>NC_029789.2:43312190-43313311 GCF_000816755.2 Arachis ipaensis | reverse complement strand
AAATGGTTATGAAAAAAAAATAAAAAAGCTATGCTTTTTACCACACCAAACTTAGAATGTTGCTCGCCCTCGAGCAAAAGAAGAAGGAATAGAAGAAGAAGAAGATATGGAGGAGATGGAGGGATGTGTGTATGGATGTGAGTGGTGGATGGAAAACAGAAGGGATGGTCATGAATGGAGAGATAGAGGGTGAGGTGGGTGGGGATCCTGTGAGATTCACAGATCCGAGATGATCCTGTGGGTCCACAGATCCTGAGATGATCCTGTGGGGTCCACAGATCTTGAGGTGTCAAGGCATTTACATCCCTGCACCAATTTAGGCATGCAAAATGCCCTTGCACACAACTCTGGGCGTTCAGCGCCAGGTTGGTGGCCATTTTGGGCGTTCAACGCCCATTTGTGTGCCATTTCTGGCGTTGAACGCCAGAACCATGCCTGTTCTGGCGTTCAGCACCCAGAAGCTGCCCATTTTGGGCGTTCAGCGCCAGCACCATGCTCTGTTCTGGCGCTGAACGCCAGACAGATGCTCCTCTAGGGTGTGATTTTTCTTTTGCTATTTTTGATTCTGTTTTCAATTTTTATATTTATTTTGTGACTACATATGATCATGAACCTATAAAGACATATAACTAAGAAAAATATAGTTAGATAAATAAACATTGGGTTGCCTCCCAACAAGCGCTTCTTTAATGTCAATAGCTTGACAGTGGGCTCTCATGGAGCCTCACAGATGTGCAGAGCTTTGTTGAGACTCTCCAACACCAAACTTAGAGTTTGGATATGGGAGTTCAACACCAAACTTAGAGTTTGGTTGTGGCCTTCCAACACCAAACTTAGAGTTTGACTGTGGGGGCTCTGGTTGACTCTGCTTTAAGAGAAGCTTTTTCTGCTTCCTCTCCATGGTTGCAGAGGGAGATCCTTGAGTTTTAAACACAAGGGAGTCCTCATTCCATTGAAGGACTATTTCACCTCTGTCAACATCAATCACATCTCTTGCTGTGGCCAGAAAAGGTCTTCCTAGGATGATGGATTCATCCTCTTCCTTTCCAGTATCCAGGACTATGAAATCAGCAGGGATGTAAAGGCCTTCAACCTTTACTAACACGTCTAACACGTGTCCA
>NC_029789.2:43227639-43311928 GCF_000816755.2 Arachis ipaensis | reverse complement strand
GCGTCCCATTACTCACAGGATTCCTTTCAGAATTGTACATGAATTGGTTATTAGCAACCATGTCAATGAGTTCTTGAGCTTCTGCAGGCGTTTTCTTTAGGTGAATGGATCCACCTGCAGAAGTGTCCAGTGATATCTTTGATAGCTTAGATAAACCATCATAGAATATATTCAGGATGGTCCATTCTGAAAGCATGTCAGAAGGACACTTTTTAGTCAACTGTTTGTATCTTTCCCAAGCTTCATAGAGGGATTTAATGACTTGATTCACAAGAAATCACAAGATATGATTCTAGAACTCAAAGTTTGAATCTTTCTTAATAAGCAAGTAACAAACTTCAAATTTTTGAATCAAAACATTAATTGATTATGTTATTTTCGAAAATTTGGTATAAAAATAAGAAAAAGATTTTTGAAAAATATTTTTGGAATTTTCGAAAATAACTAAAACTTTTGAAAAAGATTTGATTTTTGAAAAAGATTTTGAAAAAGATAAGATTTTCAAATTGAAAATTTGATTTGACTCATAAGAAACAACTTAATTTTAAAAATTTTTGAAAAAGTCAATCCAAATTTTCGAATTTGATGAGAGAAAAAGGGAAAGATATATTTTTTTTTGATTTTTGAAAAACATGAAAATTATGCAATGCATGAAATTTTTAGATCAAAACAATGAATGCATGCAAGGATGCTATGAATGTCAAGATGAACACCAAGTACACTATGAAGATCATGATGAACATCAAGAACACATTTTTGAAAAATTTTTAATGCAAAGAAAACATGCAAGACACCAAACTTAGAATTCTTTAATGCTTAGACACTAAGAATTCAAGAATGCATATGAAAAACAAGAAAAAACACAAAACAAAAAATCATCAAGATCAAACAAGAAGACTTACCAAGAACAACTTGAAGATCATGAAGAACACTATGAATGCATGATATTTTCGAAAAATGCAAGATGCATATGCAAGTGACACCAAACTTATGATATGACTCAAGACTCAAACAAGAAACAGAAAAATATTTTTGATTTTTTATGATTTTCTAATTTTTTTGTATTTTTCAAAATTTAATTTAAAAAAAGAAAAATAAGGATTCCAAAATTTTTAATATGAATTCCAGGAATCTTGCATTCTTAGTCTAAAGCTTCAGTCCAGGGATTAGACATGGCTCACTAGCCAGCCAAGCTTTCAATGAAAGCTCCAGTCCAAAACACTAGACATGGCCAATGGCCAGCCAAGCTTCAGCATGTAATTCAGACATGACACGCCTGACATACTCATTCCCAAAGGAATTAGACATGGCTTTACATCCAGCCAGGCTTCAACATGCTTCATGAAACACTAGAATTCATTCTTAAAAATTCTGAAGAAATTTTTTTTTTGAAATCATTTTTATTTTTTTCAAAAACAGATGAGAAAATTTTAGAAATATTTTTGAAAAATTTTTGAAAATAAAATAAAAAGAAAATTACCTAATCTGAGCAACAAGATGAACTGTTAGTTGTCCAAACTCGAACAATCCCCGGCAACGGCGCCAAAAACTTGGTGCACGAAATTGTGATGTCCAGGCTCAAACTATTCCTGGCACGTGAGCAACTTGGTACGTGTAATCGTGATTACACATTCATAATTTGTCACAACTTCGATACAACTAACCAGCAAGTGCACTGGGTCGTCCAAGTAATACCTTACGTGAGTAAGGGTCAAATCCCACGGAGATTGTTGGTATGAAGCAAGCTATGGTCACCTTGCAAATCTCAGTTAGGCAGATATAAATTGAAAATGATGTTTTCGAATAAAATAACTAATAGAATAGGGATAGAGGTACTTATGTAAATCATTGGTAGGAATTTCAGATAAGCGAATGGAGATGCTTTTCGTTCCTCTGAACCTCTGCTTTCCTGCTGTCTTCATCCAATCAGTCTTACTCCTTTCCATGGCTGAAAATACATAAGTGAAGGTCCAGGCATGGCCGAGATGGCCAGCCCCCTAAAACAATAGTAAAAGGTCCTATTTATAATAAACTAGCTACTAGGGTTTACATGAGTAAGTAATCGATGCATAAATCCACTTCTGGGGCCCACTTGGTGTGTGCTTGGGCCGAGCCTTAGCTTTCCACGTGCAGAGGCCATTTGTGGAGTTGAACGCCAGGTTTTGATCCATTTCTGGCGTTCAACTCTGGTTTTGGATCCTTTTCTGGCGCTGGACGCCAGATTTGGGCAGAGAGCTGGCGTTGAACGCCAGTTTATGTCGTCTATTCTTGGCCAAAGTATGGACTATTATATATTGCTGGAAAGCCCTGGATGTCTAATTTCCAACGCAATTGGAAGCGCGCCATTTCGAGTTCTGTAGCTCCAGAAAATCCACTTTGAGTGCAGGGAGGTCAGAATCCAACAGCATCAGCAGTCCTTCTTCAACCTCTGAATCTGATTTTTGCTCAAGTCCCTCAATTTCAGCCAGAAAATACCTGAAATCACAGAAAAACACACAAACTCATAGTAAAGTCCAGAAATGTGAATTTAACATAAAATCTATTAAAAACATCCCTAGAAGTAACTAGATTCTACTAAAAATATACTAAAAACAATGTCAAAAAGCGTATAAATTATCCGCTAATCAAGGCGCGATGGTGCAGATGAAACTTCTATTTTGTTAAAAGCTTTCCCATTCTCTCTTGAGGGAAAGGCGAGAGAGTGGTACTACACTCAACCCGCAGCAACTGTTTCTGACTGGGATACGCTTAGAAGAGAATTTTTGGAAAAATTCTTCCCAGCTGAAGTTACTGATAAACTGAGGAAGGACATTTCCATGATTGTTCAGGACGAATCCGAGACTCTCTATGAATACTAAGAGCGCTTTAACAACCTTCTGGAAGCATGTCCCCACCATATGATTGACAAGATAGTGTTGCTCGGCTACGTCACACAGGGCATGGGGCCCCAAGATAAGACAACATTGGAAAGTGCTAGCAATGGGTCTATGAAAAAGTACAAGACCACTGATGAGGCATGGCAATTGATCAGCGACTTGGCTGAGTCTACAAGGAATCACAGGCAGAAACAAGGCCGATCAAAGGCTGTTGCAGAGGTATCTTCTAGCAAAGAAACTACTGCTCTGACCCAGAGTATATGTGAAATGACCAACTTACTGAAGCAGATGCAGTTGAGTCAACAACAAGCACAGCAAAGCCAACAGTTAGTTCCAGAGAGAGTGTGTGGGATCTGTGCTGATTACAGCCATTATACTGATGAATGTCTGCAGCTCTAGCAGGAAGACAACACTGTGGCAGCCACTCATAACTTCTATGACCGCCCCAACCAAGGGTACAATCAAGGTGGCAGTTACAACCATGGATGGCAGGGCAGTTTGAACCAAGGTTGGAGAGATAATTCTAACCAGAATTGGAGGGACAACAATAACAGAGGAGGCAGAGACAATCAAGGATCTTAGAGGTGGAATAATAACAACAGGCAGCAGAACCAGAACCAACCTTACAGAGCACCTCACCTGAGGCAGTCCCAAGGACCACAGCACAACCAACAACAAGTTTCGCAGATCACTCAATCTAATTCCTCTCCGAGTGGAGAGGCTCTTCAATCCATTGCACAAGGACAAAGGAACATGGAAAGTTCACTTAATGGCCTAGTATCTGCTATACAAGCTCTCATCTCTCAGCTGGCATCACCCAACACTTCAAACACTCAACATGCAAGCTCCAGTGGAATTCCTTCTCAACCATTGTCCAATCCAAAGGGTGGCATCAATGCCATCACCCTAAGGTCCGGAACCACACTGCAAGAGAGGAATCAGGAGGAGCCAATCCCATCAGAACACACCTCAGCTGAAGAGGTGGTAGAAGTAGAGGATGCTGAAGAGGAATAGGCGATACAAGACATGGGTGAAGAAGTAGAGGCTCAACCACAGAAAGAAGCACCCAAGGAGGCAGACCCTGCAGAACATGCCCTCCCTATTCCATTTCCACAAATTGCAAGGAAGCCCAGGAAGCAGATGGAACTTGATCCCAAAATGGTAGAGATATTCAAAAAGGTTGAGGTAACTGTTCCCCTTTTTGATGTTATTCAGCAGGTACCTAAATACGCAAAGTTTCTAAAAGATTTATGCATACATAAAGACAAAATTAATGAATTAGAAACTATTCCTTTAGGTAGTTCTATATCTGCTCTAATGGGAAGTATAATTGAAAAGTGTAGTGATCCAGGTCCATGTATGGTTAATTGTACTATTGGTGGTGTGATATTTTCTGACTACATGTGTGATTTAGGAGCATGCGTTAGTATAATACCTTTGTCTATATATGATACTTTGAGGCTCCTTCCCTTAAAAAGGTCGGCAGCTCATTTTGTGTTAGCAGATAAAAGCATTATTACAGTGGTTGGAGTTGCTGAAGATGTATTAATGAGCATTAAGGGGCTCACATTTCCCATTGACTTCTATATCCTGGAAATGCCCCCTAATGACTCAGGAAAGCCATCATCAATCCTGCTTGGAAGACCATTCCTGAAGACTTCAAAGTTCAAGCTGGACGCATTTTTCGGAACTTATTCCTTTGAGATAGATGGCAGAATAGTGAAATTCAGTCTAAATGGAGCAATGAAGCACCCTCTGGATGACCTTTCTATCTCCTAGTGTGACATCATAGATGAAACCGTGACTGAAGTTCACCAGGAGGAGCTAGAAGAGAAGTACACAGGACAAGGTCCAAGTGTGGGGACACCTTGGAGGACAATGAGGGCACTTTGCCATTATCACCAGCCTCAGATAATCCAGAGCCTGACCATGAGCAGAAATTGGAATTAAAGCCCCTCCCTCCACACCTCAAGTATGCTTACCTTGAGGACAAGCAAAAGTTTCCAGTTATTATTACAAGGGAACTCACTTCCCAACAAGAAGAACAGCTACTCAGTGTGCTGAGGAAACACAAAAGAGCAATTGGATGGAGCTTGGCAGACATAGAAGGCATCAACCCTTAAGTTTGTGAGCACAGAATATTTTTAGAAGAGGGAGCTAGGCCTGTTCGTCAACCCCAGAGAAGACTGAATCCCATTATCTTGGAGGTTGTCAAAAAGAAAGTGACCAGACTACTTGAGGCAGATATCATCTATCCCATCTCAGACAGTGAATGGGTAAACCCAGTACAAGTGGTACCCAAGAAGTCTGGAGTCACTACAGTGAAGAATGAGCATGGAGAGCTCATAGCAACCAGAGTATAGAACGCTTGGCGAGTCTGCATTGATTACAGGCGTCTCAACCAAGCCACTCGTAAGGATCACTACCCCCTTCCATTTATTGATCAAATGCTGGATCGCCTGTCAGGTAAATCACATTATTGCTTTTTAGATGGTTACACAGGCTATTTCCCGATTCATATAGCTCTTGAAGATCAGGAAAAGACTACTTTTACATGTCCTTTTGGGACTTATGCTTATAAGAGAATGCCCTTTGGCTTGTGCAATGCACCAGCTACTTTCCAAAGGTGCATGATGAGTCGTTTCTCTGACCTTATTGAGGACTGTATGGAGGTTTTTATGGATGATTTTAGCGTTTATGGTGATTCCTTTAGCCTTTGCTTAGATAGTTTATCTAGAGTATTTGATAGATGTGTCAGTACAAACCTTGTATTGAATTTTGAAAAATGTCACTTTATGGTAAAACAAGGGATTGTACTAGGACATGTTGTGTCTAATACAGGCATTTCTGTAGATCCAGCAAAGGTGGATATTATTTCTAGTTTATCTTACCCCTCCTCTGTGAGGGAAGTCCGTTCGTTCCTTGGCCATGCAGATTTTTACCGGAGATTTATTAAGGACTTCAGTAAGGTAGCACTACCCTTATCCAGACTACTGCAGAAAGATATTGAGTTTGAGTTCAGTGAGGATTGCAAACAAGCGTTTGATAAGCTAAAGACCGCCCTGACTCAAGCTCCAATTGTGAGAGGACCTGACTGGAGCCAGCCATTCGAAATCATGTGCGATGCTTCCAACCATGCAGTAGGAGCAGCGTTAGCTCAGCATGAAGGTAAGGATCCTTTTGTCATTACTTATGCATCTAAAACTTTAGACACTGCTCAGTTTAACTACACTACTACTGAGAAAGAGCTTCTTGCTATTGTTTTTGCTCTGGATAAATTCCGAGCCTATTTACTTGGTACTAAAGTAGTAGTGTACTCAGACCATGCAGCTCTAAATTATTTATTAGCTAAAAAGGAGTCCAAACCAAGGCTTATACGTTGGATACTACTACTACAAAAATTTGATTTAGAAATTAAGGATAGGAGTGGTAACCAAAATCTAGTGGCAGACCACTTGAGTCGCCTTGAGCACATTAAGGATACCACCATTCCTATAAATGATAATTTCCTATTTGATAACCTGCAAGCAGTATCTGAAGTAATCCCTTCGTATGCACCTGTAGCTAATTATCTAGTTAGCCGCACTTTTCCTCCCAACTTTACTAAGCATCAAAGAGACAAGCTGAAAAGCGAGTCTAAATATTATATATGGGATGACCCGTATTTGTGGAGATGTGGCGCTGACCAGGTAATTAGAAGGTGTGTGCCTCAATCAGAATTCCAGTCCATTTTAGAGGCTTGTCACTCATCTGAGAGTGGAGGACATTTTGGCCCTCAAAGAACAGCTAGAAAGATATTAGACTGTGGATTCTGGTGGCCTACTCTTTTTAAAGACGCTGCTGAATTTTGCAAATCTTGTTCTCCATGCCAAAGGTTTGGTAATATATCCAAAAGGGATGAGATGCCTCAACAGACTATGCTTTTCTGTGAAATTTTTGATGTTTGGGGCATCGACTTCATGGGTCCATTTCCAAATTCTAATGGTTATTTTTATATATTGTTGGCTGTAGATTACGTTTCTAAATGGGTGGAAGCAATTCCTACCCGCACTGATGATGCTAACACTGTTGTTTCCTTTGTTAGAAACCACATTATTTGTCGCTTTGGATCACCACGAGCAATCATGAGCGATCAAGGCACCCATTTCTGTAACAGGAGACTAACAGGATTACTAAAGAAGCATGGGATAGTTCATAAAGTGGCAACAGCCTACCATCTCCAGACTAATGGGCAAGCTGAGGTGTCAAACAGAGAGATAAAGCGTATATTGCAGAAGATAGTCAAACCTCATAGAAGAGACTGGAGCACCAGGCTACAAGATGCACTCTAGGCATACAGAACTGCATACAAAACACCCATTGGGATGAGCCCCTTCCACTTAGTTTATGGAAAGGCCTGTCACCTCTCAGTTGAGGTAGAGCACAAAGCCTTTTGGGCAGTAAGGAGTGCAACATGGGATTTGAGAAAGTCGGAGTTGAAAGGAAGTTGCAACTGCAAGAATTAGAAAGCCTTCGCCTAGAAGCTTATGAAAACTCAAGGCTGTACAAGGAAAAGATGAAGGCTGTACATGATAAGCACATCAAGAGGAGAGAGTTCCAACCTGGGGACTTAGTCCTCCTTTACAACTCTAGACTGAGGCTCATGCTAGGCAAGTTGAGATCAAAATGGGAATGTCCATATAGAGTAGAGAAGGCTGAGCCATACGGAGTTTTCCACCTGAGTCATCCTTCAAGATCTGAATTCATCAAAGTTAATGGACATCGTTTGAAGCTATATCATGGTGAGAAGGTGACGAAAAATAAGGAGTTAGAAATCTTCCTCTTGGAAGATCCACTCACAGCAGAAGACTGAGCTAGTGGAGCGTCCAACTTACGGACGTTAAAGCAAAGTGCTAGGTGGGAGACAACCCACCATGGTATGATCGTTCCTTTCTTTATTCTTAGTTTTCTTTTTCAATAACTCTTCTCCTTATTAGCACATTTAGTTTGCATCTGTATTTGCATATTTTTATTTAAAAAAAATTCACACGCGACAGCGTCGCCGACGCGTCCGCGTCGCAGGTGGCTCAGAAAGAATAAGAAATCGAACAGAAAGTCACGCGGGAGTGTGGCTGGAGGCATGCCTTTGGCACAAATCACCCCACGTGACTGCGTCGCTGACGCGTCCGCGTCACATGGGAACATGCCTCCCACGCGTCCGCGTCACTCACGCGGACGCGTGACCTGAAAATCGACGTAAGAAAAGGTGTACGACCGAAAGTTGTGCTAGAGTGGTGCTGGACTGGTGCTGAACGCACAAGCCTTACCACGCGGAAGCATGGCTCACGCGTCCGCGTCATATCCCAATAATGGCCACTCACGCGATCGCGTCGACCACGCGACCGCGTCACCCTGGAATTTGGCAATAATGAGTTTTGAACAGAGGGTTGTGCGAGAGCGAGGCTGCCCTTGTGCTAGTAGCACAAAACGAGTCACGCGTCCGCGTGACCGACGCGACCGTGTCATTTCATTTAAGCGCCATCCGCGCGAACGCGTACCCCACGCGTTCGCGTCGCTTGCGCCGCACAGCTTATCCTAATTTGCCAAATATCTTATCTTTCTCTTCCCCAAATCCTACTTTTTCTTTCCCCTCCTCATTATTTTCCTCCCCTTTTCTTCTTCCTTCATTCTTTCTCACGTTCTACTTTTTCTCTCTCACCACCATTATCAAGGTTTTTTTTCTTTTCTTCTTCCTTCCTTACTTTTCTATTATCCTTCTAATTTTTATGTTTTCTTCTTTTCTTTTCTTTTTACTTTCCTTATCCATGTTTTCTTTTTCTTTTTTTTTTCTTTAATTGGTGTTAGAAATTTATTTGGGTCATTGTTTCTTATTATATGCTTGTGGATTGTTGTAAAATTATTTGGCAATTATATATTAATTTTTAAGGGTTGCTTGCATGTTCAATTTAATAATTTCAATAGCTTATTCCTCATGCATGCTATGTGTTTGTGAAAAAGCCCATATGGCATTATGCATTTTTCCAGATTATTCCATTCTACTATTCTAATGCCTATTTTCACAAAACCCCTTTCATATTTTATTCATTGAAGATAATTGTCAATACAAACGTGATGGCCAGTTTGTTACGAGTGATAACACATTTAAGTAATTAATGCTTGATCTATGCTACTCATGCTTTTGCTAGCATGCTAATAAACATCTTGCATCTAATTACCACCAAATGCACTTGCTTTATTCCCTTTGATGCACTTTTCATGTAGTCATGACTATGTGTTAACGACATCCTTTTTACCGTGCATTGCTTATCACCTATATCATCCTCTTCCTTGCTCTATCCCTTTGAATTCAAGTTACTTTCTTTTTCTCTTTTTCAGGATGGCCACCAAGAGAGACAAGGAGAAAGCTACTCCCAAACCACCAGCAAGAAGAGGAACAAAGAAAGCATTAGTGGCAGAGCCATCTTCAACTGCAGTTAAACCCTCAACAAAAAGAATCAAGAGGATTATAAAGGTTGATGATAAAGAGAAAGCCTTCCCAGCAAAGGACACTGCGCGATTTACCAATCGCTACTGTGAGCAGATGTTCTCCATCCTGGCAGAAAGGAGTTACAACAACGAATACCTTCTTATCCTCCCAACCCATATCGCTAAATTTGTTGAACCGCAAATTGCACGAAGAGAATGGGGTTTCCTACAGAGACAGCCACGGCAGGTTAATCTTTCCTGGGTAGTCGAGTTCTACTCCAACTTCCACCTGCCGACCCTGCAGTCTGTCTATGTCCGTCAGAAGCAAGTCCCCATTACAGAAGAGGCCATTCAACGAGCTTTAGATCTTCCCCCTACTCCAGAAGGATTGGACGCATTTCAAGAAGCCGCACTCAAGTGCCAGATGTACCAATTTGACTGGGATGTTGTTCTCAGAGTCATCGCGCTACCTGGCAGCAGATGGATCTACGGATACCATCGTTCCCGTCCTAAGGAAATATCGGCTTCCGCACTTACCTTGGAGGCTCGCGTATGGGCACATATTATGTCCCATTACGTCTTTTCGAGCACTCACGAGTCCTCCTTCACTGCAGACATGGCCGTTCTACTATGGTGCATCCTTACAGATCAACCTCTGAACCTACCAAGACACATCCGGAATGCTATGGGACACGTACAAATCGCGGGCAACTTACCTTTTCTCGCCTTGGTCTCAGATCTTGTCTCAGCAGCCAAAGTCTCATACAGAGCTGGGGACACCAAAGCCATGCTTCTACGGGATGATCAGTATGTCCCTAACGGGAAATATATCAGACCTCCAGCAGCCACTACAAGCCAGCCTACTGAACCGGTTGAAGACATTCCTCCTTCAACACCACAAGCACCTATAACAAACCAACTGCTCCATCAGATACTCGAGAGGTTGGATCGGCAGGAACACAAAGCAAAGCTGAGAGAGCCGAGGACGGTGCAAAGCCTTAAGTGTGGGGAGGTCGGTCAGTACCTGACTTCCAGAGGTAATTTCTCTTCCCTAACACCAATAAAATAGGATATTTAGTTAGTTTTTCTTTTGTAGAATAGGATACATTGCACAGTAATAGATTAGTTGCATGCATGTTCTACTTGATTGAAAAGATAATAAGTTTCTTCTAAGACCCTATTTTTATAACAAAATTTCACTAATTTTAATCAAAACTTTTGTGTTAAATTTGCTTGAAGTTATATTTGGAACATGGTTTTTGAGCTAAAGAACACACAAACTGTGAGATTTGAGCCTTTATACATGGTTACATTATTTAACCATAATTATTTTATTCTTGTGTGTTTACTTCTCTATGACTGTAATCTGTATTTTGTTTCATCCTATATGTCCAATGTTTAATATATTTATATGCCTGCATATGATTGAGGCCATTATTTGTTTAGCTCACTGATGCGGGCAGAAATTGGCGAATTAAAAATTGTTAAAATATATACGTTGCAAGTATAGTTCTTAATTCGCCAGAAATCCGCCTATCAATTTAGAAAGGTGTCACAGAAAATTGAATTTAAAATACTGGGAGTATGAATCCCAGGTCGTCTCCCAACGAGTTGCAGAAAAGTATTCATAGCATATGAAAAGGAATTAAAGAAAGACATTGTAAATAAAAATTAAAATAGTCAATTAAAAATAAAAGTGATCCTTATATTAAATAATCCTAAGAATATTCCAATGGTAAAATTAACAAAGCAAAGAACATGGAAGAGTAAACCAAGTAAAGAAAACGAACTAGAATGACGAAGTCTTGATGAGGTAATAACTCTTCTCAGTGTTCCAATGCCAAAAAAGTAAGAGAAACTAAAATCCTAAGAACTATGAACGTGTAGAGAGAGAAACCTAGAGGAGGAGTAAAAACTAGACCTAAAAACTAAAATTGTGTAGAATGAACGTTGTTTTTGGTTTCTGCGTGTTCTCTGGCTCTAGTCTGCTGTTCTGGGCCGAAACTTGGGTCAAAATAGGATCCAAAATCGCCCCCAACGATTCAGCAAATTATGCAGATCGCGCATGCCACGCGATCGCGTCGCTCATGCAGACGCGTCATTCGCGTTTCGCTTCACCACGCGGGCGCGTCATCCACGCCTCCGCGTCGCTCGTGCTTTTCCATTTCGCGCGGTCGCGTCATCCATGTGGCCGCGTCACTGCGATTTGATCTTCTCCGCGCGGTCGCATCGTCCATGAGGCCGCGTCGCTTCTCGCTGGTCATCTCCTCAATTTCTTGTGTTCCTTCCATTTTTGCTAGCTTCCTTTCCAATCTCCAACTCATTCTCTCCCTATAAAGCCTGAAACGCTTAACATAGATCACGGCATCGAATGGAATAAAGGAGATGTAAAATGTATAATTAATCGTCTCTAGGAAGCAGTTTTCACTCATGTAATAATTTCAGGAAGGAAATATAAATGCATGCTATTTTAATGAATAAGTGGGTCAGGATCATGATAAAACCACACAATTAAACACAATATAAACCATAAAATAGTGGTTTATCAACCTCCCCACACTTAAACATTAGCATGTCCTCATGCTTAATTGAAGGAGATAAAATAAATAAGTATGAACATGCAGAAATTCATGCAATGTAATGCAATCCTATATATATGAATGCAACTATATGATTCTTGCCCACTTGATCAAAAGTAAAGAAGCTCTTCAAAACAATTACAGATCAAATTCCACTAATTCTATCATTATACAGTAAGATAGATAAAAGTGCAAGAAGATAGCTTATGAAAGCAGGGAACATGGAAATTCAAGCATTGAACCCTCACTGATGATGTATGTACGCTCTAATCTCTAGTGTATAGGGTAATCACTCTATCCTTCTCTAATCATGCTCTCTAACTTTTGTCTTATCAACAACAGTTAACATACTAATGCAAACATCATGAGGTCTTTTCAAGGTTGTAATGGGGCCAAGGTAAAGGTTAGGATACATATATGGTCAAGTGAGCTTATAAATTGAATCTTTAATTAACCCAAGCTTCAACCCAACCTATATAATTTACATAACTTTAGAATTCATACCTAGCTACCCAGAGTTCCCCTTTTACATTCCATACTCATGTATCAACTTTTTATTTTAATTTTATCATATGTGCATTGATCTTTGAATTCTGAATTTAACATTGTCTCAATCATATGCAAGCATACGAATATAATAAATATTGGACATATAGGATGAAACAAAATATAGATTACAATCATAGAGAAGTAAACACACAAGAATAAAATAATTATGGTTAAATAATGTAACCATGCATAAAGGCTCAAATCTTCACAGGTTGTGTGTTCTTTAGCTCAAACATCATATTCCAAATACAACTTCAAGCAAATTTATCATAAAAATTTTAAAAATTAGTGAAATTTTGTTCCAAAGATAGAGTCTTAGAAGAAACTTATTGTCTTTTCAATCAAGTAGAGCATGCATGCAACTAACCTATTACTATGCAATTTATCCTATTCTATAAAAGAAAGAAAAACTAACTAAAATATCCTAATTTATTGGTGCTAGGGAAGAGAAATTACCTCCGGAAGTCAGGTACTGACCGACCTCCCCACACTTAAGGCTTTGCACCGTCCTCGGTGCCATCTGTCAGGAACAGGGGTGGGCTGGTTGCAGTATCTCCACAGTTGGGACCATCATGGCTCCCTGTTCTGGTAAAGGAAGTGGAGTCCGGGGTGTCTGAGTCCTTGAAGTGTCCCTTGAGTAGCTCCTTGAGGTGTTTGAATCGGCGCTCATTACGGCGCTCTCTTAACTTCACTTTTTGTTCTTGCCGATCCAATCTTTTGATTATCTGCTGGAGCAGTTCATCTGTTGTAGGTGCTTGTGGTGTTGAAGAAGGAATATCTTCAACTAGAGCAGTGGGAAGGCATACTGGAAGTCTGAGGTACTTCCCATTGGGGACATACTGATCATCCCGTAGAAGCATGGCTTTGGTGTCTCCAGCTTTGTAGGAAACTCCGGCTGTTGAGACAAGATCTAAGACCAAGACGGGAAAAGGTAAGTTGCCCACAATTTGTACGTGTCCCATGGCATTCCGGATATGTCTTGGTAGATTCAGGGGCTAGTCTGTAAGGATGCACCATAGTAGAACGGCCATGTCTGCAGTGAAGGAGGACTCGTGAGTGCTCGGAAAGACGTAATGGGACATGATCTGTGCCCAAACGCGAGCCTCCAAGGTAAGTGTTGAAGCTAATATTCCCTTAGGGCGGGTACGATGGTATCCGTAGATCCAACGGCTGCCAGGTAGTGCGATAACTCTGAGAATAGCTTCCCAGTCAAATTGGTACATCTGGCGCTTGAGTGCAGCTTCTTGAAAAGCGTCCAATCCTTCTGGAATAGGGGGAAGACTCAAAGCTTGTTGAATAGCCTCTTCTGTAATGGGGACTTGCTTCTGACGGACAAAGACAGACTGCAGGGTAGTGGTATGCGAAATTGTTACTCAGGTTGTAAAATTTGTTGTTCGTTCTCTCCCTGGCAATGGCGCCAACAAACTGGTGCACAATACCATGGTCCAAACATAACTTCACAACTTCGCACAACTAACCAGCAAGTGCACTGGGTCGTCAAAGTAATAAAACCTTACGTGAGTAAGGGTCGATCCCACGGAGATTGTTGGTATGAAGCAAGCTATGGTCATCTTGTAAATCTCAGTCAGGAAGATAATAATTGATTATGGAGTTTTCGAAATTAAAAAATAAATAAACATAAAATAAAAATAGAAATACTTATGTAAATCATTGGTGAGAATTTCAGATAAGCGCATAGAGATGCTTTCGTTCCTCTGAACCTCTGCTTTCCCGCTGTCTTCATCCAATCAGTCTTACCCCTTTCTTGCGAATGAATATCTTAGAAGCGGAATAAGTTGAATTGAATATAAAACAGTAGTACTTTGCATTAAATCATGAGGAACAGCAGAGCTCCACACCTTAATCTATGGAGTGCAGAAACTCTACCGTTGAAAAATACATAAGTGAATATAGGGTAAGAATGGCCGAGTGGCCAGCCTCCCATGGAGGTCTAGAGATCTAAAAAATGATCAAAAGATGTAAATACAATAGGAAAAAGTCCTATTTATACTTAAACTAGCTACTAGGGTTTACAGAAGTAAGTAATTGATGCATAAATCCACTTCTGGGGCCCATTTGGTGTGTGCTTGGGCTGAGCTTGAAGTTTACACGTGTAGAGGTCATTCTTGGAGTTGAATGCCAGTTTGTAACGTGTTTTTGGCGTTCAACTCTGGTTGACGTGTTTCTGGCGTTTAACTCCAGACTGCAGCGTAGAACTGGCATTCAACGCCCTTTTTGCGTCATCTAAACTCGGCCAAAGTATAGACTATTATATATTACTGGAAAGCCCTGGATGTCTACTTTTCAACGCAATTGGAAGCGCGCCATTTTGAGTTCTGTAAGGGCTGCCGTCCGATGGGTACACGAAAGTGACGAAGTTGCTTTGACTACAGAACCATGCCTGTCTGTTGGAGTGAATTGGATGATCGGGCCGAGGGCAGCCCCCTCTGCCCCTCACTCTCCTTTCCCTAATATGAACCTTGAGTCATCAAAGCCTTTCTGACTCGGCCTGGCCCGGTCGCCCTATGCGACTGGTGCTTCAAAAGGTGGTTTACTTGCTTACTCAGGGAGGTCAGAATCCAACAGCACCAGCAGTCCTTCTTCAACCTCTGAATCTGATTTTTGCTCAAGTCCCTCAATTTCAGCCAGAAAATACCTGAAATCACAGAAAAATACACAAACTCATAGTAAAGTCTAGAAATGTGAATTTAACATAAAAACTAATAAAAATATCCCTAAAAGTAACTAGATCCTACTAAAAACATACTAAAAACAATGCCAAAAAGCGTATAAATTATCCGCTCATCAGGTAGGCATGTAGAAGTTAGAGTAGAACTCGACTACCTAAGAAAGATTGACCTGCTTCTGTTGTCACTGTAGGAAACCCCATTGTCTTCGTTCAATTTGCGGCTCAACAAAAGTAGCAATATTGGGCGGGAGGATAAGAAGGTGTTCGTTGTTGTAACTCCTTTCAGCCAGGATGGGGAACATATGCTCACAGTAGCGATTGGAAAATCGAGCAGTGTCCTTTACTGGAAAGGCTTTCTCCTTTTCATCAACCTTTATGATCCTCTTAACTCTTTTTGTTGAGGGCTTGACTGCAGTTGAATAAGGCTCTGCCACTAGTGCTCTTTTAGTTCCTCTCCTTGCTGGGGGTGTAGAAGTAGCTTTCTCTTTTCCTTTCTTGGTGGCCATCCTAAAAAGGGAAGAGAGAGTAAATTGAATTTAAAGAGATATATAGCAAGGAAGAGAACGGAAAAGGTGGTGATGGATGCACATTAAAAGGTAAATGATGTCAATACACACTCATGAGTACATGTGAAAGATCATTAATGGAAAATAGTTAGTGCATATGATGACAAGTGAATGCAAGGTGTTTATTGGCATGCCGGCAAAGGGCATGAGTAGCATAGACCAAGCATTACTTTGTAACAAACCATCATATTTGTATTGACAATTAAATTCAATTAATATAATAGTAAAGGGGATTTGTGAAAAGCAAGCATTGAATAGTAGAATAACATAGAGAAGTACATAATGCCATATAGGCTTTTTCACAAACACATAGCATGCATGGTGAAGAAGGTATATAAAGTATTAAAGTGAACATGCAAGCAACCCTTTAAAGAAAATAATATATAATTGTCAAACAATTTGCAACAATCCACAAGCATATAATAAAAAATAATGACTCAAATAAAATTCTAACACCATGTAAAAAGGAAAGAAGAAGGAAGAAAATATGAATAATGAAAAGAAAAAGAAAAGAAAAGAAAATAACATATAAAATAAGAAGAATGATAGAAAAGAAAAGGATGAAGAAGAAAATAAAACCTTGTTAATGGAGGTGAGGGAGAGAGAGTGAAAGGTGAGATAGAAGGAAGAGGGGAGGAGGAAGAAATAAGGAGGGAAAAGAAAAATTAGGATTTGGAGAAGAAAAAGATATGATAATTGGCAAAATTAGGTTGAGCTGTGCGGCGCAAGCGATGCGATCGCATGGGGCACGCGGTCGCGCGACTTGCACTTAAGGTGAGGTACGCGGTCGCGTCGGTCACGCAGTCGCGTGACCCAGTTTGTGCCAGTGGCGTGAGGGTTGCCTCGCACCCGCACAACTCTCTATTCAAAATTATTAAATGCCAAATTTTAGGTGACGCGATCGCGTGGGGATGCGATCGCGTGAGTGGGCAGTTTATGGGGCACGACGCGGCCGCGTGGGGCACGCGGTCGCGTGAGGGGAATTGCGCATCCAGCGCCAGTCCAGCACCACTTTAGCACAACTTTCAGCTGTGCACCCGTTTAACGTCAAAAATCAGGGCACGCGGCCGCGTGGGAGGCCATTATGCCCATACGACGCGGACGCGTCGGCGACGCGGTCGCGTGGGCTGATTTGTGCCACTGGCACTCCTCCAGCCATGCTCCAGCATGACTCTCTGTTCGTTTTTTATTTTTCTCCCTTCTCCTTGCGACGCGGACGCGTCCCTGATGCGGTCGCGTTGCGTGGCATTTTTTTTAAAATAAAGTAAATACAGATGCACGAAATATACTAATAAAGAGAAGAGTTATTGGATAAGAAAACTAAAAATAGAGAAAAGAATGATCATACCATGGTGGGTTGTCTCCCACCTAGCACTTTGCTTTAACGTCCGTAAGTTGGACGCTCCAGTAGCTCAATCTTCTGCTATGTGGGGATCTTCCAAGAGGAAGATCTCAAGCTCCTTGTTTTTCTGCATCTTCTCGCCATGGTATAGCTTTAGGCGTTGTCCATTAACTTTGATAAGTTCAGAAATTGAAGGATGACTTAGGTGGTAAACTCTGTACGGTTCGGCCTTCTCTACTCTGTATGGACCTTCCCATCTGGATCTCAACTTGCCTGGCATGAGCCTCAGACGAGATTTGTAAAGGAGGACTAAATCCCTAGGTTGGAACTCTTTCCTCTTGATGTGCTGATCATGTGAAGCCTTCATCTTTTCCTTGTATAGTCTTGAGTTCTCATAAGCTTCTAGGCGAAGGCTTTCCAGTTCTTGCAGTTGCAACTTCCTTTCCGCTTCGGCGTTCTCCATCCCCATGTTGCACTCCTTGACTGCCCAAAAGGCTTTGTGCTCTACCTCAACAGGGAGATGACAAGCTTTTCTGTAAACCAAGCGGAACGGACTCATCCCAATGGGTGTTTTGTATGCTGTTCTATATGCCCAGAGTGCATCTTGTAGCCTGGTGCTCCAGTCTTTTCTATGAGGTTTGACTATCTTCTGCAAGATACGCTTTATCTCTCTGTTCGACACCTCGACTTGCCCATTGGTCTGAGGATGGTATGCTGTTGCAACCTTATGAATTATCCCATGCCTCTTCATTAATCCTGTTAGTCTCCTGTTACAAAAATGGGTGCCTTGATTGCTCACGATTGCTCGTGGTGATCCAAAGCGACAAAAAATGTGGTTTCTCACAAAGGAAACAACAGTGTTAGCATCATCAGTGCGGGTAGGAATTGCTTCCACCCATTTGGAAACGTAGTCCATAGCTAATAATATATAAAAATAACCATTAGAATTTGGAAATGGACCCATGAAGTCAATGCCCCAAACATCAAAAATTTCACAGAAAAGCATAATTTATTGAGGCATCTCATCCCTCCTGGATATATTACCAAATTTTTGGCATGGGGGGCAAGATTTACAAAATTCAGCAGCGTCTCTAAAAAGAGTAGGCCACCAGAATCCACAGTCCAAGATTTTTCTAGCAGTTCTTTGAGGGCCAAAATGTCCTCCACTCTCAGATGAGTGACAAGCCTCTAAGATGGACTGGAATTCTGATTGAGGCACACACCGTCTAATTACCTGATCAGCGGCACATCTCCATAAATATGGGTCATCCCATATATAATATTTAGACTCGCTTTTCAGCTTGTCTCTTTGATGCTTAGAAAAGTTAGGAGGAAATGTGCGGCTAACTAGATAATTAGCTACATGTGCATACCAGGGAGATACCTCAGATACTGCTTGCAGGTTATCAATTGGAAAATTATCATCTATAGGAGTAGAATCATCCTTAATGTGCTCAAGGCGACTCAAGTGGTCTGCCACTAAATTCTGGTTACCACTCCTATCCTTTATTTCTAAATCAAATTCTTGTAATAGCAGTATCCAACGTATAAGCCTTGGTTTGGACTCCTTTTTAGATAATAGATACTTTAAAGCTGCATGGTCTGAATACACTACTACTCTAGTACCAAGTAAATAAGCTCGGAATTTATCCAGAGCAAAAACAATAGCAAGAAGCTCTTTCTCAGTAGTAGTATAATTGGACTGGGTAGCGTCTAAAGTCTTAGACGCGTAAGCAATAATAAAAGGATCCTTACCTTCGCGCTGAGCCAGCGCTGCTCCTACTGCATGGTTGGAAGCATCGCACATGATTTCAAACGGCTGGCTCCAGTTTGGTCCTCTCACAATTGGAGCTTGAGTCAGGGCGGCCTTCAGCTTATCAAACGCTTGCTTGTAATCTTCACCGAACTCGAACTCAATATCCTTCTGTAGTAATTTGGATAAGGGAAGTGCTACCTTACTAAAGTCCTTAATAAATCTCCTGTAAAAACCTGCATGGCCAAGGAACGAACGGACTTCCCTTACAGAAGAGGGGTAAGGTAAACTAGAAATAACATTCACCTTTGCTGGGTCTATAGAAATGCCAGTATTAGATACCACATGTCCTAATACGATCCCTTGTTTCACCATAAAATGACATTTTTCAAAATTCAATACAAGGTTTGTATTAACACATCTATCTAATACTCTAGATAATCCATCTAAGCAAAGGCTAAAAGAATCACCATAAACGCTAAAATCATCCATAAAAACCTCCATATAGTCCTCAATAAGATCAAAGAAAAGACTCATCATACACCTTTGGAAAGTAGCTGGTGTATTACACAAGCCAAAGGGCATTCTCTTGTAAGCATAAGTCCCAAAAGGACATGTAAAAGTGGTCTTTTCCTGATCCTCAGGAGCTATATGAATATGAAAATAACCTGTGTAACCATCTAAAAAGCAATAATGTGATTTACCTGACAGGCGATCCAGCATTTGATCAATAAATGGAAGTGGGTAGTGATCCTTACGAGTAGCTTGGTTGAGACGCCTGTAATCAATACAGACTCTCCAAGTAATTGCAGTAGAATTCTCGGACCCAAGATGCATTGACCTCAGTCAGGTTTCTCTCCAGGAAAAACCAGCCTCTTTGTTTGATCTGATCAAAGGTGTATTGCTGGAGTTCTTCTAGGATCTTCAGAGTCCTCTCCAGGTACAGGTTCCTAGAGGTTGCAAACACCGGATACTTCAGCTCACAGTATCAGTTTGCAAACTTTACTGGATCAGTAGCAGAGAGTAGCTGGTCGGCCTTCTTCTGCGGGGTAAAGTTTTTCTCCCGCCAGGAGTCATCGTGCATGATATCCATGATGGACATAGCAGATTCTCCTCTTTTACGTTTGCCAGTAGTAGCCTTGGCTTTTCCTTTTCTTTGGTTGGCAGACATCCTGAAAGACAGAAAACCAGGATATAATAAAAACAGGAAAACAAATAGGCAAATAGTCAAAAGAAACACAAAGTGGCAAAGGAGTAATAGGATAAGGAAAATGAGTTAAGTAAATGTGCATTAAGGATTGTATAGGATTTAAACGTCTGAAAAGAAGAATTCACAATCCAAAATGTAATGGAAGGCATGTTAATTAAGAAAAATTATCAGTATGCCATGGTTAGAAGGTTAAAGAGAAAGTGAAAAACCAAGAAGAGAGAGTATGAAAGGTTAGGTTGGTTAGAATTGAAAAAGAGTTTAAGAAGTGAAAATTAGTGAGTTAGTAAAAAGTGGGTTAATGTAAGTGGTATAATGATAAGTTTCTAAGTAACAAGCATTCATAATTAAAGGCTACAGGTAACTCATAACCAAATAAGGAAATTAGGTTGATGATGATTCAGATAGATATAGAAATAGCAAAAAATTGGAATCTAAGCATCAAAAATGCAATTTAAGAACCAGGAAATCAAAGAGAATGAGAAAGCTTGCCCTAGAATTCATGAATTGGTTTGGTTAAATCTAAGGGAAGCATAGTTGAAAATGCCAAAACTAATACATGAATGGAAACATTTTACAGAAATTTAGGCAGCATTCCAGCTAAAATTGGATTGTCCCGGAAAATAAACAGCAACAGAATAGTACATATGAATCAAAAGTAAAGCTGCAATTAAATAGTATGAATAAAAAAAAGAGCATAGCAGCATGAACTTGAAGAGCAGCATATGAACATTACTAACTTCACAGCAACAGCAGAATTGCAAATTGATAAAACAAGAAACACGAACAGTGCAATTAAACAGATGCCTTGATATGTTTGTTAAGTGATTTCAGGTTCATAAGGCAAGTATTGGATGGGAGAAGTGAGGAGAAAAGCATGCAAAGCGGGAGAACTCATGAAGAAATGAAGGAACCATAAAGTTGTCAAGCCCGACCTCTTCGCACTCAATCGACCATAACTTGA
This sequence comes from Arachis ipaensis, assembly GCF_000816755.2. NCBI lineage: Eukaryota > Viridiplantae > Streptophyta > Magnoliopsida > Fabales > Fabaceae > Arachis > Arachis ipaensis. Next base: position 43,290,938 of record NC_029789.2, on the reverse strand, counting down.
GCTACAGAGGTCCAAATGAGGCGGTTCTAGTTGTGTTGGAAAGATAACATCCGGGGCTTCGAAATGATATAAAATTTACCATATGTTGCTTCACGCTAAGGGGTGCGCACGCGCCATGTACGCATGCGCGCCGATTCTGCCGTGGCCCATTAAGGTGAAATCGCCCCCAGCGATTTTTGAAGCACTTTGGGCCCAACCCAACTCATTTCTAATGCTATTTCATGCAGAATTCAAGCTTGGGCAAAGGGGGAGCAATTAGTTTAGCCAATATGAGCCTTTAGTTAGATTTCTAGAGAGAGAAGCTCCCTCTTCTCTCTAGAATTAGGTTAGGTTAATTTTCATCTTAGATCTATGTTTAATTCATGCTTTGATTTACTTTTCCTTTACAATTTCTTGTTCCTCTACTCTTCCGCTCTCTAATTTTGCATTTTATTCTTGTAACTGCTTACTTTGTTGTTGATACACTCTTGTTCTTCCTTTTTCCTTTAATTCAATTTATGATTCATGTTCCTTTATTGTTGATTTGATTTGTTGTTGTTTAATTCCTTGCAATTGAGTAGTGTAGATTTACTTTCCTTGCTATTTTGCTATGCTTTCCATTTGTACCCACCAAGTGTTTGACAAAATGCTTGGTTGGGCCTTAGAGTAGATTTTGAGCATTCTTGGCTTGGAAAGAGTAATTAGGCAATTTTGAGTCATGAAAATCCAACTCATGTTGGTGATCTAGAGTTGTTAGCTAATATTGTTTCCATTGACGCTAATCTTTTGCTAATTAAAGTAGTAAGTTGATTAGGACTTTTGGATTGAGATTAGCTAGTCTTATTAGACTTTCTCCGAGTATGAGGATAACATGATACCTTCCTCAATCGTCGGAGATGACGTAATGAGATAAATTCTTGTTTATATTTGTGACATGATTTATTAGTCTTGTTTGACATTCTCCCGATGTGTGAGTTAACTAAATAAGATGAATTAATCATGCATGACTAGGATAGAAAGCCTATGATCTCAATCCATTGCTATGAATGTCTCTCTTTATTAATTGATTTCTTTAATTGCTCAATTTACTTTTCTCGTCTTTCTTATTTTATTTCCCCTTTATCAATCAAAACCCCCCTATACCCCTCATAGCCAATAATCATACATTTCATTGCAACTCTTCGTGAGACGACCCGGAGTCCAAATACTCCGATTAATTTTCATTTGGAGTTTGTTAATTGTGACAAAACCAAATTTTTGATGTGGGAATTGTTTGTTGGTTGGGAACTTTGCTTACAACGAAGTTATTCCTTCTATAAGAAGAAATTCTAGACCATCAAGCAAAACTCATTATCAAAATAGCGCCGTTACCGGGGAGTTGCAATGGTGTTGTGTTATTGGTTATTGTATATATGTGAATATTGTAAATAGGTTTACCTTTTGCTTCTTTGTTAGTTTTTGCTAGTTTTAGGATTTAATTTTCTTGCTTCTTATTTGATTTTGTTTTCATTTTCTTTGCTATCATGAATTCTCACTTTGGCTATGAGTTTAGTTCTAACTATGTTGTAGGAAATGAGAACCTCAATGAAGATGTGCATCAAGGATGGGATAACCAAATGTGGGAGGAGCCATATGCATATGATCAATCCTCATGGCAACAACCTCCACCAATGCACTATGAAGAAGAGCCATTCTAGGATGCATACCAATCCAATGGTTATGGTGAATCCCCTTGTGACTTCCAAGAACCACCACCATACACCTATGAGCCATATCCCCAACATAACCATCAACCATACTCACAAGCCACATTTCACCAACCATCTTCATATGACCCTAATCCATACCCACCACACCAATAATCATATGAGCCATATGAGCCACACATAGAGCCACCACCATTCCAACATCTACATTTTCAAGAGCTACCCCCTCCATATTATTACCAAGATGAACCACCTCCAATGTATGAAAATTTCCAACCACAAGATGAATACCACTTTCCACCACAACCTCCCATGGAAGAATACTCATGTCCTTCAATCCAAGAGTCATATGATCCTACTCATGATATCCAAGAAGAACAAGAGTCAAGGAATCGTTTCAAGGAGACATTGGATCAATTTCAAGCAACCATGGAGTGTTTTGTGCAACAAATGGAAAGAATGGGAACTATTGAATCACCACAACCCTACCAAGAAGAACCACCTTCCAACTACAATACCCTTCCCTCAAACAATGAACCCTTTCTTCCACCATCACCTCCCGATGAAGCCTTCATGCTAGAATTGAGAGATATTAAATCTCATCTCTTAAGACGACACGAGGAGGATGAAAAGAAATTTGAGGAGTTAAGAGCAAAAACGGCTATCATGGTAGAAGCCATTAGTAACATAGTCTCATCCCGCCTAAGCCTATGCAATCAAGGCACTTCCATTGTGGAATGTGGAGAAGCAACCAAGGAGCTTAGCGAAGGAGTGAACTTGAAGCTCCAAGGTGAAGAAGAGGAGTTAAAGCAAGACATGCAACAAGAGGAGGAGGTAGGGATTATTGAACAAGAGGAAGAAGTGGTTGAAGACTTAGGAGATGCGGAACCTCTTTGGGAACATAGAGTTGAAGAAAACTCCTCTAAGATGATTGAAATTGATGCTAGGGAGGAAAGTGCACACCTTCCAAGGCATATTCCATATGAAGTCTTGGATGGGATAGACCAAGCATTGAGTTCCCTTGGTGATGGGGATCAAGCACCAAGTCTTAATGGTGAAGAATCCTTTGAACATGAAGAACTTTCCCCCATTGGAGTTGATAGCAATGTGGAGGTAAATCTCTCTCGTCATCCCATTTATGATTTATGTAAGGAAAAAGGTTTAGATAAAATTGTTGAACAAAGGATTGAAATTACGAGATCTTGTGGAGAGGTGGAAGTCCTCAGAAAAAGGAGGATGGGAATTGAATATGCCTTGTCAAGACCCTTGGAATCACCTTTGCCTAGGTTGCCATCTACACCTTCATTTGAGTAGGTGAAACTCATTTCCATTAGCTTTATTATCCCACTTGAATATGGTTTGCTTGAAACGGATGGCCAACTTAGGATGCTTTGTGGGATGAAGCGTAAAAGAAAGATGTTTTATGGTTGGCATTGCAAATCAAGGCTCATTATGGTTGATGCATCAAACATGAGATATAAAGGTTGGAGTAGTGCTCATCTAGATGGGTCTAGAAGGATTGTTGGTCACTTTATAGAGAATTCACCTTACTCACCACCCGGATGGGCTAATAATGAGAGTCAACTTCAAGACGGGTGTAAAAATAAAGTGTGGGATCCCGGATCGCACAAGGAAGATCAACTTTGGGAGCCTATGGTTTGTGAAGAACTCCATCAAAGCTTGGAGTTATTAACTTTGAATGATGAAGCACAATGGAAGTCCAAGCATTGGTGGATGTTCAAGGATGGATTCAAGCACAAGCCACCTTGATGAAGAGCTCCCCATAAGTCCAACTTAAGGACAATAAACAAAAGTGCTAGGTGGGAGACAACCCACCATGGTAAACTCTTTCCTTTTTCCTCTTCGTAAATATTGGTAAAATAGGTTTAATTCTTTGTTTTAAATTGCTTAGTTGTGTTTAATTGGGAGTTTAGTAGGTTAAATAAGGTTTATTGATGTTTTGGTAGATGTTTGGAGGTTTGGAATGCTTGGATTGGTACAAAAACATAGAAAAAAATTTTTTTTTTGAAAAACAGAGCACCATTCACGCGCACGCGCACTCCACGCGTACGCGTGCCCAAGCAATTTCGACCATCCACGCGCCCGTGCCATGTACGCGTACGCATGGATTGAGTTTTTCCACCCCTCCATACATTTTCCCGAGAGTTGTGCCTGGAGTGTGCCAATTTTGTGCCCAAAGGCGCGCGCACGCGTACCTTGCGCGTCTGCATTGACTCTCTGCCTTGCCATGCACGCGTACGCGTCGCTTCCATTTCATCAATCCACGCTTACGCGCACATGACGCGCACGCGTGGATTGCCCTGTTTCACTCACCTTCTTTTCTTCTCCTCTTTCCATTTCTTTCCTTCTTCTCTTCTCTTTCCACCCTTCAATCATCATCCAACACTACCAAGCATCATATAACACCATTTTCTTTAGTTAGTTTAATTTTTGATTTCCATTATAAGTGTTGGATTACTAATCTTGTTTACCATTTACTGCTGCTTATTACTAATGGGATGTTAGTTTAACATCATTGTTGTTATTGTCATTGTTGGATTCCTTTGTTAAGGTTGCAATTTATTACTTGGTCTTGAATTTTCATGTTGAACATTTGTGAATACCAAGTACTTGTTACATTTCCTTCATGCATCTTACCTCTTTGAATTGCATGTTTTGGCCACCATGCATTCATCATCCATTGTTAGGCAATTGTACATTATCAATGCATTTTTTTAGGATGCTTGTTCTAATTGATCATCACCTATTTCATGCATTAAGTTGTGGAATTGTAAAATTGGATCGAAGGCTTACCTAGTGACATATTTTTGAGCTTTCTAAGCTTTGTGGACCATGCTTGCTATGTGATTAATTTTCACTTCTATCTTCTTTTTCCTAAGTCCCATAGCATCCATGTGTTTCACCTCTATGTCACTTAGGTGTTGCAACAACTTCAATATGTGTCATTGATTGTTGTGTGAGTTTCATATACCATTTTGTTCACTAAGTCTACCTACACATCAATCAATGTCCATGCACTATCCAATTTCACAATGGCTTGATTAATTGCTTGAATGCTTTTATACTTCTTCACTACTTGTTGGGTTGTTTTAGCCTACAAGTCTTTTAAAGTATCTCAAGCACACTAGAATGAGTGAAGTGCATGTTTTATTTTGTATAATTGTGACATGATTTTTAAATACTAGAGTATGAGTTCTAAACCGCATGCAAGTTAGAACCCATACAACTATTTTTCATTATTGTCACACCAATTCACCCACTCAATTCTAGTGATTCACCTCATTCCAACAATTCACGCTTCCTTGCTTTTGTATTTTCTCATCTTACGAGGTTTATTTTGTTTTTCATGATTGATGCACCACAAGCAAAAATGGAAGCGGGAGGAAGAACACGCAGCAACCGGTTGACCTACCAGCTGAAGGTAGCAACTCAGAAAGTCGCCGTATCCCCTTGCTCATCTTTGAGTGCACTGAGGACGGTGCAAACTTTTAAGTGTGGGGAGGTCGTCCGACCGTTCAGCATTTTTGGGTGACAAGTTTCTAATCCCAACACTTTTGCATTGCATTTTAGGATTTTTAGTTGCATTCTCTTATTTTGCATATGTATATAATAAGCTTAGTCAAAATCATGATATTTTCCAAGACTTTTATCTATAGGGCACCCCAATTGAAAAATTTTTTTTTTAAAACTTGCTTGAATTATATACTTTGTGGAACATGATTTTTGAGCTAAGAACACAAGCATGTGATATTTGAGCCTAATTGTGTGGTTACATCATACATAACCACTTACTTTCATTCTTGTGTGCATTATTCTCTTCCTATGATTGTAATCTTTGATTTGTTTAATTCTAGATGTCCATTATTTTATGTATACATGCATCTATATGATTGAGGCCATTGTTCAAATAGCTCACTTACCCAAATAAGCCTACCTTTTATCTTCCATTGATAACCAATTTGAGCCTATGCTTAACCCATTTGTTCTTAATTGTAGCACATTACAAGCCTAAGTGAAAAACAATAATTATCCCTTAATTCGGATCTTTGATTAGCTTAGGCTAGTGAGAGTGTTTATCATTTGATTTTGGGATAGTTGGGAACATTGGGTAGAGATAAAAGTGTGTTTGTGTTTTTGTTGAAAAATTTTGGAAATTGGGTACATACTCATGTATTAATCATATGTAAACCATATGCATTGATGTTCTTGTATATATTTTAGTTTGAAAAGAAAAATAAAAATAAGAACAACAAAAAGAAAATATATATATATATATAAGAAAAAAAATAAATATAGAAAAAGAATTGCAATAAAAAGGGGACAAAATGCCCCAAAGCAAGGTTCAATAAAAGTCAATGCATATGAGTTGTGATCAAGAAGAGAATGCATGAGTGTGTGGAAAAGTGAAGAATGGGTAGTTAGGTTTGTTTAGAATTGTATAGGTTGTCATAGGTTAGGTGGGAAGTTTAAGTTAATCAAAGATTCAAATTTCAAGCTCACTTGACCATATGCATCCTACCTTGACCCTAGCCCCATTACAACCTATGGGAAAGTCCTCATGATATTTGTATGCATGCATGAAATAATTGTTGATTGTTAGATGAAAAATAAATCTTGGAAAGCATGATTAGGGGAGAATTGAGTGAATCAACCCCATACACTTGAGTGCCTAGAGCGGATACACATCCGGTGAGGGTTCGATCGCTCAATTACATATTTCCACCCATGATCATCTCTTTTCTTGCAAGTTTGTAAAATCTTTTTAATAATTCAATTCAATTGTGGGTTGAGTGATTGCTATTGCCTTAGCCCTTGTGTTTGTATATATATTCTTGAAAATTGATTTATTTTGACTAAGTGGATGCATTCATGTAGATAGATTGCAAATAGATAGGTTGCATGTAGTTAGTTTGCATTGAATAAATGTTGATGTCCCTTTGCTTCTTTCTTGATTTTAGCATGAGGACATGCTTAGTTTAAGTGTGGGGAGATTTGATAAACCCCGATTTCATGATTTATCTTATGCTTATTTTGGGGGATTTTATCACCTTTTCTCACATTTATTCAATGAAATAGCATGGTTTTGCAATTCTCCCTTGATTTGTGCTTAAATGTGAAAACATGCTTTTTAGGCCCTAAAATTGGTGATTTTAATCCACTTTAATTCCATTCGATGCCTTGATGTGTTTGTTGAGTGATTTTAGGTTCATAAGGCAAGTATTGGATGGAAGAAGTGAGGAGAAAAGCATGCAAAGCGGGAGAACTCATGAAGAAATGAAGGAACCGTAAAGCTGTCAAGCCCGACCTCTTCGCACTCAATCGACCATAACTTGAGCTACAGAGGTCCAAATGAGGCGGTTCCAGTTGCGTTGGAAAGCTAACATTTGGGGCTTCAAAATGAAATAAAATTTTCCATATGTTGCTTCACGCTAAGGGGTGCGCACGCGCCATGTACGCGTGTGCACCGATTCTGCCGTGGCCCACTAAGGTGAAATCGCCCCCAGCGATTTCTGAAGCACTTTGGGCCCAACCCAACTCATTTCTAATGCTATTTTATGCAGAATTCAAGCTTGGGCAAAGGGGGAGCAATTAGTTTAGCCAATATGAGCCTTTAGTTAGATTTCTAGAGAGAGAAGCTCCCTCTTCTCTGTTAGGTTAATTTTCATCTTAGATCTAGGTTTAATTCATGCTTTGATTTACTTTTCCTTTACAATTTCTTGTTCCTCTACTCTTCCGCTCTCTAATTTTGCATTTTATTCTTGTAACTGCTTACTTTGTTGTTGATACACTCTTGTTCTTCCTTTTTTCCTTTAATGCAATTTATGATTCATGTTCCTTTATTGTTGATTTGATTTGTTGTTATTTAATTCCTTGCAATTGAGTAGTGTAGATTTACTTTCCTTGCTATTTTGCTATGCTTTCCATTTGTACCCACCAAGTGTTTGACAAAATGCTTGGTTGGGCCTTAGAGTAGATTTTGAGCATTCTTGGCTTGGAAAGAGTAATTAGGCAATCTTGAGTCATGAAAACCCAACTCATGTTGGTGATCTAGAGTTGTTAGCTAATATTGTTTCCATTGATGCTAATCTTTTGCTAATTAAAGTAGTGAGTTGATTAGGACTTTTGGATTGAGATTAGCTAGTCTTATTAGACTTTCTCCGAGTATGAGGATAACATGATACCTTCCTCAATCGTTGGAGATGACGTAATGAGATAAATTCTTGTTTATATTTATGACATGATTTATTAGTCTTGTTTGACATTCTCCCGATGTGTGAGTTAACTAAATAAGATGAATTAATCATGCATGACTAGGATAGAAAGCCTATGATCTCAATCCATTGCTATGAATGTCTCTCTTTATTAATTGATTTCTTTAATTGCTCAATTTACTTTTCTCGTCTTTCTTATTTTATTTCCCCTTTATCAATCAAAACCCCCCTATACCCCTCATAGCCAATAATCATACATTTCATTGCAACTCTTTGTGAGACGACCCGGAGTCCAAATACTCCGATTAATTTTCATTTGGGGTTTGTTAATTGTGACAAAACCAAATTTTTGATGTGGGAATTGTTTGTTGGTTGGAAACTATGCTTACAACGAAGTTATTCCTTCTATAAGAAGAAATTCTAGACCATCAAGCAAAACTCATTATCAGCGGTGGAGGGAGGAAGAAGAAGGAAGGGGGGTGGCGGCGGTGTCTGGGTGGTCGGCGGGGTGGCGGTCGTTCGGTGATGGTGGCTGGGTAGGGTTGGTGTGATCGGAGAAGAAGAGAGGGAGTAGAGGGGTTTGGGGTGGGGCGCGAATGGTAGGGTTCGCGTGACTGGGGGGTTATAGATTTGACTCCACGCGATCGCGTGGGGCACGCGGTCGCGTGGCTGGAGTGAAATGGGGGTCTACGCGATCGCGTGAGTGGCGCGATCGCATGGGATAGCTAAAAGAGTGAAGGACGCGATCGCCTGGGGCATGTGATCGCGTCGCTGGAAACTGTGCTAAACGCACGAATCCAGCGTCGTTTCAGCGCAACTCTCTGTCTCCTTTAGGGGTGTTGTATAATCCATACGACGCGATCGCGTCGATCACGCGATCGTATGGGATTGATGTTGTGCAAGTGACGCGATCGCGTCCCTGGCCATTTTGTGAAAAACGCACAATGGCCGCATGATTCCAGCCTAACTTTCTGGACGTTGGATCTTTACGCTGATCTCCAGACCACGTGGCCGCGTGAATGACGGGGTCACGTGGGAAGTGTTTTTCGCAACTTGACGCGATCGCATGAATGATGCGGTCGCGTCGCGCACCCTTTTTTATGCAGTATGCAGAATGCAATGATTAATATGAATGCGATGCAAACTAAATAAAATAAAATAAAACTTGAAAGCAAATAAAATTAAATAAAAATTGAAAAAGGAACGATCATACCATGGTGGGTTGTCTCCCACCTAGCACTTTTAGTTAAAGTCCTTAAGTTGGAATGCCAATAGCCTCCGGGGTCCCAAACTAGGCATGTGAAGCTTCTGAGTAGCTTCAAACAGATTGTCAGGCTCCCGGGGTGACGAGTGTCAGAATAGATTCCAGGATCCTAAACTTGGCTTTTAAATCCGCCTTCGTCTTGATCTATATTTTTCCATCCGGGCGGTTTAGAAATTAGATTCTCACCAGAATAACCAAATGTTTTTCGAGATCCATTTGATAGATCATGATGCCAATCTGCACACTTCGAGTCGAAGCGTGAAACCTTATTGAACCTTGTGCACCAGCTCTGAGTACGAGCCATTTCCCTTTTACTCTTAAAGCCACAGAGAGCTCTAAGCTGGCCATCTGTTTCAAGCAAACCATATTCAAGTGGAAAAACACAGTTAAAGGTTAAGGATTGTACCCACTTGAAGCTTGTATTGGGTGGTAATGGCCTTTGCAAGATTCTTCAAATGTATCCATGTCCTGATCAAAGCCATCTATGTCTTCCTCATCACTTAAGTCATAGACTGGAGGTTGAAAGAAATCTACCTCCGTATCACCTTCGTATTCACTTGGGGAAGATTCTTTGATCTCAGAGAATTCACTCGCGGATGCAAGTTCATTACGTGGGGGTTGGGCACTGTCCTCCATAGCATCAATTGTAACGTCCTTGACAGAATTTTTCACAACTCTGGATTCCCATAGAAGTTCAGCATCTCCTAACTCTTCAACCAACTCTTCTTCTTTAATAATGACAGCTTCCTCTACTTGTTCCAGGATGAAGCCATGCTCTGTCTTGTCCACTGGAGTTTCTAATATCTCCTTCATGCTACGCTTTTCATTTAATTGTCCATATGGGGCTGTGGGAGGTCCTTGAATGTTTGAACGTCTAGAAGATAATAGACTTACTGCTTGCTCCAGTTGATGAAGGGTTGTTTGAAGTTGATCTACTGTTTCCTTGAGGCAAACCTCTGATTCTCGGGGTGATAGATTTGGATATGGTACATGGGGAAGTGGTGATGTTTGGGAGTAATTGGACTGGAATCGGGGTAGATGAGGATCATATGGTGGTGAATGGTGAAAAGGAGCTTGTGAGTGTGGTGGTTCGAAGTTATATTGAGAGGATGGTCTATAAGCACATGGTAGGGCTTGTGGGTAATTACAAGGTTGTCCACCATGTCTATTAGCTTGGTATGCATTGTAGAATGGTCTTTGTCCGTGATATCTTAGAGGGTGTTGTTGCCTAAAGGGTTGATCAGATCCTCTTGGCTCCATCCATCTTTGATTGTTCTGACCTTGATGCATGTTTCTGTTATAACTTCCATTCCTTTCAATAACATTAGAACCAAACTCAAAGCGAAAGGGGTGAGAATTCATAGTAGCTAATGAAGATAAAAGATAAAAACAAATAAACACGTAAAAGAAAAATATTTACAATAACCAATAATAAGGCACACGATTGTAATTCCCCGGCAACGGCGCCATTTTGACGTTGGGATTTTTGCTAGTAAAGAATTTATGAAAATAGTCGCGTTGTAGATATAGTTTCTAAACCAACAGAAATCCCTTCGTACAAACGTTTTGGTTGTCACAAGTAACAAACCCTTAAATAAATTGATAACCGAAGTATTCAAACCTCGGGTCGTCTTCTCAAGGAACTGCAGGGAAGTATATTCTTATTATTGGTTATGGAGATTGTAAATTGGGGTTTTTAAAATGAGGAGCGAATGGTTTAATTAGCAAATAAAGTAAATGAAGAACAAGCAATTTAAATGGCAAGTAAAATAAATAAATGACTGTAAATAAACTTTTGGCAAGGTATGAGAAATCGGAGGTCCTATCCTCATTATCCTTATCAATGATGATGAGAATTGAATCTTAGTTCCACTTTGTTAACCTTTACTAAGATAAAGGAAGGTCAAGGGATTAATTGGTTTGATCTTCGGATCCTATTTATTTCCTAGGAAAAGATTGGGATTATTGAAGTTCAATTTAATTAACGAAGATAACAATTATCAATCATGTTTGAGTTTGATAACTCCTGAGTTACTGATTTCTTAACCAAGACCAAAAGGAGAAAAGTAAATCTACTGGAATAAAGATGTCTTCAGATTGGGAATAATAGCAACATAAATAAAATAAAGCAAGATTAAACTGAAATACCTCAAATAACATTAATTCAAAAGAGTAATCTGTAACATGGAAGAATTCATAAATTAAATTGCAAAAGTAAATAAAAGGGAATATTGAACCTGATAAAGAGATAATCCTGAAAGCGAATAAAATCCTAATTCTAAATCCTAATCCTAAAGAGAGAGGAGAGAATCTCCCTCTCAAAACTAAATCTAAATCATGAAAACTAACTAAAGTGGAGACTCTCTTGAATGAATGCATTCTCCCACCTCATAACCTCTGGTCTATGCCTTCTGGACTTGGATTTGGGCCAAAAAGGGCTTCAAAATTCGCTATGAGCGTTTTCTGTAATTTCTGGTGCGTGACCTCTATCACGCGTCCGCGTGGGTCACGCGGTCGCGTCATTCGGAGTTTTCCTTGTCACGCGGTCGCATCAGTCATGTGACCGCATCATATGTGTTCTGCTTAAGGCGCGCGGTCGCGTCAGTCATGCGGTCGTGTCAATGCCTTTTCGCGCTGGCATGCGGCCGCGTCGCCCATGCGATCGCGTGGTGCCAGTTTCTTCAAAAACTCTATTTTGTGCTTTCCTTCTATTTTTGTATGTTTCCTTTCCATCCTTTAAGTCATTCCTGCCTTAGAAGATCTGAAACTACTCAACACACGAATCATGGCATCGAATGGAAATAAAGGGTAATCAAAATAATTATTTTTAAGCATAGGAAACATGTTTTTCACATACATCACATAATAAAGAAGGGAAAGTAAAACCATGCAATTAATATGAATAAGTGGGTGAAGGATTGAATAAATCACTCAGATTAAGCACAAAATATATCATAAAATATGGGTTTATCATGCCTCAAGGGATGCATTTTCCTCCACAAAACTATTGGGAGCAAATCAACACCTCCCTAGGAGAATTAAGTTCCAATATGGGACAACCAAGGGTGGAGCACCAAGAGCACTCCATCATCCTCCATGAGATTAGAGAAGATCAAAGAGCTATGAGGGAGGAGCAACAAAGACAAGGAAGAGACATAGAGGAGCTCAAAAGCACCATTGGTTCTTCAAGAAGAGGAAGACTCCACCCTCACTAAGGTGGACTCATTCGTTAATCTCCTTGTTTATTTTACTGTTTTTCGATTTTTGAGCGTTATGTTTTATTTATGTTTGTGTCTTTACTATATGATCATTAGTGTTTAAATGTCTATGTATTAAAGCTTTGAATATCCTATGAATCCATCACCTCTCCTAAATGAAAACTGTTCTAAAAACAAAAGAACAAGAAGTACATGGTTTCGAATTCATCCTTGAAACTAGTTTAGTTATTTTGATGTGGTGACAATACTTTTTGTTTTCTGAATGAATGCTTGAATAGTGCATATGTCTTTTGAAATTGGTGTTTATGAATGTTAAATATGTTGGATCTTGAAGAATGATGAAAAAGGAGACATGTTATCTGATGATCTGAAAAATCATAAAAATGATTCTTGAAGCAAGAAAAAGCAGTGAATACAAAAGTTTGCGAAAAAAAAATGGCAAAAAAAAAGAGAAAGAAAAAGAAAAAGCAAGCAGAAAAAGCGAAAAGCTCTTTAAACCAAAAGGCGAGAGAAAAAAAAGCCAATAGCCCTTAAAACCAAAAGGCAAGGGTAATATAAAGGGTCCAAGGCTTTGAGCATCAGTGGATAGGAGGGCATAAAGGAATAAAATCCTGGCCTAAGCGGTTAAACCAAGTTGTCCCTAACCATGTGCTTGTGGCGTGTAGGTGTCAAGTGAAAACTTGAGACTGAGCGGTTAAAGTCAAAGTCCAAAGCAAAAAAAGAGTGTGCTTAAGAACCCTAGACACCTCTAATTGGGGACTCTAGCAAAGCTGAGTCACAATCTGAAAAGGTTCACCCAGTTATGTGTTTGTGGCATTTATGTATCCGGTGGTAATACTGGAAAACAAAGTGCTTAAGGCCACGTCCAAGACTCATAAAGTAGCTGTGTTCAAGAATCAACATACTGAACTAGGAGAATCAATAACACTATCAGAATTCTAAGTTCCTATAGATGCCAATCATTCTGAACTTCAATGGATAAAGTGAGATGCCAAAACTATTCAAGAGGTAAAAAGCTACTAGTCCCGCTCATCTGATTGGAGCTAAGTTTCATTGATATTTTGGAATTTATAGTATATTCTCTTCTTTTTGTCCTATTTGATTTTCAGTTGCTTGGGGACAAGCAACAATTTAAGTTTGGTGTTGTGATGAGCGGATAATTTATACGCTTTTTGGCATTGTTTTTACATAGTTTTCAATATAATTCAGTTAGTTTTTAGCATATTTTTATTAGTTTTTAAATAAAAATCATATTTCTGGACTTTACTATGAGCTTGTGTATTTTTCTTTGATTTCAGGTATTTTCTGGCTGAAATTGAGGGACTTGAGCAAAGATCAGATTCAGAGGTTGAAGAAGGACTGCAGATGCTGTTGGATTCTGACCTCCCTGCACTCAAAGTGGATTTTCTGGAGCTACAGAACTTCAAATGGTGCGCTCTCAATTGCGTTGGAAAGTAGACATCCAGGGCTTTCCAGAAATATATAATATTCCATACTTTGCTCGAGTTTAGACGATGCAAACTGGCATTCAACGCTAGCTCTCTGCCCTATTCTGGAGTTAAACGCCAGAAACAAGTTGCAAAGTGGAGTTAAACGCCAGAAACACGTTACAAACTGGCATTCAACTCCAAGAACGACCTCTCCATGTGAAAGCTTCATGCTCAGCCCAAGCACACACCAAGTGGGCCCCAGAAGTGGATTTATGCATCATTTACTTATCTCTGTAACCCTAGTAACTAGTTTTAGCATAAATAGGACTTTTTACTACTGTATTAGACATCTGGGGATGTTTAGTTCTTAGATCATGGGGGCTGGCCTCTCGGCCATGCCTAGACCTTGTTCTTATGTATTTTCAAGGGTAGAGTTTCTACACACCATAGATTAAGGTGTGGAGTTCTGTTGTTCCTCATGAATTAATGCAAAGTACTATTGTTTTTTTTATTCAATTCAAGCTTATTCCGATTCTAAGATATTCATTCGCACCTTAATATGAATGTGATGATCGTGACAATCATCATCATTCCCAACCTATGAACGCGTGCCTGACAACCACTTCCATTCTACCTTAGATTGAATGAGTATCTCTGGGATTCCTTAATCAGAGTCTTTGTGGTATAAGTTAGAATCCATGGACCGCCATTCTTGAGATCCAGAAAGTCTAAACCTTGTCTGTGGTATTCCGAGTAGGATCTGGGAAGGGGTGGCTGTGACGAGCTTCAAACTCGCGAGTGCTAGGCGTAGTGACAGACGCAAAAGGATAGTAAATCCTATTCCAGTATGATCGAGAACTGACAGATGATTAGCCATGCAGTGATAGCGCATTGTACCATTTTCACTGAGAGGACAGGATGTAGCCATTGACAACGGTGATGCCTAACATACAGCTTGCCATAGAAAGGAGTATGAATGATTGGATGAAGACAGCAGGAAAGCAGAGGTTCAGGAGGAACGAAAGCATCTCTACATGCTTATCTGAAACTCGCACCAATGAATTACATAAGTATCTCTATCTTAGTTTATATTTTAATTATGTTTTAATTATCAATTCACTATAACTATTCAGATCTGCCTGACTGAGATTTACAAGGTGACCATAGCTTGCTTCAGGCCGACAATCTCCGTGGGATCGACCCTTTCTCACGTAAGGTTTATTACTTGGACGACCCAGTGCACTTGCTGGTTAGTTGTGCGAAATTGTGACAAAGTGTGATTCACGTTTGAGAGTACCAAGTCTTTGGTGCCATTGTTGATGATCACAATTTCGTGCACCAGGATACCAAACCGGCTAAAGATATATCTCTGAAGAAAGCTCATTACCACCTTGGCATCATTGGTGGGTAGAGCCACAGCTTCCACCCACTTGGATACATAATCAACTGCCACTAGGATATATTTGTTTGAATGTGAAGGTGGGAAGGGTCCCATGAAATCAATGCCCCATGATGATAAGTCATCTTATCCTAGTTTTTCAAGCAATTTTTTTACTTGCTTTATAGGTTTTATACACTTTCTTGAGTTACAAGTAAGCCATTTGGGTAGAAATTCATGTGTATTTGGATTTAATCAACCATGAGTAAATTGATGCATTTTCATGAGGTTTTGTGCTATAATTGCTTATATGTCAAGGATAAGAAGAAGTCTCATGATTTTAGCATAGCTTTGATGCATTTGTTGATTGATGATAGGTGACCAAAAGGCTTGGAGGAAGGTTGAAGAAAGGGGATGGCAGCAATGGAAATGAAGGCAGCAAAACCACCTTGGGAAGAGCTCAAGTTTGTGCCAATGTTTGCCTCAAACTTGAGGTCAAACGTTGGCTTAAGAAGAACCAAGGAGATGCCAAAGTTTGCGCCAACGTTTGCCTCAAACTTGAGGTCAAACGTTGGCTCAAAAAACACCCTGGAGAAGCCAACGTTTGCGCCAACGTTAGCCTCAAACTTGAGGTCAAACGTTGGCTGCAAAATGGCCTTGGAGGGAGCACGTTTGAGCTCACATTTGACCTCAAACGTGAACTCAAACGTGAGTGATAGAAAAGCACCATTCTACATAATGATCAACACGCAAACGTTTGAGTCAACGTTTGCCTCAAATGTTGACTCAAACTTGAAGGCTCCAAAGTCCAAATTGCAAACGGAATTCTTCTTAAGTCCAAGAGCAATCAACTGAGGCTATCTTCAATCCAATTCCATCAAGGCCAGGGGCCCAATTTGAGGCTTCAAGACCATTAGAAGAAAGTGTATAAATAGAAGTTAGTTTGATTTAGAATGGACCGGGACTTTAACTTTTACTTTGAAGGTTTTACCTCTTTTAGAAATTTCATTCTGTAACTTTGATTTTGGATCTTGGAGGAGAATTGAATTCTCTTCCTCTCTGGGTTTCTTGTTTTCTTTTCTGCAAAGCTTTACTTGAGTCTTAAGTGTGGAGAATTGAAAAAATTCTGTCTCAATCTCACCTTGAGATCTCTTTGTTCCTTTCTTTACATAATTCAAGATTTAGTGATTTGAATTCAAATTCCATTTACTACTTTCATCTTCTACGTTTCTTGCAATTTACTCTTTTACTTCTTTTTTCTATTATTCTTGGTTAGATCAAGGAAGGCAGTGAGATCTAGACTTGGATTTCTAGTCTCTTGACCCCTGAGATCTTGAATTTTCCTTTTAGCTCATCTGCTGAATGCTTCTTGAAGCTGATTTACTTTTCTGTTTGAAATAAATCTCAATTTATTTCATCATCCAGTCTTCTGCTTGTTGCAATTTAGTTTTACTTGTTTAAATTTCTGCAATCCCAATTCCCAATTCCTTTTATAATTCAAGCAATTTACATTTCTTGCACTTTAAGTTTCAGTCATTTACATTTCTTGCAAGCTAAGTTTTTGCAATTTATATTACTTGCACTTTAAGATTCAACTTCTTTACTTTCTTTGCCCTTTAATTTACAGTCAATTGCCCCTCTCCCTTTACAATTCATGCAATTTAGCTTCTGTCAATTTCAAATCACTCAAATCAACTCTTGTTCGCTTGACTAAATCAACCACTAAAATTACTCAATCCTTCAATCCCTGTGGGATCGACCTCACTCACATGAGTTATTATTACTTGATGCGACCCGGTACACTTGCCGGTGAGTTTTGTGTTGGATCATTTTCCACACATCAAGTTTTTGTCGCTGTTGCCGGGGATTGATTAGGTTGACAATGATTAAGTGAGGTGGTGATCTAGATTAAGCAATTTTTCTTTATTTTTGACCAACACATTAACTGTTTGAATTTTTTCCTAAGCTAACCAAAACTTCACTCTAGCAATGGATTGAAGTGTTACTATTTTTCTGGTCCTGTGTGCTTCTTATAATTTTGCTTGCTGAGTAAAACAAACGAAGCAATTTTCTCCTATTGATTTTTCAAGCCTATAAACTGTTCGACACATTGTGTCAACTAACACTCTGACCACATTTTGGCATGAGCATATTCAATTTTCATTTGGACTGTTTGTGATCATGCAGATCATGGAGGAGAACCCAACAAATCCCAGTCATTGTGGGAGTAGTGTCCTCACCCCAGATGACAATGCAACCCTCATCAATATGAACAAAGTTGCTCAATGGCTTGAAGCCTTCCCACAAGGAAGCATCACCAGATGGGAGGATCTAGTAAGTGAATTCCTGGCCAAGTTGAAACCACCCTAGGAAATTGGTGGGCTAGAGGCAGAAGTGCAACCATCCACACAAGAGAAGGGAGTGATGGAAATTGAAGGTGTAAATGCAATCATGGCCCAAAACAAGCAGATACACCAACAACTTCAGCAACAACTGGAGCTGATGGTCGGAAAAATCAATGAGCTGCGAACTGTTGTAGTAAATGCACACAACCTACCTCAAAACTCACATGGTTGGAATCAACCTGAAAAAGGTTTTGGAGCAATTAACTATGAGCAATAAAGTCCTGAGCGATTACACTCTCCAAACAGTACCTCAAGTCTGTTCCAACACAAGCCTCAGGGTGATGTGTACAACCCACCCTGGAGGACTCATTCCAACTGGAGGAAGATTGAGCACCAAAATCAAGGACCAAGGGACCCTAATTACAACAACCCCAGCTTCACAAACAAACACAAACACCACCCTACCAATAACAACCACTACACACCACCACAACACACATACTTCCAACCCCATCACACCTCACAATTCTCCCAAAATAACTTTCATCAACCATCCCAATTGACGCAACCACAATTAAATCCAAACTTCCAAAGAATCTTTAGTCTAGAGATAATGATGGAGAAATTCATAAAAATTCAAGAAATGGCAATACAAGATCAGGAAGCAGCAAGGAAAGATCAAGCCATAACAAGAAAAAACCAAGAAGCTTCGATCAAAAATCAAGAAGCCTCAATCATAAAACTTGAAAGGCAAATGGAACAAATGGCTAAACACATTGCAGAAATGGGGGAGAAAAGGGAAAATACCCTTCCCAGAACCACTGAAGATGACCCGAAAGACAACAAAAAAGCTGCTAGGTGGGAGAAATGGAAAGCAATCATAGAAGAAAGTAAGAGGGCTATGGAAAAAGAAACAATTATCCCAGAAAAGCACCACAGAGAAGTTTCACAAGAAGAAACAGAGGAAATGAAGCCCACAGCAAGAGTTGAGAATGGAGGATGTCAAGCTAATGAAAATAAAGAAGCGCTTGTTGGGAAGCAACCCAACCTGAGGTAGTTTTCTTTCATTTCAATAAAAAGGGTAAGTAACTTTCTCTATATTGCAAGGAGCTAAGTTTGGTGTTGCACACCAAAACAATTTAAGGGAGAATGAAGAATGCTAAGTTTGGTGTTCCACCAAAAATCTCATTTAAAAACACATTCTCTCATTCTGCATAAATGGTTGCTAGCTCCAAGCAAGCAGAGAAACTACTTAACCAATGTCTGTTTGATAGTTTTTAGTCTTATTACCTTTAGCAAAGAAAAAAAAGAGTTCCACATATGGTCAATTTGATGCATGAGAATCATTGGCAAGGTACTAAGTTTGGTGTTCCCACACCAAAGTAAGTTCAAAAGCCCACAAATAATTCATGCATGCTAACCATTTCTTCTTTCAAGTGCTTGGGGAACAAGCAACTTTCAATATTATTGCAGAGGTTTATTCAAGTTTTTGGGAGGATTAAGCATCATCAATCAAAGAGATAAAGAGGAATGTGAAGACTAGTGGTGCGCAGAAATCGTGACGATTCCATTCCTTGGTAACGGCGCTAAAAACTCAATACGCACGTTCATGATCTTAGTTCTTTGTCATAACTTTGCACAACTAACCAGCAAGTGCACTGGGTCGTCCAAGTAATAAACCTTACGTGAGTAAGGGTCGATCCCACGGAGATTGTCGGCTTGAAGCAAGCTATGGTCACTTTGTAAATCTCAGTCAGGCGGATCGTCCATGGATTCTAACTTATACCACGAAGACTCTGATTAAGGAATCCCAGAGATATTCATTCAATCTAAGGTAGAACAGAAGTGGTTGTCAGTCACGCGTTCATAGTTGGGAATGATGATGACTGTCATGATCATCACATTCATATTGAGGTGCGAATGAAAATCTTAGAATCGGAATAAGCTTGAATTGAATAGAAATACAATAGTACTTTGTATTAATTCGTGAGGAACAGCAGAGCTCCACACCTTAATCTATGGTGTGTAGAAACTCTACCGTTGAAAATACATAAGTGATGAAGGTTCAGGCATGGTCGAATGGCCAGCCCCCAAACATGATCAAAGGATCAAAAGACAATCCAAAGATGTTCCAAAAGATGTAAATACAATAGTAAAAAGTCCTATTTAAGCTAAACTAGTTACTAGGGTTTACAGAAATGAGTAAATGATGCAGAAATCCACTTCCAGGGCCCACTTGGTGTGTTCTTAGGCTGAGCATTGAGCTTTACACGTGTAGAGGCTTCTCTTGGAGTTGAACGCCAGTTTATAACCTGTTTTTGGTGTTTAACTCCAGAATGCAGCATGGAACTAGCGTTGAACGCCAGTTTGCGTCATCTAAACTCAGGCAAAGTATGGACTATTATATATTGCTGGAAAGTCCTAGATGTCTACTTTCCAACGCAATTGAGAGCGCGCTATTTGGAGTTCTGTAGCTCTAGAAAATCTACTTTGAGTGCAGGGAGGTCAGAATCCAACAGCATCTACAGTCCTTCTTCAACCTCTGAATCTGATTTTTGCTCAAGTCCCTCAATTTCAGCCAGAAAATACCTGAAATCACAGAAAAACACATAAACTCATAGTAAAATTCAGAAATATGATTTTTTTATTAAAAACTAATAAAAATATACTAAAAACTAACTAAATCATACTAAAAACTATATAAAAACAATGCCAAAAAGCGTATAAATTATCCGCTCATCACAACACCAAACTTAAATTGTTGCTTGTCCCAAAGCAACTAAAAATCAAATAGGATAAAAAGAAGAGAATATAATATAAATTCCAAAATATCAATGAAACTTAGTTCCAATCAGATGAGCGGGACTTGTAGCTTTTTGCCTCTTGAATAGTTTTGGCATCTCACTTTATCCATTGAAGTTCAGAATGATTGGCATCTATAGGAACTCAGAGCTCAGATAGTGTTATTGATTCTCCTAGTTCAGTATGTTGATTCTTGAACACAGCTACTTTATGAGTCTTGGTTGTGGCCCTAAGCACTTTGTTTTCAAGTATTACCACCGGATACATAAATGCCACAGACACATAACTGGGTGAACCTTTTCAGATTGTGACTTAGCTTTGCTAAAGTCCCCAATTAAAGGTGTCCAGGGTTCTTAAGCACACTCTTTTTTTTTTCTTTGGACCTTGACTTTAACCGCTCAGTCTCAAGTTTTCACTTGACACCTTCACGCCACAAGCACATGGTTAGGGACAGCTTGGTTTAGCCGCTTAGGCCAGGATTTTATTCCTTTAGGCCCTCCTATCCACTGATGCTCAAAGCCTTGGATCCTTTTTATTTACCCTTGCCTTTTTGTTTTAAGGGCTATTGGCTTTTTGCTCTTTCGTTTTGGTTTAAAGAGCTTTTGGCTTTTTTTGCTTGCTTTTTTTTCTTTTTCTTTCTCTTTTTTTTGCAAGCTTTTGTATTCACTGCTTTTTCTTGCTTCAATAATCATTTTTATGATTTTTCAGATTATCAAATAACATTTCTCCTTTTCATCATTCTTTCAAGAGCCAACATATTTAACATTCATAAACCACAATATCAAAAGACATATGCACTGTTCAAGCATTCATTCAGAAAACAAAAAGTATTGTCACCACATCAAAATAACTAAACTAGTTCAAGGATGAATTCGAAACCATGTACTTCTTATTCTTTTGTTTTTAGAACATTTTTTCATTTAAGAGAGGTGATGGATTCATAGGACATTCATAACTTTAAGGCATAGACACTTAGACACTAGTGATCATATAGTAAAGACACAAATATAAATAAAACATAAAGCTCAAAAATTGAAAAACATTAAAATAAATAGACAAGGAGATTAAGGAATGAGTCCACCTTAGTGAGGGTGGCATCTTCCTTTTCTTGAAGAACCAATGGTGCTTTTGAGCTCCTCTATGTCTCTTCCTTGTCTTTGTTGCTCCTCCCTCATAGCTCTTTGATCTTCTCTAATTTCATGGTGGATGATGGAATCTCTTGGTGCTCCATCCTTAGTTGTCCCATGTTGGAGCTTAATTATCCTAGGGAAGTGTTGATTTGCTCCCAATAGTTTTGTGGAGGAAAATGCATCCCCTGAGGCATCTCAGGGATTTCATGGGGGGGGGGAATTTCCTCATACTCTTGTTGAGGTCCATGATCTCTTGTTTGCTCCATCCTTTTCTTAGTGATGGGCTTGTCCTCTTCAATGAGGATGTCTCCCTCTATGTCAATTCCAGCCGAATTGCAGAGGTGGCATATGAGGTGAGGAAAGGCTAACCTTGCCCAAGTGGAGGACTTGTCAGCCACCTTGTGAAGTTCTTGAGGTATAATCTCATGAACTTCCACCTCCTCTCCAATCATGATACTATGGATCATGATGGCCCGGTCTATAGTAACTTCAGACCGGTTACTAGTAGGAATGATTGAGCGTTGAATGAACTCTAGCCATCCCCTAGCCACTTGTTTGAGGTCATGCCTTCTTAATTGAACCGGCTTGCCTCTTGAGTTAATTTTCTATTGAGCTCCTTCCTCACATATGTCAATAAGGACTTGGTCCAACCTTTGATCAAAGTTGACCCTTCTTGTGTAGGGGCGTGCGTTCTCTTCCATCATTGACAAGTTGAACGCCAGCCTTACATTTTCTGGACTGAAATCTAAGTATTTCCCCCGAACCATGGTAAGCCAATGCTTTGGATTCGGGTTCACACTTTGATCATGGTTCCTAGTGATCCATGCATTTGCATAGAACTCTTGAACCATTAAGATCCCGACTTGTTGAATGGGGTTAGTGAGAACTTCCCAACCTCTTCTTCGGATCTCATGTCGGATCTCCGGATACTCATTCTTTTTGAGCTTGAAAGGAAGCTCATGGATCACTTTCTTCTTGGCCACAACTTCATAGAAGTGGTCTTGATGGACCTTTGAGATGAATCTCTCCATCTCCCATGACTCAGACGTGGAAGAAATTGCCTTTCCTTTCCTCTTTTTAGAGATTTCTCTGGCCTTAGGTGCCATATATGGTTATGGAAAAACAAAAAGCTATGCTTTTACCACACCAAACTTAAAATGTTTGCTCGTCCCCGAGCAAAAGAAGAAAGAAAGAAGGAGAAGAAGAAGAGAAATGAAGGAGAGGGAGAGAGGGGTGTATTCGGCCAAGGGGAAGAAGAGAGGGTTGTGTTGTGTGAAAATGAAGAAGGAATGAGGGGTTTATATAGGAGTGAGGGGAGGGTTAGGGTGTGGCCATTAGGGTTGGGTTTGGGAGGGAAAATAGTTTGAATTTTGAAGGTAGGTGGGGTTTATGGGGGAGAGAGGATGGATGTGAGTGGTGAAGAGATGATGGGAAAGAGAGATTGAGGGGATTGGTGAAGGGTATTTGGGGAAGAGAGTTATGAAAAGGTGTGAAGAGGAGAGAAGAAGATGTGGGGATCTTGTGGGTCCACAGATCCTGAGGGGATCCTGTGGGGTCCACAGATCAAGTAGGGTCAAGGACTTAACATCCCTGCTCCAATTAGGCATGTAAAACGCCCTTGCTGCGCAATCCTGGCATTTAACGCCAGACTGCTGCCTGTTTCAGGCGTTAAACGCCCAAATGTAGCTTGTTTCTGGCATTTAACGCCAGGCAAATGCTTGTTTCTGGTGTTTAAACGCCAGGCTGCTCTCCTCTAGGGTGTGCTGTTTTCAATACTATTTTTCATTCTATTTTTTATTTTTTAGTAGTTTTTATGACATCACATGATCATCAACCTAATAAAACACGAAATAACAAAAAGAAAATAAAATAGATATGATTAAATAACATTGGGTTGCCTCCCAACAAGCGCTTCTTTAATGTCAATAGCTTGACAGTGAGCTCTCATGGAGCCTCACAAGCTAAAGTTTGAGGTCAAACTTTAGGCCAAACGTTGATCCCCTCGTGTATATGTGTGGCGCCAACGTTTGCCAAAAAGCTTGAGGCAAACGTTGGCACAAGCTTTTCTCCTCCAGGGTGTGCAAGTGTGGCGCCAACGTTTGCCAAAAAGCTTGAGGCAAACGTTGGCACAAGCTTTTCTCCTCCAGGGTGTTGGTTTTGTGATGCCAACGTTTGCCAAAAGGTTTGAGGCAAACGTTGGCTCAAGCTTTTTCCTCCAGGGTGTTTTCAACTCTTCCAAAAGTTTGAGCTAAAGTTTAAGGCAAACTTTGGCTCAAGCTTTTTTCCTCTGGGGTGTTTTTAACTCTTCCAAAAGTTTGAGCTAAAGTTTGAGGCAAACTTTGGCTCAAGCTTTATGTTCTCTCTTGCTCCTAGCCATTCCGTCTTTCTTCAACCTTCTTCAAAACTCTTTTCACCTATCATCAATCAATCAAAACAATCAAAGATATGCCCCAAATCATGAGATTGTGTTTCTTTCATAATATATGACAATTATAGCACAAAATCTCATGAAAGTGCATTAATTCATCCATGGTTGATTGAATCAAAGGAAACATGGAAATCTACCCAATTGGCTTGCTTATGGCTTAAGAAAGTGCATAAAATCAATTGAAAACAAAAGAAAAAGAATAGTGAAAATAGGCTAAGATGACTTGTCATCACAACACCAAACTTAAAGCTTGCTTGTCCCCAAGCAAGAAAAGAATTAATGAGAAGAAAGAATGAAATGGAAGAGGATGTTCATGCTAGCAGAGTATTATTGGTAGTTCATGGGGTTTTATGTGGATATGTAAATACTCACTTCTTATTGACTTTTAGGCTTAGAAAGTCTCCTTCAAGCATCAAGCAACACACTGCTATGACCTCTCATTATTCCTTTGTCCTTGACTATTATTTTTTCTATAAGCTTTAGTTCAGTGTCATGTGTAACAAGTTCATTTATTTCTTTATACTTGACACATTATTCACTATAGACACTTGGCTCACATTCCTTCTTAAAACATTGATGCCCAGCACCTCTTTGGGTTACTAAATGCCTTATAGTTAGGTTGCTCTTGATAGTGGACTTTCAGCTGATGATCCCGGGTTAGTTAACCCAAGTCACCGAGTGTTGATGCACTCCAAAGAACTTAATAATCCAAGCAGATCCTAGTACAAAGACACCACAGGCATGTATTCTAAGGTTCAAGCTATTGGTGTCTAGCTTTGTTTCTTTTTGTTTTCTTTTGTTCTGTTGCCACTCTTTGGCTATTTCTTTTCTCTTTTTGTTTTTCTTTTTAACCAAGGACTTTTGTGTGATTGAGATTCATAGACAGTAGGCCACTTTATACTTAGAAGGAGACATCCTAGTTCTCTTATTCACTAAAAGTGAGCTATCATACAATCACACGTACATACCACCACTTACTTTTATTGTACTTCTATCTAACAGAGAACTATCTTACTTCACATTCAAACATTTCTTTTATTGAATTAAAGATGCAGGGGACAAAGCATGCTTTTTGTTAAGTGAAAGTAAACACACAAGCACACACTTAGACTAGCTTACTTATTTTAAGAAAATTGATTCTACTTGTACTAGATGAACACTTTAGCAAGATATAAATCATGGCATCTCTCAACAGTTGAAGTTAAGTATAGATACAACCTATTGGTTTGCAGTTCTTTTGTCCTTCTTTTTGTTGATCCCCTTTTGAGTCATGGTGCATTATGTCTTCAATTGGTGGTTAGTTCCCTGCATAATTATCAAAAGTTTCTTGCTTCTCAAGCCCTTAGGTGACTGGTTATTATGCATGAATTGAATGCGGCTTTTGGATTTAAGTTGGTGTGGGAACACCAAACTTAGTTCCTTGCCACTTCCTCTGATGCAACAGGTCAACTATATGTAAAATCTTGTGTTCTTGCTAAAGGTTATGAAGTTGAAATTAGAGAGCAATTAAGTAATTGAATAATCTATTTGATTTCTTGGAGCTAGTGTTGTGCAAGAAATGAGAATATGTTTTTAAATGATGTTTTGGTGGAACACCAAACTTATAATCCTTCATTCTCCTTTAAATTGTTTTGGTGTGTAACACCAAATTTAGCTCCTTGCAATACATACTTAATTATTCAACATTTTTATTGAAAAAAAAACTATGAAAAGAAAACTACCTCAGGTTGGGTTGCCTCCCAACGAGCGCTCTTTTAATGTCACTAGCTTGACATCCTTCAATTCTTTTATGGTGGTTGATGATTGTAGTGCCTCAACTTGTCTTCCTTGACTGTGATTCTCCTCTTTGTTCTCTGGTGCTCAGTTTCAGCATGTTCTAATGAGAGTATCTTGCTGACAGTGTAGTAATCATCAGTCTGTTGGCTTGCTCCTAGTTTTTGATAAATCAATTGCACTTTATCACCTTTGGAAAGCCCTTCTGTTGGAATTTTTTTGTTCTTCCAACCCTTTTTGATTCTGTTTTCATTCTTCTTCCTTCTTCTTATTGATCCTTTCTGCTTGCAAGTGGGCTTCATTTTGGGATTTTTCTTCTTGATAACTAACACATCAATGCTTTCATGAATCTCTCCATCGCTCTGTACAAGTTCTTTTTCTTCTTCCCATGCTGCATTATCTACTTCTTGCTTTGGGAGGTGATTGATGATCATCTTGTCAATTTCTTCCTTCCTCTGCAGTTCTATCTCGTCAGTTTCCATGCTATCTTCTTTTTCATTGATGAACTTTATTTCTGGAGAGACAATCAGTGTAACACTTTCATCATGTAGTCTAAGGGTCAACTCTCCTTTTTCTACGTCTACAATGGCCCTAGCAATGGCCAAGAATGGCCTTCCCAGTATAATAGAGTCACTATCATCCTCATCAGATTCCAAGATCACAAAATCAGCAGGGAAAATGAATCTGTCTACTTTGACTAGAAGGTTCTCAACTATACCCCTTGGGTACACTACTGATTTGTCCACCAATTCTAAAGACATCTGTACTGGTTTCACTTCTTTCATGCGCAGCTTTTTCACTAGAGAGGAGGGCATCAGATTGATACTAGCCCCTAGATCACACAGCGCCTTGCTGATGGTCATGTTACCAATGGCACAGGGTAGAAAGAAACTCCCAAGATCTTCACGTTTAGGGGGAAGTCCCTTTTGAATCAATGCTCTACATTCTTCAGTGAGCATCACAGTTTCCTTTTCTAGCCAACTTCTTTTCTTGTTAATAAGCTCCTTCAAAAACTTGGCATACAGAGGCATTTGCTCAAGTGCTTCAGCCAAGGGAATATTGATCTCCAGCTTTTTGAAAGTCTCAAGGAACTTATGAAAATGTTGGTCCTTAGTCTCTTTGCTGAACCTCTGGGGATATGGCAGTGGAGGTGTGATGCTCTTTCCTACTTGCTGCTGTCCCTGAATCACTTCTTTTGAACTGTGTGGTTGGTTGTTCTTCTCTTTGAGTTTCTCAGTGCTCTTGTTTGGCATCACAACTTTATCCTTGGCTTCATCTGACTTTGTTTGCTTTTCATCTTCTATTGGTCTTTTGCTGCTCTCTGCTTGCTTCTTTGTAGTGTCATTGTTGCTCATCAATGTTCTCCCACTCCTTAATTGTATTGCCTTGCATTCTTCCTTAGGATTTGGGATTGTGTCACTTGGCAGTGAGCTTGAAGGTCTCTCAACAGAAATCTGCTTGGAGATTTGCCCAATCTGCCTCTCTAGGCTCTTCATGGAGGCTTCATGGTTCTTGGTTGTCATTTCCTGGTGTTTCCACATTTTGCCTATCAAAGTTTCCAAGTTAGTGAGTCTTTGAGATTCAGGTGATGCTTGTGGTGGGTTGTGAGATGTGGATGGTGGATGTTAGGCATTTTGGTTGGTGGGTTGGTTATTGGATTGGTAATGGTTGGGGTTGGGGTAGTTGTTTTGAGGTTTTCTGTAAGGGTTTTGGTTAGTTTGCTGCTGGTTGTGGTTTTGGTTGTTTCTTGAAGTGTTTTGGTTTGAGTTCCTCTGCCATGGTTGTTGGTTCTGGTTGTGATTATCTCCCCATCTGAGGTTTGGGTGGTTCTTCCAGGATGGATTGTATGTGTCACCATACACTTCATTCTGTCCAGAGTTTTGGTTATGCATGTACTGCACTTGCTCCTGTTGTTGTTCTTCTTGGCTTTCTTCATTCTGCACCCATACAGTTGATGGTTGGCTTGTGTTCACAGCTGCTACTTGAAGGCTATCAATCCTTTTGGCCATTTGTTCAAACTGTTGTTGAATTTGTTGCTGCATCATTTTGTTTTGAGCTAAGATTGAGTCCACTCCTTCTAGCTCTATTACTCCTCTCCTTTGTAATGGTTGGCGTTGCCTTTGATGCACAAAGAAATACTGATTATTAGCCACCATGTCAATAAGATTTTGAGCTTCTTCTGCGGTTTTCATCAGTTGTAATGATCCTCCAGCTGAGTGATCAAGTGCTTCTTGAGCCTTTAGAGTGAGTCCTTCATAGAAGTTCTGTAGCTTGTCCCACTCAGTGAACATTTCTGGTGGACATTTCCTCAGCAGAGCCTTATATCTCTCCCATGCTTCATACAGATTTTTAGCATCCAATTACGTGAATGTCTGCACCTCAGTCTTCAACCTGATGATCCTTTGAGGGGGGTAAAACTTGGCAAGAAACTTGCTTACCAAATCATCCCATGTGTTAATGCTTTCCTTCGAAAATGTTTCTAGCCATTGAGTGGCCTTGTCCCTGAGAGAGAATGGGAATAACAACAGCTTGTATATGTCAGGGTGCACTCCATTGCTTTTAATTGTGTCACAAATTCTCAAGAAAGTGGATAAATATTGATTTGGATCCTCCAATGGTCCTCCCCCAAACAAGCAGTTGTTTTGGACCAATGTGATGAGTTGTGGCTTCAATTCAAAGTTATTTGCATTGACATTAGGGGTGAGAATGCTGCTTCTACAATGTCTAGCATTTGCAAAGGTATAGGAGGCCAGTACTCTCCTCTGTTGTGGATTATTGTTAACCCCTCCTCCTGGATTAGATGGATCTCCTTCCATCTCGTGATATTCTTCCTCAGATTCTTCCTCTCCAACAATATTTTTCCCTCTTTCAGCTCTTCTTAACCTTCTAAGAGTTCTCTGGTCAGTTTCAGATAAAACAGGAGTGGCTCTCCCTGTACCTGACATACAAACAAAACAAAAGAAACACACAAAAACCAGTGACACTTCAATCTATTGCTAGAATGAAGTTTGAGTTAGCTTAAGCAAAAATTCAAACAGTTAGTGGGTTAGTCAAAAATTAAAGAAACAAAAAATAAAAATGCTAGATCTAGATCTCCACTTCACTTAATCATTGTCAATCTATTTCAATCCCCGGCAACGGCGCCAAAATATTGATGTGTATTTTCAGAAAACGAATTCCTAACACACAAAACTCATCGGCAAGTGCACCGGGTCGCATCAAGTAATAAAACTCACGGGAGTGAGGTCGATCCCACAGGGATTGAAGGATTGAGCAATTTTGGTTTAGTGGTTGATTTAGTCAAGCGAATCAAGAGTTGATTTGAGTGGTTTGTATTCGACAGAAGCTAAATTGCATGAAATTAAAAGGGAGAGGGACAATTGCAGTAAATTAAAGATGCAGAGAAGGTAAATGTGCTGAATCTTAAAGAGCAAGAAATTAAATGGCAGAAACTTAGAACACAAGAAATGTAAATTGCAGAATCTTAAAGTGCAAGAAATGTAAATGGCTTGAATTGTAAAGGGAATTGGGAAGTGGATTTGCAAAATTTAAACAAGGAAAAGTAAATTGCATTAATCAGACAAGTAGAAGATGACTTGAATTAAACCGGATCTAAAATGGAAATGTAAATGAACTTGAAAAGCTTTAAACAGAGAATTTAAAATGCAAACTCCATATCTCAGGACCCAAGAGACTAGATAACCGAGTCTAGATCTCAATACCTTCCTAGATCCAAATGTAGAATTCAATTGCAAGAAATAGAGAAATGTAAATAGCAGAATGAGTAGAAGAAGAGATAATGAACAGAAATGTAAATTCAATTATGCAGTAAAGAAAACAGAGAGATCTCAGGATGAGATTGAAACAGAATTCCTTCAATTCTCCAACCCAAAATCCAAGACAAATGTAATTGCAATTGAAAACAAGAAAACTAAGAGGAAGAGAATTCAATTCTCCTACTCCGAAACTCAGAAACTCAAAACAATTCAAAACCCAAAAGCTCTCCAAAAACTACTCAGCAAAACTAAAAGGAAAGCTCCCTTAAAACTTAAATCCTAAGCTATTTATACACTTTCTTCAAATGGTCTTCAAGCCTTGAATTGGGCCTTTGCTCTTGATGGAATTGGGTTGATAAAAGACTCTGTTGATTGCTCTTGGAGTTGGAGAGAAACCCATTGTGAACCGGGCCAAGAATCATAAAAGCTTGAGTAAAAGTTTGAGGCAAACTTTTACTCAAACTTTTTATACCAGCTGCCCTCATTTGCTGCTACCAACATTTGGGCTAAAGTTTGAGGTCAAACTTTAGGCCAAACGTTGATCCCCTCGTGTATATGTGTGGCGCCAACGTTTGCCAAAAAGCTTGAGGCAAATGTTGGCGCAAGCTTTTCTCCTCCAGGGTGTGCAAGAAGCTCCTCCAAAAGTTTGAGCTAAAGTTTGAGGCAAACTTTGGCTCAAGCTTTTTTCCTCTGGGGTGTTTTCAACTCTTCCAAAAGTTTGAGCTAAAGTTTGAGGCAAACTTTGGCTCAAGCTTTTTGTTCTCTCTTGCTCCTAGCCATTCCGTCTTTCTTCAACCTTCTTCAAAACTCTTTTCACCTATCATCAATCAATCAAAACAATCAAAGCTATGCCCCAAATCATGAGATTGTGTTTCTTTCAAAATATATGACAATTATAGCACAAAATCTCATGAAAGTGCATTAATTCATCCATGGTTGATTGAATCAAAGGAAACATGGAAATCTACCCAATTGGCTTGCTTATGGCTTAAGAAAGTGCATAAAATCAATTGAAAACAAAAGAAAAAGAATAGTGAAAATAGGCTAAGATGACTTGTCATCATTCAACACCAAACTTAGTGTTTGGTTGTGGCCTCCCAACACCAAACTTAGAGTTTGACTGTGGGGGCTTTGGTTGACTTTTCAGTGAGAGAAGCTTTTCATGGTTCCTCTCCATGGTTACAGAAAGAGATCCTTGAGTTTTAAACACAAGGTTGTCTTCATTCAGTTGAAGGACCAACTCTCCTCTTTCCACATCAATCACAACTCTTGCGGTGGCTAGGAAGGGTCTTCCAAGGATGATGGATTCATCCTCTTCCTTCCCAGTGTCTAGGATTATGAAATCAGCAGGGATGTAAAGGCCTTCAACCTTTACTAACACATCCTCTACTTGTCCATAAGCCTGTTTTCTTGAGTTGTCTGCCATCTCTAATGAGATTCTGGCAGCTTGCACCTCAAAGATCCCAAGTTTCTCCATTATAGAGAGTGGCATTAAGTTTATTCCTGATCCCAGGTCACACAGAGCCTTCTCAAAGGTCATGGTGCCTATGGTACATGGTATTAAGAATTTGCCAGGATCTTGTTTCTTTTGAGGTAATTTCTGCCTATCCAATGCATTCAGTTCATTGGTGAGCAAGGGAGGTTCATCTTCCCAAGTCTCATTACCAAATAATTTGGCATTCAGCTTCATGATTGCACTAAGGTACTTAGCAACTGGCTCTTCAGTAATTTCTTCATCCTCTTCAGAGGACGAATACTCATCAGAGCTCATGAAGGGCAGAAGGAGGTTCAATGGAATCTCTATGGTCTCTAATTGAGCCTCAGATTCCTTTGGTTCCTCGAAGGGAAACTCCTTATTGGTCACTGGACATCCCAGGAGGTCTTCCTCACTAGGATTCACGTCCTCCTCTTCCCTTGTAAGTTCGGCCATGATGGTCAAATCAATGGCCTTGCACTCTCTTTTTGGATTCTCTTCTGTATTGCTTGGGAGAGTACTAGGAGGAGTTTCAGTGACTCTTTTACTCAGCTGGCCCACTTGTGCCTCCAAATTTCTAATGGAGGACCTTGTTTCATTCATGAAACTCACAGTGGCCTTAGATAGATCAGAGACTTTATTTGCTAAGCTAGATGGATTCTGCTCAGAATTCTCTATCTGTTGTTGAGTGGATGATGGAAAAGGCTTGCTATTGCTAAACCTATTTCTTCCACCATTATTAAAGCCATGTTGAGGCTTTTGTTGATCCTTCCATGAGAAATTTGGATGATTTCTCCATGAGGGATTATAGGTGTTTCCATAAGGTTCACCCATGTAATTCACCTCTGCTATTGCAGGGTTTTCAGGATCATAAGCTTCTTCTTCAGAAGATGCCTCTTTAGTACTGTTGGATGATTCCTTCAATCCATTCAGACTCTGAGAGATCATATTGACTTGCTGAGTCAATATTTTATTCTGAGCTAATATGGCATTCAGAGTATCAATTTCAAGAACTCCCCTCCTCTGAGGCGTCCCATTACTCACAGGATTTCTTTCAGAAGTGTACATGAACTGGTTATTTGCAACCATGTCAATGAGTTCTTGAGCTTCTGTAGGCGTTTTCTTTAGGTGAATGGATCCACCTGCAGAATGATCCAATGACATCTTTGATAATTCAGACAGACCATCATAGAATATATCCAGGATGGTCCATTCTGAAAGCATGTCAGAAGGACACTTTTTGGTCAGTTCCTTGTATCTCCCAAGCTTCATAGAGGGATTCACCTTCCTTTTGTCTGAAGGTTTGAACATCCACTCTAAGCTTGCTAAGCTTTTGAGGAGGAAAGAACTTGGCTAAGAAAGCCGTGACCAGCTTATCCTAAGAGTTCAGGCTGTCTTTATGTTTAGAGTCCAACCATATTCTAGCTCTGTCTCTTACAGCAAATGGGAAAAGCATAAGCCTGTAGGCCTCGGGATCAACCCTATTGGTCTTAACAGTATCACAAATCTGCAAGAATTCAGTTAAGAACTGAAAGGGATCTTCGGATGGAAGTCCATAAAACTTGCAATTCTGTTGCATCAGAGAAATTAGTTGAGGTTTCAGCTCAAAATTGTTTGCTCCAATGGTAGGGATTGAGATGCTTCTTCCATGTAAATTAGAATTAGGTACAGTAAAGTCACCAAGCATCTTTCTTGCATTGTTATTATTTTCGGCCATGCCTCCTTCTTTTTCGAAAATTTCTGTCAGATTTTCTCCAGAGAGTTGTGCTTTAGCTTCCCTTAGCTTCCTCTTCAGAGTCCTTTCAGGTTTAGGGTCAGCTTCAACAAGAATGTTCTTATCCTTGTTCCTGCTCATATGAAAAAGAAGAGAACAGAAAATATGGAATCCTCTATGTCACAGTATAGAGATTCCTTTATGTGAGTAGAAGAAGATATGAATAGAAGAAGAAGAATCCAAACACAAGGGTGAGGAGTAGGTTCGAATTCTTAGATGAAGAGAAGTGTTAGTAAATAAATAAATAATTAGAAGGAGGTGAGAGAGAAGAATTTTTGAAAATTAAATAAATTAAAATAAAAATATTTTTGTTTTTAATTTGAAATTAAAATAAAAAAATTCAAAAATTAAGCAAGGAAAATTAAATCAAATTAAATTAAATTTAAAACAAGTAGTTAATTAAAAAGGAAATTTTAGAAAAAGGGGAGGTGATTTTCGAAAATTAGAGAGAGAGAATTAGTTAGGTAGTTTTGAAAAAGATATGATTGAAACAAAATGATAGGATTAATTGAAAAAGATTTGAAAATTAATTTTGAAAAGATAAGAAGTTAGAAAAGATTTTGAAATTGATTTTGAAAAAGATATGATTGAAACTTAATTTGAAAAAGATTTGAAAAAGAAATTTGAAAAGATTTGATTTTTGAAATCAAAGTTGATTACTTGACTAACAAGAAACTAAAAAGATATGATTCTAGAGTTTAAAGATTGAACATTTCTTATTAGGCAAGTAACAAACTTAAAAATTTTGAATCAATCACATTAATTGTTAGTAAAGATTTTGAAAGTATAGAACAAAATAAGAAAAGGATTTTGAAAATCAATCATAAAGTTTTCAAAAATATGAAAGAAAAAATGAAAAAGATTTGATTTTTGAAAAAAATTTGAAAAAGATAGAATTTTTAAATTGAAAATTTGATTTGACTCATAAGAAACAACTAAATTTTAAAAAGTTTTGAAAAAGTCAAGTCAAATTTTTGAAAATTTATGAGTGAAAAAGGGAAATATATTTTTTTTATTTTTGAATTTTAATAAAGAAAGAGAAAAACATCAAAAAGACTCAAGATATAAAAATTTTGGATCAAAACAAAGGAAACATGCAAGAACACTTTGAATGCAAAGATGAACACCAAGAACACTTTGAAGATCATGATGAACATCAAGTATGTATTTTTGAAAATTTTCAAGAAAAGAAGAACATGCAAGACACCAAACTTAGAAATTTTCAAACTTTAGACACTAACAAATTAAAAATGCATATGAAAAACTAGAAAAGACACAAAACAAGAAAATATGAAGATCAAACAAGAAGACTGGCCAAGAACAACTTGAAGATCATGAAGAATGCAATGCATGAAATTTTCGAAAATAGTTTTCAGAAAATTAAAAAGATGCAATTGACACCAAACTTAAAAACTGACACAAGATTCAAGCAAGAAACACAAAAATTATTTTTGATTTTATGATTTTATAATTTTTTTTTGGATTTTTTGGAAAAATGAAAAAGAACAAAAAAAAAATTTTGAATTTTTTTCGAAAATAAGAAATAAAAAGCTTAAAAATAAAATAAAATTACCTAATTTGAGCAACAAGATGAACCGTCAGTTGTCCAAACTCGAACAATCCCCGGCAACGGTGCCAAAAACTTGGTGCGCAGAAATCGTGACGGTTCCATTCCTTGGTAACGGCGCTAAAAACTCAATATGCACGTTCATGATCTTAGTTCTTTGTCACAACTTCGCACAGCTAACCAGCAAGTGCACTGGGTCGTCCAAGTAATAAACCTTACGTGAGTAAGGGTCGATCCAACGGAGATTGTCGGCTTGAAGCAAGCTATGGTCACTTTGTAAATCTCAGTCAGGCGGATTCAATTGATTATGGAGATTTAGTAATTAAAAGATAAATAAAATATAAAATAAAGATAGTGATACTTATGTAATTCATTTGTGAGAATTTCAGATAAGCGTATAGAGATGCGTTCGTTCTTCCTGAACCTCTGCTTTCCTATTATCTTCATCCAATCATTCATACTCCTTTCTATGGCAAGCTGTATGTTAGGCATCACCGTTGTCAATGGCTACATCCTGTCCTCTCAGTGAAAATGGTCCAATGCGCTGTCACTGCATGGCTAATCATCTGTCGGTTCTCGATCATACTGGAATAGGATCCATTGATCCTTTTGCGTCTGTCACTACGCCCAGCACTCGCGAGTTTGAAGCTCGTCACAACCATCCCTTCCCAGATCCTACTCGGAATACCACAGACAAGGTTTAGACTTTTCGGATCTCAAGAATGGCCGTCCATGGATTCTAACTTATACCACGAAGACTCTGATTAAGGAATCCCAGAGATATTCATTCAATCTAAGGTAGAACGGAAGTGGTTGTCAGGCACGTGTTCATAGTTGGGAATGATGATGACTGTCACGATCATCACATTCATATTGAGGTGCGAATGAATATCTTAGAATCGGAATAAGCTTGAATTGAATAGAAAAACAATAGTACTTTGTATTAATTCGTGAGGAACAACAGAACTCCACACCTTAATCTATGGTGTGTAGAAACTCTACCGTTGAAAATACATAAGTGATGAAGGTTCAGGCATGGCCGAATAGCCAGCCCCCAAACGTGATCAAAGGATCAAAAGACAATCCAAAAATGTTCCAAAAGATGTAAATACAATAGTAAAAAGTCCTATTTATGCTAAACTAGTTACTAGGGTTTACAGAAATGAGTAAATGATGCAGAAATCCACTTCTGGGGCCCACTTAGTGTGTGCTTGGGCTGAGCATTGAGCTTTATACGTGTAGAGGCTTCTCTTGGAGTTGAACGCCAATTTATAACCTGTTTCTGGCATTTAACTCCACTTTGCAACCTGTTTCTGGCGTTTAACTCCAGAATGCAGCATGGAACTGGCATTGAATGCCAGTTTGCGTCGTCTAAACTCGGGCAAAGTATGGACTATTATATATTGCTGGAAAGCCCTGAATGTCTACTTTCTAACGCAATTGAGTGCGCGCCATTTGGAGTTCTGTAGCTCCAGAAAATCCACTTTGAGTGCAGGGAGGTCAGAATCCAATAGCATCTGCAGTCCTTCTTCAACCTCTGAATCTGATTTTTGCTCAAGTCCCTCAATTTCAGCCAGAAAATACCTGAAATCACAGAAAACACACAAACTCATAGTAAAATCCAGAAATGTGATTTTTTATTAAAAACTATTAAAAATATACTAAAAACTAACTAAATCATACTAAAAACTATATAAAAACAATGCCAAAAAGCGTATAAATTATCCGCTCATCAACTAGCAATGATGATGATGAGGAGTAAAGCAAGTAAACCCCAAAAGGTTGTATTTTTAAGTGATTATTTTGCATCAGACACTGCTATGATTGAAAGTGATATTGTACCCCTGTCTGTCTAAGTATAATTTCTCTGTAATTCAATAATTAAGATGCTTGATCATTCACAACCCTATACTCTCCAAACTTGTTTGCACTCATTGTCTCAAAAAGGCATCACATGACAGTTCTTTGAAAAGAAGGATTGAGGAATTAAACAGTTTTGAGGCAAACAAAAGATTAGGAGAAGTGGTGGTTCTAGTTGTATGATTATGCATTGATGGTTGCATGCTTATGAAAACTTGCATGGGAGCTCATAGGCAGGACGTAGAGTTCAAAGAAGTATTGTGGAGATTCTCAAATATTTATTAATCCAAGAAGCAGCAAACAAAAGAAAATAAAGAAAATACAAAAACAAAAAGAACATGGCCCAAGGTTCTGAGCATCAATTACTAGGCAGAAAAGAAGGAAGAAACAAAAACTCAAAGAGTTGGTATCCTAGTAAATGCTTGTGGTCGAATTGTGTCAAAGAGAGAGGCTTGAGCAAGTAAATCCTTAGGGGTACTTTAACACCTAATACCTTAAAACCAATTGGTTTAGGAGTATTGATTGAAAGCTTATCTAAAGAGTCGCTTTGAGACATGACACTTAGAGTCAAGGCCAAAACACAGAAATTATAAGCTGCTTCCAGGTGATTACCTATAGAGAGATCTCCATGATATCATTTGGATAAAAGTCCTAGGACCTAAGACTTCCAATATGTAGGGACTAGTAAGCACTGAAGCTCTTGCATGAGCATGTAATTTAGAGTTAACCCCACTGTCACTTAATCACTTCACTCACAAGATATTATTCTTCAATCCATTCTAATTGAAAGAACTTTTGAGCATAATTCTTTTCTTGCTTGGGGACAAGCAAGGTTTAAGTTTGGTGTTGTGATGACAAGTCATCTTATCCTAGTTTTTCAAGCAATTTTTTTACTTGCTTTATAGGTTTTATACACTTTCTTGAGTTACAAGTAAGCCATTTGGGTAGAAATTCATGTGTATTTGGATTCAATCAACCATGAGTAAATTGATGCATTTTCATGAGGTTTAGTGCTATAATTGCTTATATGTCAAGGATAAGAAGAAGTCTCATGATTTTAGCATAACTTTGATGCATTTGTTGATTGATGACAGGTGACCAAAAGGCTTGGAGGAAGGTTAAAGAAAGGGGATGGCAGCAATGGAAATGAAGGCAGCAAAACCACCCTGGGAAGAGCTCAAGTTTGTGCCAATGTTTGCCTCAAACTTGAGGTCAAACATTGGCTCAAAAACACACCCTGGAGAAGCCAATGTTTGCGCCAACGTTTGCCTCAAACTTGAGGTCAAACGTTGGTTCAAAAACAAGCCCTGGAGAAAGTAACGTTTGCGCCAACGTTTGCCTCAAACTTGAGGTCAAATGTTGGCACAATTACACAATCAGCCGGACTTAAAGTTTGCGCCAATGTTTGCCTCAAACTTGAGGTCAAACATTGGCTGCAAATGGCCTTGGAGGGAGCACGTTTGAGCTCACGTTTGACGTCAAACGTGAACTCAAACGTGAGTGACAGAAAAGCACCGTTCTGCATAATGATCAACACGCAAACATTTGAGTCAACGTTTGCCTCAAACGTTGACTCAAACTTGAAGGCTCCAAAGTCCAAATTGCAAACGGATTTCTTCTCAAGTCCAAGAGCAATCAACTGAGGCTATCTTCAATCCAATTCCATCAAGGCCAAGGGCCCAAATTCAAGGCTTTAAGACCATTAGAAGAAAGTGTATAAATATAAGTTAGTTTGATTTAGAATGGACCGGGACTTTAACTTTTACTTTGAAGGTTTTACCTCTTTTAGAAATTTTCATTCTGTAACTTTGATTTTGGATCTTGGAAGAGAATTGAATTCTCTTCCTCTCTGGGTTTCTTGTTTTCGTTTCTTCAAAGCTTTACTTGAGTCTTAAGTGTGGAGAATTGAGGAAATTCTGTCTCAATCTCACCTTGAGATCTCTTTGTTCCTTTCTCTGCATAATTCAAGATTTAGTGATTTGAATTCAAATTTCATTTACTACTTTCATCTTCTACGTTTCTTGCAATTTACTCTTTTACTTCTTTTTGCTATTATTCTTGGTTGGATCAAGGAAGGCAGTGAGATCTAGACTTGGATTTAAAGTCTCTTGACCCCTGAGATCTTGAATTTTCCTTTTAGCTCATCTGCTGAATGCTTCTTGAAGCTGATTTACTTTTCTGTTTGAAATAAATCTCAATTTATTTCATCATCCAGTCTTCTGCTTGTTGCAATTTAGTTTTACTTGTTTAAATTTCTGCAATCCCAATTTCCAATTCCTTTTATAATTCAAGCAATTTACATTTCTTGCACTTTAAGTTTCAGTCATTTACATTTCTTGCAATCTAAGTTTCTGTAATTTATATTACTTGCACTTTAAGATTCAGCTTCTTTACTTTCTTTGCCCTTTAATTTACAGTCAATTGCCCCTCTCCCTTTACAATTCATGCAATTTAGCTTCTGTCAATTTCAAATCACTCAAATCAACTCTTGTTCGCTTGACTAAATCAACCACTAAACTAAAATTGCTCAATCCTTCAATCCCTGTGGGATCGACGTCACTCACGTGAGTTATTATTACTTGATGCGACCCGGTACACTTGCCGACGAGTTTTGTGTTGGATCGTTTTCCACACATCAAACAGCTCAACCTCAAGAATCCTCTGATGTGGCATTTCATGGTTGGCAGGGAGATTCATGGCTTTTTCACATCTATCACAGTGCTTCACAAATGCTCTTGAGTCCCTGAAGAGAGTTGGCCAGTAAAACCCGCTCTGAAGGACTTTTGTAGCTGTCCCTTCACCACCAAAGTGGCCACCATAATCAGAACCATGACAGTGCCAAAGAATCTGCTGTTTTTCCTCATCCGGGACACATCTCTGGATTATACCATCTGAATACCTTTTAAAAATGTATGGTTCCTCCCAAATGTAGTACTTGGCATCAGTCAATAGCTTCTTTACTTGTTGCCTACCGTACTCCCTTGGAATAAAATTCATGGTTTTGTAATTTGCAATGTCTGCAAACCATGCAGCCTGTTGAATGAGGAATAATTACTCATCCGAAAACGTCTCAGTCACAGCTGTGGGTGATTGTACTCCTACTTCAGGCTCAATTCTAGAGAGATGGTCAGCTACTTGATTTTCTGACCATTTCCTATCTTTTATCTCAATATCAAACTCCTGAAGGAGCAACACCCATCTGATTAATCTTGGTTTAGAATCCTGTTTGGTTAGAAGGTACTTCAAAGCAGCATGATCAGTATAAACAATAACCTTAGAACCAATTAAATAAAACCTAAACTTATCAACAGCATACACAATAGCTAATAATTCTTTTTCTGTAGTTATGTAATTCTTTTGGGCATCATTTAACACACGGCTAGCATAGTAAATGACATGTATAAGCTTGCCATGCCTCTGTCCTAGAACAGCTCCTATAGCAAAATCACTAGCATCACACATTAATTCAAATGGTAAATCCCAGTCAGGGGGAGCTATAATGGGAGCAGAGGTAAGATTTGCTTTCAAAGTTTCAAAAGCATGCAGGCAATCAGAATCAAAGAAAAAAGGAACATCAGCAACCAACAGATTGCTTAATGGTTTAGCAATTTTAGAAAAATCCTTTATAAATCTTCTATAAAATCATGCATGACCCAAGAAACTCCTGACTGCCTTAACATTAGCTGGTGGTGGTAATTTTTTAATTACCTCTACCTTGGCTCTATCAACCTCAATTCCCTTACTTGAAATCCGGTGTCCAAGAACAATACCTTCTGTAACCATAAAATGACATTTTTCCTAATTTAGAACAAGGTTTGATTCTTGACACCGTTTCAAGATAAGAGATAAATGCTTAAGGCAGGATTCAAAAGAATTACCAAAAATAGAAAAATCATCCATAAATACCTCAATGAACTTTTCAACCATATCAGAAAAAATTGAAAGTATACACCTCTGAAAAGTTGCTGGAGGATTACAAAGTCCAAAAGGCATTCTCCTATAGGCAAATACTCCAAAGGGGCATGTGAATGCTGTATTCTCTTGATCTTGAGGGTCCACTGCAATTTGATTATATCCAGAATATCCATCTAGAAAACAGTAAAAAGCATGACCGGCTAACCTCTCAAGCATCTGATCAATGAAAGGCAGGGGGAAGTAATCCTTCCTTATAGCAGTGTTGAGCCTCCTATAGTCTATACACATTCTCCATCCTGTGACTGTTCTTGTAGGAATAAGCTCATTTTTTTCATTCTTGATCACTGTCATCCCTCCTTTCTTGGGAACTACCTGCACAGGACTTACCCAAGGACTGTCAGAAATAGGGTAAATAATACATGCTTCCCATAATTTCATTACCTCTTTTTGGACCACCTCGTTCATGGTTGGATTGACTCTCCTTTGTGGTTGCACAACTAGTTTAGCATCATCTTTAAGGAGGATCTTGTGCATACACTTGGTTGGACTAATCCCTTTCAAGTCACTAATAGTCCATCCAAGAGCTGTTTTATGGCTCCTGAGCACTGAAATAAGAGCCTTTTCCTCTTCAGGCTTCAGGGAAGAGCTAATAATCAATGGATAGGAATCATTTTCACCCAAGAACATATATTTCAGAGAAGGAGGTAAAGGTTTGAGCTCAAGCATGGGGGCTTCCTCCTTTGCTTTAGGCGTGTGAACCATAGCCTTCTGGGGTGGTGAATCATCAACTTCAACTAATTCATACTCAGAAATAGGATCCAGAATGTCATCAAGCACGTCAGCTTTCAGTACCTCTTGAACAAGTGGTTCAATAACATCTATTTTCATACACCCTTCAGAATCATTAGGGTGCTTGAGAGCTTTAAAAACATTAAGGACCACCTGTTCTTCATTGACCCTCAGGGTCAATTCACCCTTTTGCACAACAATCAGAGGTCTACCTGTAGCTAAAAAGGGTCTACCAAGTATAATAGAGGATTTTACCTCCTCTTCCATGTCTAATATAACAAGATCAACAGGAAAAATAAATGGTCCTACTTTCACAAGTAAATCCTCAACAACACCCACAGGTAATTTAATAGAAAGATCAGCAAGTTGAAGAGAAATACGAGTGGGTTTTACCTCCTCAATTTGAAGCTTTTTCATCGCTGATAGTGGCATTAGATTGATGCTAGCTCCAAGATCACATAAAGCTCTCTGAATGGTGACATCTCCAATGGTGCAAGGAATTACGAAGCTCCCTGGATCTGGCATTTTCTCAGGAAGGTTTTGTTGAATTATGGCACTACATTTCTTGGTTAACACCACTATTTCTTGTTCCTTCCAATTCCTCTTGTGGGTCAGCAACTCTTTCATAAATTTAGCATAGAGAGGCATTTGCTCAAGAGCATCTGCAAAAAGAATGTTGATCTATAGCTTCTTAAAGATATCTAAAAATTTAGAGAATTACTTTTCTTTGGAAGCCTTCTGAAGCCTCTGAGGATATGGCATTTTTGGCTTGTATTCAGGAGCCTTTGACAATGTAGGATAAGTGTCAAGAGAGTCAGAAAATGGGTTGTCTGCACGCTTTGGAGGGGCGTGCTTCACTTCTTCCTTCTTCTCCTCTGGAGCTTCCTTTTCAACTAGCTCTTCATTGGCCTTTATCTCAGAGCCAGCTGTTTTACCACTTCTCAATTGAATAACCTTGCAATCTTCTCTTGGGTTCACCACTGTACCACCTGGAAATGTACTTGCAGACCTCTCAGGTATTTGCTTGCTCAGTTGGCCCATTTGCACCTCTAAGTTTCTAATGGAGGCTCTGGTTTCCTGCATAAAACTCCTCATCATCTCCCAATTAGAATCTTCTTGGGATTTAGAATTTTCCTGCGAAGGTGGTTGTTGTTGATGATATTGAAATTGGCGGTTATTGTGATTGTTCTGTTGGAAGCCGCCCTGAGAATTATTGTTGAAATTATGAGGTCTCTGAGGTTAGTCCCTCCATCCAAAATTTGGGTGATTTCTCCATCCCTGATTGTATGTCTTAGAATATGGATCATTATTAGGATTTCTAGGACCACTCCCCATGTAATTGACCTATTCAGAAGAGGATTGAACATAATCATAATTATCATTTTGCATAAAGTTACCTATCATGTCATAAGAGACCTCTTGAGGTGAATTTTGGGTGTTGATAGCTGAGACCTGCATTCCACCCATCTGCTGAGTAAGTAGATTTATTTGCTGAGACATAAGCTTGTTCTGAGCAAGAATAGCATTAAGAGCTTCTACTTCCATAACACCCTTCTTCTGAGGAGCCTTAGAGTTCACAGGATTCCTGTTAGATGAGTATAAATATTGGTTGCTAGGAACCAATTCAATAAGCTCAATAGTCTCTTCCGGTGTCTTCTTCTTGTGCAATGAACCACCTGCAGAATTATCTAAGCACATTTTGGACATTTCACCGAAACCTTCATAAAAGATATCTAGTTGGGTCCATTTGGAGAACATGTCCGGAGGGTATTGCCTAGTCAGTAGCTTGTATCTCTCCCAAGCTTCATAAAGAGTTTCACCATCCTTCTGCCTGAAGGTCTGAACCTCCACCCTAAGCTTAGTCAGCTTCTTTGGTGGGAAAAATTTAGTGAGAAACTCAGTAACAACCTTGTCCCAAGTATCCAAACTCTCCTTGGGTTGGGAATCTAGCCATAGCTTTGCTCCATCCCTCAGAGCAAACGGGAAAAGGATGAGTTTGTACACCTCTGGGTTCACTCCATTTGTCTTCACAGTATCACAAATCTGCAGAAAATTAAAAATAAATTGATTTGGGTCTTCATGGGGAAGACCATGATACTGGTAGTTTTGTTGCACCAGGGTGACCAATTGTGGCTTCAACTCAAAGTTGTTCGCAGCTATATGAGGCACCACAATGCTTTTTCCATAAAGATCTACAGTAGGAGCAGAGTAAGAGCCAAGCACTCTCCTTTGTTGCTCATTCTCATTCGGATTTGCCACATTGGTATTAACAGCATTATTAGGATCCATAGTGGACTCTGCAGCCTTGTAAAGTCTTGTTTGTTGCAAACACTGCCTGAAAGTCCTTTCAGGTTCAGGATCAAAGTCTAAAAGAGGTTCCTTATCTCTGTTCCTACGCATAAACAGACAGAAGACAAGAAAGGATGGAACTCTCTACGTCAGAGTGCAGAGAATTCCAGTGACGTAACCTGTGTAGAGAGATAAAATAAAAAATACTGAATAAAATAAACACTAAAATTCAAAAATTACTATTAAAATTAAGACAAAAATTTTTTGAAATTATTAGGCAAATTAAATAAGAAAAATTAAAATAAGACTAACAAGGGAACACCAAACTTAATTTCAGGAATTAAGAAAAATATTAGTGCTATTTATTTATTTATTTATTTTTTCAAAAATACTAAAGCAAAATTTAAATAAAATTAAAACTAAAACGCCTAATCTAAGCAATCAAACAACTAATATTTGTTAATCACTATCAATCCCCGGCAACGGCGTCAAAAACTTGGTGCAGAATTTACAACCACAAACTAACCGGCAAGTGCACCGGGTCGTACCAAGTAATACCTCAGGTGAGTGAGGGTCGATCCCACGAGGATTGATGGACTAAGCAACAATGGTTGATTAATTTACTTAGTTAGACAAACAGAAAGGAGTGTTTTGGTATTCAAAAGCATTAAACAATAATTCAGAAATTTAATAAAGCAAGTAGTAAACATGTTGTGAAATATGTATGGAGAAACAGTTAAGGCTTCAGAGATATCTATCTTCCGGATTGACTTTTCTTACTAACTATTTTAGTCATGCAAGATTCAATTCATGGCAAACTATAGGTGACTAGACCCTAATTCCTTAGACCTTTCTAGTCTCCTCTAAAATTCATCAACCGCCAATTCCTTGGTTACTTAATTCCAATTAGAGGGTGAAGTTCAATTCTAGTTATATGCCACAAAAATCCTAATTACCCAAATATAAGAGGATTATATGTCACGTATCCCGTTAAGTCTAGATAATTTAAAATTTAGGAGAATATGTTTTCAAGCTGTTGTTCAAGTAAAGAGCTTTTCCAAGTTATACAAGAACTCAATTAGAAAAAGGGTCATACTTCCGTTCCACCCAAATTCATAAGATAAAGAACGAAAACAATTCTTGAAATATAAATCAGTACATGAATTAAAATAGAAAAATAATAGTATCAATCCATACAATAGAGAGAGCTCCTAACTTTAACAGTGGAGGTTTAGTTACTCATAGTTCAAAGAGAAAATAAAGATTCTGGTAAACTGTAAATTCGGCTCAGGTGGAATGAAAAGTGGAATAATGTTGGACTCCCTAGAAGGGAAGTTTCTTTTCTCTTTTGTATCTAATCTTAATTAATTTAAAATCTATTTTCTAAAACTAAAACAATATATTTTCCTATTTTAAAATAAAAATAAAGTTTAAATCAGAATTAATTAAATAATCAGCGTTTCTGCGTTTTTTGCACGTGGCGCATGTCACGCGTACGCGTCAGTCACGCGTACGCGTCGATAGTCTTCTTCGCGTGTCACGCGCACGCGTCATTGAGCAAATCTTCAAATCACGCACACGCGTCAGGTACGCGCATGCGTCGTTCCTCGCTGGTCATCTCCTTTAATTCTTGTGCTCCTTCCATTTGTGCAAGCTTCGTCTCCATCCTCTAAGTCATTCCTGTCCTATATAGCCTTCTTCTCTTTTTCTGCGGAAGCTCCATCAAACCAAAAAATGCTACAT
Organism: Arachis ipaensis; assembly: GCF_000816755.2. NCBI lineage: Eukaryota > Viridiplantae > Streptophyta > Magnoliopsida > Fabales > Fabaceae > Arachis > Arachis ipaensis. The sequence continues at coordinate 43,246,065 of NC_029789.2, read as the reverse complement.
AAATAAACAGAATTGTACACGACTCAAAGTAGCATCCATAGTGGCTAAAAGATAATTAATTCTTAATTAAACTCAACAAATTGAATGCAAATTCACTAGGAAAAGATAGGAAAGATGCTCACGCATCATAAACCGATTACAAAATCCATAGTGATGCATTCCCATTTTCATTGCGGAACCTCTAAAGGTTGTAACAAGCCAGACAGCTTCTGATGTTCAATTTTCACTTTTTGACACGTCAGACACTTAGCCACATACGCCACCATGTCACTCTTCATTCTTGGCCACCAAAACATCCTTTTCAAGTCGTGATACATCTTAGTAACTGTTGGATGAATTGAAAATCCACTCTTATGAACTTCGGACAATATTTTATTCCACAAGCTTCCCACACTTGGTATACAAATTCTCTCCTTGTACCTCCAAATCCCTTCTTGATCCTTCTTAACCTCTTCCTGTTTTTCTTTTCCCACAGTCTTTAGCATTTTTTGTAACTCTTCACTCTCTTGTGCTTTCTGAATCTCAGTCTTAAAATCACTCGTGATTTGCAACTGATTCAAACTCACACCTTCGGCCACATCCTCCACTCCTAACCTCAAGCTCACAAACTTGCTTAGCAACTCCTCTTCGTTGAGTATCATCCATACCACACTCAAAGATTTCCTACTTGTGGTCGGAAAAGACCCTAAAATTTACCCCGTACAGATAATGCCTCCAAATTTTCAAAGCAAATACCACAACCGCTAACTCCAAGTCATGCGTCAGATAATTTGCCTTATGCGATCTCAGTTGCCATGAGGTATAAGCCACCACGTTTCGATGTTGCATCAACACGCTGATGCATGAGCATCTTTTCTATCTTTTTCTAGTGAATTTGCATTCAAATTGTTAAGTTTAATCAAGATTTAAATATCTTTTAGCCACTATGAATGTTACTTTGAGTTGTGTAGAATTCTGTTTATTTCAGGTAGCATTCGGATGGATTTGATGGAGTTTTTGTAGAAGAAGAGGAAGAAAGTAGATGATGATGTCAACCCTGACCTCCTTGCACTCAAACAGAAATAACTTGAGCTATAGAAGTCAAATTGATGTGATTTCAGCGACATTGGAAAGCCAACTTTCATAGCTTTCCAACGATATATAATAGTTTACACCTTTCATATGGAATTACTGCCTTGGTGGCGTCAAACTTGGAAAATCCCAAGTTTGGCGCCATGATCATCACAACGCCTTCCTTGCTTGCTGCCTTGGTGGCGCCAAACTTGAGAAACTCCAAGTTTGGCGCCACAAATCACCTATCCCAGGAATGCAGGGCGTGGATTTGAAGCCAAACTTGAGATACTTCAAGTTTAGCGCCAACTAAAGAAAATCATGAAGACTTCGTTCGGGTGTGATGGCGCCAAACTTGGTTCAGCCCAAGTTTGGCGCCACCGTTTATAAATCAAGTGGTCCCCACTCGCTCCTCAAGGCCTGGACGAATTGTTTATTAAATTTGATTAAACTTTTGTTTTATCTTAAAAATAGGAAAAGATATCATTTAGTTTTAGGAAATACAATTTACATTAATTAGGATTAGATATAAAAGAGAAAAGAATCAGCCATTGGGGCTCATCTCTTTTCTTCTACCTCATTTCGCACTTTACAGTTTTACAGAATCCTTGTTTTCTCTCTGAACCAGGAGAAACTAAACCTCCACTGTTAAGGTTAGGAGCTCTGTTTATTCTATGGATTAATACTATTACTGTTCTATTTTAATTTATGTATTGATTTCAATTTCAAGAATTGTTTTCGTTCTTTATCTTATGAATTTGGGTGTAACGGAAGTATGACCCTTGTTCTAATTAAGTTCTTGTAAAACTTGGAAAAGCTCTTTGCTTGAACAACAGCTTGAAAATAATTTCTCCTAAATTTCTAATTATCTAGACTTAACGGGATACGTGACATATAATCCTCTTATATTTGGATAATTAGGATTTCTATGGCATATAAACTAGAATTGAACTTAACCATCTAATTGGAATCAAGTGACTAAGGAATTGGCGGTTGATGAAGGTTAGAGGAGACTAAAAAGGTCTAAGGAATTAGGGTTTAGTCACATATAGTTTGCCATGAATTGAATCATGCATGATTAAAATAGTTGGTAAGAAAAGTTAATCCGAAAAATAAATATCTCTGAAACCTTAACTGTTTTCTCCATATATTTCACAAACTGTTTATTGCTTGCTTCCTGATATTCTGAATTTACTGTTAATGCTTTTGAACTCTCAAAATACCATTTTCTGTTTGTCTAACTAAGCAAATCACTTGACCATTATTTCTTAATCCATCAATCCTCGTGGGATCGACCCTCACTCACCTGAGGTATTACTTTGTACGACCCGGTGCACTTGCCGGTTAGTTTGTGGATTGTAAATTTTGCACCACACGCAACCTAAGCTCTTTAATGACGCATCGCAATAAACTTCAAATGGTTCATTCGGCTCAGGTAGAATAAGTACTGATGCAGAGGTTAATAACCTTTCTTTCAAGGTCTAAAAACTCTCTTCGCACTCGGCGTCTACACAAAAGGTACTTCTTTACGTGTCAACTTCGTTATCGGTAGAGCAATATGTGAGAATCCCTTGATGAACCTTCTATAGTATCCAGCCAAGCCTAAGAAACTTTTGATTTCAATTACGATCGTCGGCCTCTTTCACTCTATCACTGCCTCAATCTTAGACGGATCCACTGCAATCCCATCCTTACTCACCACATGACTTAATAATTTCACTTTTCTCTTTCAAAACTCGCACTTCAAAAGCTTTGCATACAATTTCCTCTCCTTCAAGATTTGCAACATAACTCTCAAGTACTCTTCATGCTCCTCTTCAGTTTTAGAATACATACACTAGTATGTCGTCTATGAATACCACCACAAATTTATCCAAAAAGGGTAAGAACACCTTGTTCATGTAATCCATGAACACAATAGGGGCATTCGTTAGACCAAAGGATATCATTGTGTACTCATAGTGACCGTAGCGAGTTCGAAACGCAGTCTTAAGAATGTTAGTTTCTTTCACCCTAATTTGATGGTAACCCGACCTTAGGTCGATCTTTGAAAACACGCCAGCTCCTTGTAATAATAAAGAGTGCATACAAGTATCTCACTCAATAGAATAATGTACAAGACCAAGTTTGAAAAATCATACGGCAGTGGCAGGGTCCATAAAGAATGAAAATGTTCATTTGACAAACAAAACATACAAATTTATTCACAGCCAACAAAAGGGGTCGAATTCTTGGAACAGTACCTTATTGTCATCGTTGTGAAAACACACAGGAAACTCAACTACATGTGTTGCGAGACTGTGGAGTAGCATCTAGAATCTGGACAAAACTGATTCATTCCTCAAAGCTTCAAAAATTTTTTAGAGCTTTCTTCGATCTCTAGATTAGATGGTGTCTTTTATCTGATCTAAGCACCCAAAATTCAAAAAATTGACAAAATCTGTTCATCATAACCTGCTGTTGGTGGTTGTGGAAATGGAGGAATTAGGAAATATTTAGTCCCCTAAAAAAGAGACCCTCAGAACCAGTAAAATTTATAAAAAATTATGTACAGAATATCGAAGAAACACTACAAAGTAGAAGAGGAACAATGCTAACTTACAATCGGAGAGAGAGATCAATAGATTGCGGTAGTGTGTGTAAAGACAAATCAGGAAGATGGATCACCGAAGTCATGATGAATATTGGAAGATGTACTACTTTTTAAGTTGGGCTGTGGGGATCTCTTCAAGGTCTTAGAATTGCTTGGGCATTGGGATTTAGAAGAGTAATTCTAGAGGTAGATTCTCAGGTTTAAAAAAAGGAGTGGCAATTGAAATTACTCACACTTACATAGAAAAGAATAGAGCAACTGACTAAATGTCTAAGGAGAATCTTAAAAAACTAACTTAACTATCTTAGGGTACAACTTTGTAGATCAAACCCACAAAAAAATTAACTTAAAGATAGGAGTGACACTCAGATTTATGATCTTTAAGTAAATATGGAAAGATTATGCCATTTAAGATATAATTCGTTTGACAAATTTTTAGTTGCATTATTCACAACAAAAACAAAAATAAAATAAAATAAAAATTTACTGTGTTGAGAATTTTTATTCCATCGCCAGCCTCGCGCACTCTCTCCCTCTCACAGGAAACATCACACACAACGGCTATCAGCCTCAGGGTGTCTCACCTCTGTGCCTCACTCAGCGCCACCCTACGGTCGCCTCCTCGTCTCCGGGCCTCTCGCCGGCTCCTCTGCCTCCTCTGTGCGCCGCCAGCCTCTGCTCGCCTGTGCTTCCTCCGCGCCCCTCGCCTCCGTCTGTATCATCCCGGCCGTCTTGGCTCCGCCGTGGATCGCCTTCTCTGCCGTGAGCCCGTGACTGTGGTTCTGCTTCTGCAGTGTAGAGGCGAGTTTTTTATTTTTTATCTTTTTAGTTATTCTATATTAATTTTTAATACTTGATTGTTTCTGTTTTAATGTAGGTTTAGAATAGGTAGATTGATGCTATTTCTTTTCTTGCAACATTGTGTAATGCTTTGATATGCATTAATGAATTTTCTACACTTTGAACTTCAAGGCCTATGGTGGAGGTGGTTCCCCAAGTTCAAGTTCCTTCATAATAAGGATGGATGAGTACAACCAATGGATTTGAGTGAATTGATCCTCAGCATTCCGGTTTGAATATCTAACCTAGGATTTCGTAAATATATATAATAAAGCATCTACTTCTATTACCACACAAAGTTTCTCTTCCGGTTTATTTGATTAAGTTGCTTGTTGCCTCTACAGGTTGAGATCAACAGTGACAGTTGATGGCTGGTTTAATTACTTGATGTAATTTTGAGATCGTCTGGCACGATTAATGAGATCCGTTCACAAGACAGACGATGCTTTGACAGCGGACCTTTTGAAGATGATAGTAGTGCTATTGTGACAGATCCTTAGACTATCTTGATAATGATGCAAGGCACATGAGACTTGGAGAAGAAGGTGGAGCAGAGCAAGAAGGAATACTTGATCTTGGGAGTGGACAAGTCCACTGATCCGGTTGACTTGAAGGGCAGAGATATTAAAGAAGTTTAACATTCAGATTGCAAAGAGGTGAAATCTTTGTTACTCTTCTAAAATTCATGGTGCATATAAATGTGACTGGTCTAAGTTCCCAGAGGCGTTAACTGTGGATACCGCGTTATGAATGGTTGAGGACTTCAACCTGTAACCTGCTGTGTCAGTCACATGCGGGGCATATACTTTTGGAAGATTGTCTTACTGCTTCCACTTTTTCAGTTTTGCATGCGTATCAGTTTTGTTTCCATAACTTATCGATTTCAATATATGAGGATGACCATGTATAAGTCAAAACTTTGTTTCCCTTTATTTTATTTTCTCTTAGATATATGAAAAAAAGGACAAATAGATCCTTGATCTTTTGACCCGCAGACATTTAAATTTCCAATGATTTGAAAATACATTTAAATCCTTGACCGTTTCAAAATCTGGACAGATCGATCTCTCGGTTCACTTGGGTCTGGCAGACCCAACGAAAAAATTAAACATGACTTCTGTTGTACTGGCCTGGCTGATATACAGATGCACATGTGGAAATGTTTTTAAAATGAGACAAATTAAACCCATCGATCAATATGTCCAGATTTTGATAAAGTTAGGGATTTAAATATATTTTCAAATTCTCAAAGATATAAATGTTCGTAAGCCAAAAGGTCAAGAATCTATTTGTCATTTTGTTTAGATATATTTAGTTTATTAAAACCTTTACTCCTTTAGCTTTCTTTTTGTGCAATATGTAATGTATCTTTTAAATGCCACTTTCGCTATACTATTCGTAGTGTTTCATTAACACGTATTTTTCCTTCAACTAACTTAACTTGACTTCTTGGTTGATTAGGAAGTGATACGATCATTGAATCTTCAATTACCCTTTGGCAAAAACATAAACAAAATGAAAATCTTTTCTATTACAAAACCAACCTAAGTTTACTTGTAAGTATTAATTTACAAAACAAAGTTCATATTATTTCTCATTACATTCGATGGACACATACAGCAATATCTGTCTGTTCATTTTGTGAGTGTTGTTAATAACATTGTCATTACACAATTAACATAAACAAAAATTATGCAAGGTGGACACATGTCCCAAAACAAAGATTCAAGCGCTGATAAAAGTTTCTTTGAAAAATATTATCGATAAAATAATCCTTGAATGATTTGAAAATATGATAAAAATAATAAATAAATATTTTTTTATAAATAACAAAAATATTTTCATATTTGGTAAATAATTTATTCATTTGATCTGAATGTGTTGTGGTAACATTTAAATAAATATTTAGAAAGTGCACAAAAAAATTCAATGCAAAATTTAATCTCTAGATTTTTCTTTCTATTTTTATAAAAAAATTGTCATCCACCATAAAAAAATAAAAAAAAATTTACTTAACATAAAATTACCAAATTTTTAGGATGAGAAAATTTTATTTTTTTAATAATACTTGTATCTAAATATAATTTCTAAAATCTTTTTTAAAATATTTTTTTAATATCTAGTTCTTTTATTGCGCTTTTAAATTTTTCAAGAATTTATTTATTATTAACATTTTTGAGATTTTTTTTTAAATAATATAAATTTTCGGATACCATTTAGTAGTTTACTCTATAAAATTATTTTTCCTGCGCGAGAACATACACTAATTTGCCAAAAAAAAAAAAAAAAAGAAACAGTATGAAAGATTGGCTTGTGAAGATGTGTGCTACGACCTAGCCATACTAATGTCAACATTCTATTGGAATGAGAAGTTTTCCAAAGAACGTAGGCGCTACTATGGATTCCACTTCATGCTAACTGAAACCCGTTTGGGGTGCTACTGTGTGGAACTAACACATACATGGATCATTGCAACTAGACAACTAGATGAGTCAATTAAATCTGTTTCCAAAGGTGTGCTGTGGTTGACTTGACTTTCAATTTGTGCTTTTTTTAATGTATTTGTTAGTGAAATTTATCAAGTTTGTCAATTTCTCCTTGTATATTTGACTCTAATCTAATGTGACTATACCTTTATCGTAAGGAGTTGAGAAATACATAATATTAGTTAGAGAGATTTGTGAAAGCACCGACACTATTATAAAAGATATGACAAGTTCTACGGTATAGAAGTTGTTATGCTTTCTATATATGTAGAAATGATGTGGACATATCCAATGTATGAGAAGTATTTAAATTGAAAGATCAAAAGTAATATTGTGCAGCCAAGAAGCAATAGCTCAAATGACATAGTCTTCCCATACTCAATTAAGAGGTTGCGGGTTTGAGTTTCCATATCTTCGGTAAAAAAAAAGTAATATTCTGCAATATTAGTTATTTGATTTTCTCCTTCTCTCTTTTTATATCACATGACTTTAAAACTTTGTTTGCTTGTGTAATTAGGTTTAGTTAAGTATTTTTTTTTACGATATTTTTTAACCTAATAAATTAAGAATATACAAGGTGGGATTTAAATTTCTGACACTTATTTAAATAGATTAGCTAATAACTAGATTAACCCAATTTAATTAGATTTAATTAAGTTAATTAATGTTTAGATGGAGTTGGGCCTCGGTATGTTGGCCTTTTAAAATTGTTGGTATTAGAAGGCAAAATAAGTAGGATTCATTGTATTGGATTGTTTGATATTAATTCATACATTTAATTTTAAAATCGAATAAAATATCATTTTTGTCTTTAAATTTTGGGATAAATCTTAAAGTTGTCCTTGACGTTTAAATCATTTTATTTATGTCTTTAATATTTAAAAATTATTTAATATTATCCTACCATCATCTACACTAACAAAACACTAATAGAGTTGCCTACGTGGACGTTATTGTCCACGGTAGCAAATCATCCCCTATTTACGTTCGTGAAAATTGAATAAAAATAAATTAATAAAAATTTAATTAAATAGCTTGAAGACCTTAATTTGCAAAATGTCCTCTGACCAGAAACTTTCTCTTCTCACCGTCTCCTCTTCTCTTGATTTCGTAGCTGATTTCATGGTCTCGCAGGACTCCCAAGCAGTGCGTAACAGTAGCGCTTCGAGTCGAAATAGTATCCATGCTTGTCGACGGAGAATAACCTGTTATTGTGGGAAAATGCTGGTGCTTGCGACTTCGTCAACGACAGAAAATTCTAGACAGAAGTTCTGAGGCAGTGTTAACTATGAGATAAGTAGAAAACGTTGTTTTTTGTGTTGATAGTTATAACTTGTTGATATTTGTTTATCTGATTAGGTTGCAAGATTGAAAGAAAAAATCACTATTTTAAAAGGCAAATTAGCAATAGTTGAAGTGATGCTTATATTTGCAATAGTCATTGGTTTGGTTGGATGGACAACTCTAATAATCTTACTGCATGAAAGGATCACAATGACAAAAAATAGGAGGTTTTCTTTGCAATGAGGCTGGATAGTTTCGAAACTAATATCATGTGGTTGTAATCTATGTTTTGTATTTTGGGTTCTAGTTGTAGGAATTAGCCTAGAGATTTTGTAGTCCCTAGATTTTCTGAGTGTGAATGAAATGCATAGTTAACTACCATTATGCCTTCAATTTATATGTTTATGGAACATTAGTATAATAGCTATTTAGAAATATAATTAATTGAAACAATTATGAAAGACCATAAAGTAATACTTTGCTCATTAAGAATAATAATGTTGCAACAGTTCACAACCTAACAAACACAAACATAATCCCCTAACAAACACAAACATAATCCACTAAGTTTGATAACTGCAAAATATAATAGTTGAAGTATTTGAATATATTATATTATCTAATGTACAGGAAATCAGTCTTTTTATAGAGGAATTTCAGAAATAGAAATAACTATAAAATAGGAAAGAAGGAAAAAATACTAGTCTAAAATAAAGGAAAGATTTTTAATCATAAAATTTCTAAAATTAAGCTAAACCAAAGAAATAAAATATTTATAATTAATTCTATTTACATAAAAGATTCATGAAAGGAATTAAGAATCTGATTTTGATTTGATCTAATCAACACTCCCCCTCAAGCTGGCTTGAAGATATCATTCATTTGATAGCTTGCTTATTATGCTATCAAAAGTCTTCTTGGGTAATCCTTTAGTTAGAACATCTGCTAATTGTTCCGTGGTTAGAACATATGAGATGCAAATCTATCCTCTCTCAATCTTTTCCCTGATAAAATGCTTGTCAACTTCAACATGTTTAGTTCTATCATGCAACACTGGATTATGAGAAATAGAAATTGCAGATTTGTTGTCACAATACAACCTCACTGGTGGAGAAATGGAAACTTTTAGTTCTTGTAGGATTTTCTCTACCCATAGTGCTTCACATATTCCATGAGCCACTGCTCTAAACTCAGCTTCTACACTACTTCGTGCCACAACAATCTGTTTTTTACTCCTCCAATTAACCAGGTTTTCGCCAACAAAAGTACAATACCCAGATGTTGACCTTCTATCCATGACATTTCCAGCCCAATTCGCATCTATATAAGCTTCTACTTGAAGATGTCCATGCTTTTTGTAGAGTAACCATTTCCCAGGCGACCTCTTCAAGTACCTTAGAATTTTAAAGACAGCATCCATGTGTTCTTGACCAGGTGAATGCATAAATTGGCTTATCATGCTCACAGCAAAGGCTATATTCGGGCGTGTATGGGATAAATAGATTAGCCTACCTATCAACCGCTGATATCTCCCTTTGTCTATTACATTTTCTGGTTCAGCTGGCTTCAATTTTAAGTTAGGCTCTATAGGTGTTTCAGCAGCTTTACCACCAAGTAATCCCGTCTCTTTTAAAAGATCTAGGATGTACTTTCATTAATTCATAAAAATGCCTTCCTTAGACCTTGCAAATTCAATTCCAAGGAAGTATTTTAATGAGCCAAGTTCTTTGATTTCAAATGCTTTGGCAAGCTTTTCCTTCAAGTCTTTTAGCTCCAAAGAATCATCACCTGTCAGAATAATGTCATCCACATATACAATTAAGATGGCAGTTTTATTAGCTGCAGAATGTTTATAGAAAAGGGTATGGTCAGCTTTGCTTTGAGTATAACTAGTCCCCTTCACCACCATTCCAAGTCGTTCAAACCAAGCTCTTGGGATTTTTTCAATCCATAGAGAGATTTCTTTAGTTTGCACACTTTGTTCCTCTCTAGTTCAGCCTCAAATCCAGGTGGGAGTTTTATGAACACCTCTTCCTCTAGCTTCCCATTCAGGAAAGCATTTTTTTATATCCAATTAATGTAAAGGCCAATTGTAATTCACAGCAAGAGATAAGAGAATTCGCATAGAGCTGAGTTTGGAAACTGGAGCAAAAGTCTCTTGATAGTCTACTCCATAGGTTTGTGTATATCCCCTAGCTACTAACCTAGCCTTATACCTCTCTATGCTTCCATCAGCATTGCACTTAATGGTAAAAACCCACCTGCAGCCAACCAATTTTGTATTCTGTGGCAGATCTACAATCTCCCAAGTTTCATTCTTCTTGAGTGCATGCCACTCTTTCATCACTGCTAATTTTCAGTTGGGATCATCTAGTGCTTCCTCTATGTTCATAGGCTCAAAAAGATTTGTAATTTTAGAAGTAAAAGCTCAATGTTTTTGAGAGAGATTTTGGTAGGAGACATAATTGGAAATAGGATGGTTGGTGCTGGTTTTGAGAACCTTTTTGGTGCAGGTTCTGGTTTCTTTTCTAAGGGCTATGGGCAAGTTATTATTAGAAGTGACAATTTCAGATTTACCTGGAAGTTCCTGAAGTACTACAGTTGGACCGTCTTTCGGGTTTTCAGATTGGGCTGGTACAGAGATGATGGGCTGGTCTCTAATCTTTTTGGGATATTTTCGAACATAACACCGAAGCTCCTTTTCTGATTGTGGTATTTCTTTTCCTGTTTGGATTCTAACTAATTCTGGCACAATTTCAGAATTAGTTTCCACATCTTGTTTTGCAATTGTTTCAGAATTTACTTGATTAGTAAAAGTTGTATCTTCAATATGTAAGATAGGAGTGGATAAAGGTTCATGCAAAAAAATTTCTTCCCTTAGACTCTCCCCCTGAAGAGAATTTTTCTGAAAAAAAGTTTCATATTCCAAAAAAGTAACATCCATGCTTACATGAAATTTCTTGGTGTGTGGATTGAAACATTTATAACCCTTTTGACTTGGGAAATAGCCAATAAAAATGCATTTTCCTTCCCTTGGATCAAGTTTACTTCGATATGAAGGTGTATATAAAAACACAGTGTAACCAAATACTTTTAAAGGTAAGTCAAAATGTAATCTACATGCTGAAAAATTCTTTTTGAAAGTATCCAACGGTGTGCAGTAATTTAACACACGTGTGGGCATTCGATTTATGAGATAGGCTACTGTTAGGACAGCATCTCTCCATAAATACTTTGGAATATTACCCTCAAACATAATGGCACGTGCTACTTCAAGAAGATGTTTATTCTTCCTTTCAGCAATGCCATTTTGTTGGGGTGTATTGGGGCATGTAGATTGATATTGAATACCCTTCTTTTGAAGAAATTCACCAAGATTTTTATTAAAGTATTCAGTACCATTATCGCTTCTTAATATTGAAATTTTTGTGTCAAATTGTGTTTCTACCATTGTTGAAAAATACTGAAAAAATTTTGAAACCTCTGATTTTTCATGCACAAGATAGATCCAACATAGTCGTGTGTGGTCATCAATAAAAGTTACAAACCATTTTTTCCAAATTGAGTTGTTATTTTCGATGGACCCCATACATCACTATGAATCAAGTGGAAAGGTTTAGATGCATGATAAGGTTGAGAGTAATAAGGAGCTCTATGACTTTTTGAACGAATACAACTTTTACATTTAAGTAAAGAAGAATCAATATTCTTAAACAAACTTGGAAATAAATGTTTGAGATATGGAAAACTAGGGTGTTCTAGTCTATTGTGCCAGAGCATTATTTGGTCCTTTATAGGCATAGAACTTATACCACTAAATCTTTGAGCTATTTTATCCTCCAAAATATCCTCAAAATGATAAAGTCCATCCATCATCTTAGCTGCCAATCATCTTCCCCGATATCCGGTCCTGAAAAATACCATGAGTGTCAAAGAATGTCGCAGCACAATCGGAATCCTTGCAGATTTTACTAATAGAGAGAAGATTACAAGAAAGCTTTGGTACATGTAGGACATTTCTTAGGTCAATGTTTTTGGACAGTTTAATTGTACCTTTTCCAACAATAGATGAAAAACTACCATCAACAACTCTAATTTTCTCATTTTCAAAGCAAGGAGAATAAGTTTTAAATAAAGGGGAGAGGCTGGTCATATGGTCAGATGCACCTGAATCAACAATCCATGGTGCATTCAAGTTTGAGGTGCAGTTAAGGGACATAGGAATACTAAAATTACCTGTTTGAGCCAAAGAACCACTAGGAGTACTAGACACAGAATTAGAATTTAACAACCTTATGAGCTGCTCAACCTGTTCCTTACTCAATGATTTTTCAGCCTCATGAGCAGTTGGGGTAGAGTGTATTTTGGGACCAGGTTTGCTGCCTTTAAGATGTGCTGGTTTTCCATGAATTTTTCAGCAGGTTTCTCGGGTGTGACGAGGTTTATTGTAGTGGTCACACCAAATATTAGAAGGGTGCTTCTGATTTGATGAACTTTTAAGTGCAGCAGGTGCCACTAAGAGTGCATTTGACTCTAAAGAAGTCTGTTCAGCCTTTCCTTTCCCCATCATCACAGCTCTACGAGTTTCCTCTCTTCTAACTTCAGCAAATACTTCTCCAATTGAAGGTAGGATTGCTCTTCCAATAATTCTGCCATGAATTTCATCTAGCTCCACGTTGAGGCCTGTAAGAAATTGAAAAATCCTCCCTTCTTCCACTATTTGTTGGTGGTGTTTGGCATCAGCGGCTGAATTCCACTTGTAGTTATTGAAGTGGTCAAGATCCTGCCACACCCACTTCAATGTGTGGAAATATTTGGTGACATTGTCACTCCCTTGTTGAATTTCTCTAGCTTTTAGAATAAGTTCATAAATCTGGTATTTATTCCCAAGATCAGAGTACATCTCCTTGACACCATCCCACAATTCTTTAGAAGTGGTATAGTACATGTAGTTACTACTGATATCCTCCCCCATTGAGTTCACCAGCCATGTCATCACCATAGAATTTTCGGTATCCCACACATTATATTGTGGATCAGTGATGTTAGGCTGGCTTCGCTCACCGGTGGGATATCCAATCTTCCCTCTTCCATGGATATACATTTGAACTGATTGAGACCACCTAAGGTAGTTTGACCCATTGAGTCGAAATGTGGTGATTTGAACTGAATGAGAGTCACCACTAACTAGTACCCGTTACTCAGATTTTAAATTTGATGGAGTAGGAGTGGTGTTCTTCTTCTGTTCAGGATTAATGACTGAAGAATTGTCAGTCATAGCTATAAATCAGAGGAACAGTGCAGAGATCCTGCTCTGATACCAAGTTGAAGTGTTTGAATATATTATATTATCTAATGTACATGGAATCATCCTCTTTATAGAGGAATTATAGAAATAGAAATAACTATAAAATAGGAAAAAAGAGAAAAATACTAGCCTAAAATAAAGGAAAGATTTCTAATCATAAAATCTCTAAAATTAAGCTAAACCAAAAAAATTATAATTAATTCTATTTACATAAAAGATTCATGAAAGGAATTAGAAATCTGATTTTGATTTGATCTAGTCAACAATAATCAACTAAGATACTAAATATTATATCTAAACTAGTAGCATCACAAAAAAAAAAGCTAAATCAACAAACATAGTTTTGAACTATCACAAAAAGTAAAATACATCATAATATTGGATCAGTCCATTTTTTCATACTCTTGGAGGTGTTTTAGCCATGAACTTGAGCTAGGACATGGTCACAGTCTTGACTGGACTTGGAAGCACCCTTGGCATAATTTCTATTAGTGTAGAAGTAGTATTGACCCCTTTTTAAAGCAGATTGTGATTGCTGGACATTGACAACTAGTTTTCTCTTTGGCTGTTAGGTTGTTCTTTTGTTACTACCCATTTGCTTGCTCATATCTTGTTGAGAGCATCTACCAAAAATAGCTTTGGTAGATAATTTTGAGTTTGTTCTGTCATCTCTCCGTGATATGTCTTTTGAAGTTAATCCAGCACTATTTTTTTCTGTGCATCATTGAAATAGTATTGAGTATAAAATGTAATGAGATAGTAAAAAAAGCTAATGATGTAAATAATAATTCACTATAGATGTTTACAATAGAGATTGGAGTGACATTGCACTTTTTTTACGCAAGTTCTTTTGTTATGATCGGTATCAAAATAATACAAATACTTTTGTTATTATTTTTCACGAGACAGACCAGATCTAGTAGGTGGGTCATCAACAGCTTATGTCGTATTCTTCTTATCCTCTCTATGAGTTTTTTTTATAAATTAGTAGCAATACATCATCACATTGAATTCTTTATTAAAAATTGGGTCTATTAATAGGAAAGACATGTTAGTAGTGTTGATACCTAAATTTTTTTGAATAGTTATATTTTTCTTTGTTTTTAGAAAAAAAATAAAAATAAAATCACAAAAAATACAAAAATAATTTTATATCCTTTCACATCAGTACTAAAAAAATAAAAAATAAATAAAAAAGTATAAAAAGTCACAAATAGCAGGCTAGTAGTAAGGCAAAGTTAGAGAGATATGATTCCTCAAAAAAAAAAAATTAGCAGCACCAAAATTTTGAAAAGTAAAGCTGCCATCAATTTCTCTATAAGTTGTCATTGAAAATATTGGACAAAATATGTGCGGGTGATAAAATTTTTTTCTTCAATTTGTATTGATGGAGAATTATATTTCTTATAAATATCACAAACAAATCAGTGCAAAAATGAGGATAAAAAAAAAAGAAAGAAGAGGAGATTAGAAAAAAAAAGGTAAAAAAAAATCTAGAAAAAGAGATTTGAACACTAAAGAGGGACAAAGAGAAAAAGAATTTGGGAAGAATGGATTTCAAAAAATAGAATAAAAGACAATAGAAAAGTGCAAAAAAGAGAATTGAAAGATTATCAACACAAAAATAATTTGCAGAAGAGATGTGAAAATTTTAGCACAAAAAAATTTTGTATATTACATATCTTATCCTTTCTAGTAAAACATTATTCTGTATTTCATGTATTTTAAGCAAAATATATGTAACTACTATTGCAATTATACATATATTTTTCATCTATATGGATATAATTTATGTTAATCCAGTTTTCTAAAAACACAATTAAAATTACAATAAACAAGCAGAAACTTATTTTTATTGTTGTCTTTCACAAGGCAAACTAGATCTAATAGGTTGGTGGTCATCAGCAACTTGTGTCTTATTCTTTTTTTTTTTTACCAAAGATATGAGACTCGAACCCGCAACCTCTTAATTGAGTATGGGGAGACTATGCCATTTGAGCTATTACTCATTGGCAACTTGTGTCTTATTCTTCTTAAGCCTTCCTATAAGTTTTTTATAAATTGATGGCAATACATTATTATATTGAATTCTTTTTTAAAGATCAGATTCATTATCAGGGAAGACAACATGTTAATAGTGTTGATATCTAAATTTGTTCAAATAATTATTTTTTTGTTTTAAAAAAAATAAAAAAATTACAAAAAAAAACACAAATAATTTTATATTCTTTCACATCAGTACAAAAAAATACAAAAATATAAAAAGTCACAAATAATAGACTAACAGCAAGGCAAAGTCAGAAATATAATCCTTCAGAAAAATTAACAGCACCAAAATTTTGAAAAGTAAAATTATTATCAACTTATCTACAATCTATCATTGAAAATACTGATATGTATTAATAATAATTTTTTTTCCTTCAATTTACATAAAAGAATACATAAAAAATATAGATCAAATTGAATTGATTTAAATTTAAAAGAAAATTAAGGTTTTACGAAAAAATTATGTGTAAAAATTGAAACATTAAGCAAGTGACAGAATACTAGGATTGAGAAGTTACATGTTCAGGTTACATGAGAGAATACCAGGATGAAAAGTTAAGTCTTCGGGTTTCATGATGAGAAGAAGTGCGATTATCTCTTCCACTTTTTTCTGTTTTGTCTGTCCCCAATCAACTTTACGCTTGTTTTAATTTCTTTTAATATAATAGCTGTTATTCTGATTTAATTACTGCGTTTCTTCTAATCATGGAATCTGAACAGGTACAACTTTATTTTTTTTTTTAAATTTAAATCAATCTAATTGGATCTAATTTTTTTATATTTTTTTTTACGTACTAATTCAAATGAGCTGGTTTTTAAGAAAATAATGTATTAATTTCAAATGGACAGTTTCAAATTATTAATTTTAAATACGTAGAGTAACAGTTTTAAGATATAATTTTTAAAAATTAGATTAATTTAAAAATAAAAATTAAATTGATATTATTTTAATCGTAATTCTTTTAATAATAATACACATATCTCGTTTACAATGTAAACGGGATAATTATGAATATATCTCGTTTACATCGAGATATATAAAATTTTAGAAAATATACATATGTCGTGTATAGTGTAAACGAGATCCGTTCATAATTATTTCGTCTATACTATAAACAAGATAAATCAATGTGATGTAAATTAGTAAATACGCTATAAATTATATATTTTAATAAATAAAATAATTAAATTATTTATTAAAAGAAATCCCCCAAAGTTATTTGTAGAGAGATCACAAAATTTTAGCAAAAAAATTTTTTATACTTAAAAGCATCTCAAAAATTAGTATATTTAATTCAACAACAACAACAACAAAGCCTTGTCCCACTAAGTGGGGTCGGCTACATGAATCAAACGACGCCATTGTGCTCTATCATGTATCATGTCTATAGAGAGACCGTTTACATGTAGATCTCGTTTGACCACCTCATGGATGGTCTTCTTAGATCTTCCTCTGCCTTTCGCCCTTTGTCCATCTCATCCATCTCAACATCTTCATCTTTGCCACACTCAACTTATGTTCGTGCTCCCCTTTAGCCACCCAACACTCCGTACCATACAGCATAGCCGGTCTTATAGCGGTGCGATAGAATTTACCATTAAGTTTTAAAGGCACTTTTTTGTCGCATATAAAACCAGATGCACTCCGCCATTTTGACCAACCTGCTTGGATCCTATGATTTACATCCTGTTCAATCTCTCCATTATCCTGTATGATGCACCCAAGATACTTAAAACTTTTAACTTTTCGTAGGATGTTTTCTCCAATCTTCACCTCTATATTGGGGTTTTCCCTTCTCAGACTGAACTTACATTCCATATATTCCGTCTTGCTACGGCTTATGCGCAGACCATACACTTCTAGAGCTTCTCTCCATAACTCCAACTTCTTATTTAGGTCTTCCCTTGACTCTCCCATAAGGACGATATCATCGGCAAAAAGCATGCACCATGGCACAGGCTCTTGGATGTGCTATATGAGTACTTCCAAGACTAATGTGAAAAGGTATGGACTTAAGGATGATCCCTGGTGTAATCATATATCAATAGGGAATTCCTCTGTCACACCACCTTGAGTCTTCACACTATTTGTGGCCCCATCATACATGTCTTTAATTGCCCGAATATATGCGATCCTTACTCTCCTCTTTTCTAAAACCTTCCATAAGACCTTCCTTGGTACCCTATTATACGCTTTTTCCAAATCAATAAACACCATATGTAGATCCCTTTTATTACTACGATATCTTTCTATCACCCTTTCTCATAACTTCATAGTATGACTCATAAGCTTAATCCCTCTATAGTTTCCGCAACTTTGTATATCCCCTTTATTCTTGTAGATAGGTACCAAGGTGCTCTTTCTCCACTCATCAGGCATCTTCTTTAACCTTAAAATCTCATTAAAAAGCATGGTTAACCAGTTGATGCCTTTAGTATATTTAATTCATTCCAATAAATTACTATTCTTTATCTTATTTATTTTATGTAAAGTATATGTAAATACTATTGTAATTATACATATATTTTTCATCTATATGAATATAATTTATGTTAATTCAATTTACTATAAACAAAATAAAAATTACAATAAACAAGCACAAACTTACTCTTATCATGTAAAGCTAGTATGTATTTGTAATTTATGAATATATGTCATATTTTAAAAGAGCTAGAGCATATCTGAATATATTTGTTGAAATTTTTGCGAAATACGGGAGAGTGAATATGATGAACGTTAGAGGTAGAGTAACATATTATCTTATTTTAATCATTCAACTAACCCATGACTTTTTTTTTCTTTTTTTTTTTTTCGTATT
>NC_029789.2:43200016-43227631 GCF_000816755.2 Arachis ipaensis | reverse complement strand
TCTTTTCATTTATAAAGTCTAAAATAAAATAAATAAATTGTTATTTATTCTAATTAAATTTATTTATATACTACATATGAATTAACATTAATTTATAATACATTAATTTATAATAATACATTAATTTATAATCCAACTAATTGTGCCATTTTGACTTAAAAAAAAATGAAAACCCAACGGCTTAAGCCCGTAACCCGTAACCCAGTCCCACTCTCACACTTCGCGCTTCTCCTCTCTGGAACTGACTTGAAATTCTAATATTGAAAGAGGAACCCTAGCTCCCCAAATCGTGAGTCTGCAGCCACCCCAGTGTAGACTGAAAGAAAGCGTGCTGAGATAGAATTATCTACTATTGTAGTTAAAGCTATAGCAGAGGCTGAAGGTTAAGCGTATGAAGCAATTGATTGAGGATTATAAAAGGAGAATGCTTATAGTAATAGATGCAGGGTGAAAAAGATAAATGGCTTGTTACAATCAACACAATCTTTGGTCATATTGAAGGTACTGTTAACAAATTTTTTGGGAATTATATCAGGTTAAGAAACAAAAAATTGGTGCTATATATCAAATTTAATTCTCATACCCCTTTTATTCTGTACCTCTTGAAATGTCAGTATCTATGATATAGAATGATTTGACAACATACAAAAATAAAATAATTTCATACCTTTTCGAAACTTCTTGTGATTTACAGTATCTAATTAGTGTATGTAAATATGGTGATTTCCTCTTCAGCATATATTGTTTCTTATTTCGATTTTTCAAAATTAAACTCCAGTTTGCGATGTAAATGGAACACAATAAATGTTGGCCATTAATTTCTATCCTAATTTTGATATTTATTTTATTGATATGATTCAGATTCTTTAATCCTAAATAGTCCAAAAACTTTTCTTTTTTTTAGTTGGATTTTGATAGAAACGTAAAGATTCTTGCAATCCTTATCAATACTGGGGCTGAACAGTACTGTGACTGAACAGTACTGTGACTTTCTATAAGTATAGCATAAGTGATCACCATACTTACTCTTTATCTATACTGAAATTCATAATATTTGAATAATTTTGTAGTGGCAGGTAGCAATGGCAGCTAGGTGAGTTCATGTGCCATGTGGATTGTTTCACAATAATTTTTTTTTTATCTTTCACTAAATGTGAGGTCCTTGATTTTTAGGTATGATCTCATCAAGTGTATCAATGCTGGTCCAGCGCATAAGGTGTGAAAGCTCAAAGTACATGTCATTAGACTTTGGACCGTTTCTCACTTTACAAAATATGGGATGAAGGCACCTATTGAGATGGTTGTCCTTGATGAAGAGGTAAAATTTTCTCTTTGTATTTGAGATTTATTTTAGTACTGACTGAGCAATAAACCTTATTTATCTATGACTTTATAAATTTAATGCATTCAGGGAGATACAATTCAATGCACTGTAAAAGACATATTTGTTCCTATCTTCGAGGGCTTACTCGCTGAGGG
Source organism: Arachis ipaensis (assembly GCF_000816755.2). Lineage (NCBI taxonomy): Eukaryota > Viridiplantae > Streptophyta > Magnoliopsida > Fabales > Fabaceae > Arachis > Arachis ipaensis. Next base: position 43,226,152 of record NC_029789.2, on the reverse strand, counting down.
CAATGTGTACGTGGTCACTAATTTTGGAGTTGTTTTGAATACCATCAAATTCAAGCCTACTAGACACGAATTTAGAATCAACTTCAAGAGGGACACGATTGTACGTCCAGTACAAGATTCTTCAGTTCCATTGAACGAATTCAATTTTGTTCCTTCAAAATAATTAATGCAGAGTCTAAAAAAGATGGTTATTTAGTTGGTAAGTACTTTGTTAGATTAATCTATAATGCATGTGTTGTTTAATTCTTTGAGGTCTAATTTTTTAATCCTATATATTGTTTTGCACCATTTGCTGTCTTTTTTATTATGAGCATATAGTGGACAGATATGGATTCAATTAATGGTTGTTGCTATTCTTCTCAAGTCTCAAGTATTATAGATTCATATAATTTTTGTGAAATTTATTTAAGTAAAATTTGCTTCTCTTTTTATCTTCTAACCAAATATACACCTCAAGAGCTTATAGAGTCTAACCCATGAGAAATTAATTATTACCCATAAAAAAGAGTTAGGCTTTATTTTGGGCTTTTGCCGTGAATATTAACTTTGTATCCTTTGAATTGATTGAAATTTTTTACATAATATAATATAATATATTGTGACAGAGCATGTCTTATTTTTAAAATTTGTTTCATTAAGAAATTATATCAAGGAAGAATTTTTTTATTATTCCCTTCCTGTAACAATTATTCCCTTGCTATAATTTTATATTAAGAAATAATATAATTTTTTTTAAGTAAAAAATGATACCTCATAAATTAATTAATAAATAATTAGTATTGTAAGTTAATAGATATTTAAAATTTAACTTCAATATAAGTATTAAAATTTGAAAATTTGTATTCATAGGTCATTGTTGCGGGAGAAGTACATTGTAGATAAGTGACTTAACAACGATAATGTATCTTACTCCAATCACACAATCCAAGGTTGGAAGGTTAAGACGAATGATAATTTTGGCAAGAAAATGAAAAAGATTTGATGATAATGAGTCTGCTTTTTTTGTGCTTCTGGTAAGTATTCTTGTGAAACTTTTTTAATTTCTATTTTTTTTTGAGAAATACAGTTTAAACTATCATCATTGTTGAGAATATTAGCGAAGTAGTTTATACTATATATAATTTTTTAAATATTTTAGTTTAGTGATTGAAAAACTGAAAATAATTATTCATCTTTATATTTTTTTAAATTCATATTTAATAAGCTATGAATTACATAAAAACTATGCAATTTTCAAATCTTCATGTACTATTTAGTTTAATTAATTATTTAATATTATTTAAGATATAAAAATTTTTTAACTACGAAAGTATACTACTAAAATTGTATAAAATCAAATACGAGATTAGTTACATGAATAATTATTATTTGTGTTTCATTTATTTTTCTTGACTTAACAGTGTCGAAGAACAACAATAATACAAATTTTGACGTACATAAAAAATGTGCATCATATTACTACAAGTCAAAGAACAGTGTGTCAAGAAACTGGTACCTCATCTAATATTCTCAGTTTACAATCCAGTGAAGATAAATGTGACATTTTTCTCACTGTAACTGACTCATATTTATCTAAATTTAATTTATATCAGTTTAATGACGAAAATTTTCTATATATTTCTCATTACTCATTCATAGGGAAGCAACTATCTATGTATGGTGTACACTGTGCCTCGCATGGAATTGGACAAGAAAAATACTCCTCCTAATTATGTAAGACCTTCTTCATCAGAGATAAGATCTAAATCTTTAACTCTACGGACGGATCCCTTATTGACAAGAACTCCACTGTCCGTGTTAACAAATAGTACGTATAATTAGTGATTGCCAAATGATTCATACACCAATATTTAACAAAAAGTATACTTCATCGGAAATTATTTATATAACATAGATTTATTACAATTCTAGCATACTCCGGTGTACAAGGACCTGCCAATAATCTAACGGAAGTCGTTCCACAAAATCAGCTTCCATCACACTGCGGTTCCCACAGATCGTGCCTAACAGAAAGGTAATTTAGAAAAGATGATCATTATTATTATATTCTTTTCTTTCTTATAGTGTCTAACGTTTAATTGAATAAAATTGAACTTTTTGTAAAGAAGTTCTACTATAATTGGGGTGCAAAAAAGACAATCTTCCTCTGTTGTTGCTTCGGTGACTATTAATTTGCCACAACTTTATGAAGATGTAAATTTATCGACTGTTAAGATGCACCCACCAAGCGGTGACACACAAAGTGGCCAAAATGTTGACCCTTTTGTTGATGATGAAGGTAATTTCTCATTATATCAAGAATTTAAGTTTGTAGTTTTCAAGAGATATGAATTATTAGTAATACATCAACATATATGTTGCATTTTATATGATTTCTATTTATTGTAGTTTTGAATGGTTATGATGATTCAATGTTGGATGTGGATATTGAAGATAATTTTATACCATCCTCAGAAACCTTAGACGGTATGCAAAAATTTTATCTGTATGTTTATTTGCATCTTTGTGTACATCATGGACTAAATTGCATCGGTATGACAACTGAGTATATAAAGAGAGTTCATTTGGCAGATGTCTGGGATATAGGAAATCCTATTTATCAATGTCAACACTGTAAGGCATAGATGTGGTCTGGAGAAAGGCTTGCTAAATCCAAACAGTCGCCCCAACCAAAGTTTTCATTATGTTGTATGGAAGAAAAGATCGAGATTCCTCTACTTTCTGTGTCTCCTGATGAGCTCATTTAGCTTCATAATGGAGGAGATCAAAGAAGTATTCATTTTCTAAAAAATATAAGGACATTTAATTCAATGTTTTGTTTTACATCAATGGCCGAAAAAATTGACCGTGGGGTGAACAATGGGACTGCTCCTCTAATTTTTAAGCTTGGGGGTCAAAACTACCATAGCATTGGTAGCTTACTTTCTCCTGATAGTTTGCGACTAACATTTGCCCAGCTATATATCTATGACACAGAAAATGAGATTGATAATCGAATAGGCACACTTCGGTAATTTTCATGTAACCAGTCAAACTTTTTAATTATTTCTTATCTGTGAGAGAAAATAACATAAATTTTATTTTTTTTCGCAGTTCCAATGAAGCTATAAATGAGTGGGATAGGGAAATTGTGGCAATATTAAGAAATATGCTAGACAAATATAATAGTTTGGCAAAGAGTTTTCGCTATGCAAGAGATAGGTACAAACAGAAAAATTGCACAAACATAAAGTTTAAGTTGATTAGTAAAAGGACTACAGATGGCAGGACATACAACTTACCATCTGCATCCGAGGTGGCTGCATTGATTGTTGGTGATGTCGAACAACTTAGCAAAGATAGAGATATTATTATAGAGAGTCAATCTAGAAAGCTCCAGCGGATTGATGTTTTTCATCCATCTTATTTAGCCTTGCAATATCCATTGTTGTTTCTGTATGGGGAGGATGGATTTCGTTTGGGTATTGCAACATCAGATTCTATCTCCGCTAGGCCTACAAAGAAAAACAAAACAATCACTTTGCGACAATTCTTTGCTTTTCGACTACAGAAAAGGACGAGTGAATCTCCATTAATTCTGAGATCAAAGAGATTATTCCAACAGTTTCTAGTAGATGCCTACACAATAGTGGAATCAGAGAGGTTAAAATTCTTTAGGTGTAAACAACCACAGTTGAGGGTTGATAAATACAAATGTTTGCATGAAAGTCTTATAAATGGGGATGTAGATGCTGCAAGGCTTGGCAAAAGAATCATTCTTCCCAGTACTTTTACCGGTGGACCTAGGTATACGATGAATAATTGTAAAGATGCATTTGTAATTTGCAGATATGCAGGATATCCTAGCTATTTTATTACCATAACCTGTAACCCTGAATGGGATGAGATAAGAAGAGAAGTGACTCCCATTGGATTGAAGGCAGAAGACCGTCTTGATATATTATGTCAAGTTTTCAAGATCAAGCTTGATGGTTTGATTGATGACCTAAAAGAGGGAAAAATATTTGGCAAAATTTTGGGATGTAAGTCTGTGTTTATGCAACGCTTTATTAAAATCTTATGTTGTAATGCTTTGCTCATTTGTCTTTTTCAATTTTCAGATGTTTGCACTGTAGAGTTTCAAAAGAGAGGGCTTCCGCATGCACATATCCTTTTATTCATGAGTAATGAGTTCAAGCCACAAACACCAGATGACATAGACAAATATATAACAACTGAGATTCCTAATGAAAATGAAAGGCCAAATCTATATGGAGCTGTTCAAAATTACATGGTACATGGTCCATGTGGTCCGTACAACAAGAATTTACCTTGCATGAAGAATGGATCTTGTTCAAAGTTCTATTCTAAAGAGTTTAGACAACGAACACTCATTGATGAGGCCAGATTTTCCAAATATAGGCGTACTGATAACGGTCAAACAATGAAGAAAAGGGAATGTGTACTAGACAATAAGTTCATTGTTTCGTATAATCCAGAATTGTTGCTCAAGTTCGGGTGCCACATAAATGTGGAATACACATGCCAAAAAAGTTCTATTAAGTATCTGTTTAAGTATGTACACAAGGATAATGACTGCGTAACAGCTACTCTATACAATGCTGGTGATCCATCAGAAGCCACACAAGTTGTTGACAAAATTAGGAATTACTATGATTGTAGGTACATTTTGACATGTGAGGCAGTCTGGCGTCTATTTGGATACGAAATCTAAGAGAAAGAACCATTTGTGATTAGACTTCCATTCCATTTAGAGGATGAGCAATCTGTGGTTTATGGTGAAACTTCTAATGTGAATGATATCGTCGAAAGAGCAATATCTCATAAGTCCATTTTTTGGGATGGATGGCGGTGAACATGTCATATCCCTATGCTCGAAGTTTGATTTATGCTGAGTTTCCAACCAAGTTTGTTTGGAAGGACGATTCTTCAAAGTGGTTTCCTCGAAAGAAAGGCTTCGCAATTGGAAGGTTGACTCATGTACCTGCAGGTAATGATGAGTTTATATTCATTTTTTTTATCTTACTTATTTAATGATTTAAATTTAAAATCTTAACAGCTTGTACCCCACGTCCATTTTATTTGATTTATCTACACTAGAAAATAAATGTTCAAATAACTTTCAACAGTTATAATCTGTAGATTACACAATTTTTTATTTTTCTATATTTTTTCAGAAAATTATTCTTATGCGGATGTGTAGCTACATAAAAATTAAAATAGCGTAGCTTAATCCATTTAACAACTTAAAACTCGGATTTTAACCAAGTTTTTTGCAGCAAATACCGAAGAATATTACCAACGACTTCTCTTGAATACTCAAAGAGGATGTATGAGTTTTCGAGATATAAGAACAGTAGGAGGAACAATTTATGCTACGTATAGAGATGCATGCTTCGCCCTTGGACTCTTGCAAGATGACAAAGAATTCATTGATGCAATTAAGGAAGCAAGCTCATGGGCCTCAGGATCATATGTTAGGAGGTTATTTGTCATTCTATTAACATCCAACAATATCTCAAGACTAGAACATGTCTGGGATAGATGTTGGCATGAAGTCTCAGATGATATTTTGTATCGACAGAGAGCTGTGATGAACATGAGGGGTGACTTTTTATTAATTACAATGATAAAAGTTCTTCCTTATTGATCATTTTTAGTTTGATTAAATTTTTACAGTATCGTATAATATGCAGAGTTAACAATGTCAGATGATGAGATTAAGCAGTTGTGCTTAATGGATATAGACAAGATCTTATATTCCTATGGTAAAACCTTGAAAGACTATCCTCCTATGCCTTTAGCAACTGAAGTTGATAGTTCTTTGTTAACCGAAAGGGATATTATAGAAGAGCTAAACTTTAACAGGGATGATTTAAAGAAAAATTCCTCAGACATGTTAGCCATCGCAACACCTGAGCAGAGATATGCATTCGATAAAATTGTTACAGCTGTGTATTGTGATGAAGGGGGTTTTTTCTTTGTGTATGGTCATGGGGGTACTGGAAAAATATTTCTCTGGAACCTTATGTCTGCTGAGATTCGCTCAAGGGGTGATATAGTGTTAAACGTTACTTCGAGTGGTATTGCATCTTTACTTCTTCCCAATGGAAGAACGGCACACTCAAGGTTCAAAATACCGCTGAATATAACTGAGGATTCTGTATGTAACATCAAACCTGGTTCCCCTCAAGCAATGCTGCTGTTGAAGACAAACTTATAATTTGGGATGAGGCTCCAATGGTTAGTAGGTACTGCTATGAAGTGCTTGATAAATGCTTGGGTGATATCATGAGGTGTTCTCCAACATATAGCAAAGATTTTCCCTTTGGAGGAAAAGTGGTTGTACTAGGTAGAGACTTTAAACAAATTTTTCCTGTCATTCCACGAGGATCGAGACAAGATATTGTTCATTCAACCGTGAATTCGTCTTACCTTTGGAAGTTTTGTCAGGTGCTTAAACTAACAAAAAACATGAGACTCTCTGTAGGGACGACTACTTCAGATCAAGATGAGACAGAGTAATTTGGTGAGTAGTTATTGAAAGTTGGTGATGGTCTAATAGGTGACAATATTGATGGTGAATCTGAGATATGTCTTCCAGGAGATATTGTTATTCCTTCTTTGGACCAGGCATTTGATGAGTTGGTTCATTTTTCTTATCCAAATATTTTGGAAAACATGTCCTCAAAGGATTTTTTCAAAGCAAGAAACTATACTGGCACCCACACTAGACATTGTTGAAGAGGTCAACAACCATCTAATGGCTATCATTCCTAGAGGGGAGAAATTATATCTTAATTCGGATTCCATTTGTATGGATGAAGAGAATATGGAGAGTCAACTAGATCTCTATGGTCCTGAATTATTGAATAGCATAAATTGCTCTGGTTTGCCTCCACATAAATTAATACTCAAGGTTGGTGTTCTGGTGATGTTACTGAGGAATATTGACCAATCCAGTGGTCTTTGTAATGGTACAAGGCTACAAGTTAGGAAGCTTGGAAATCATGTCATAGAATGTGAAGTCTTAACAGGTAACAATGTTGGTCATATTGCTTTGATTCCAAGAATGAATATGGTACCAACAAATGAAACCGTCCCAGTTAGATTCCAACGAAGACAGTTTTCCATAATAGTATCATTTGCCATGACAATTAATAAGTCTCTGGGACAAACTTTATCTCATGTTGGATTGTACTTGCCCAAACCAGTTTTTACACATGGCCAACTGATGAATCCATATTTGATGATGATTTTTGGTTAGAATTGGATGTATTTTCATCATATAAACTTGCACTTATTCCCTTGAATAACATGCTTTTGAACTTTCCTTCCAAATTGTGCTTGATTATAGAAATGTTCTCTTTTGTGCTTAATTTAATCTATTTTATTCCATCAGCCTTCCATTCGATGCCTTAATGTTGTTTGTGAGTGTTTTCAGGTGTATAAGGTAGGAATGGGTTGGAGAAAATAGAAGAAGAGCTTGCAAAGTGGAGGAAACTTGAAGAATCAAAGGAGGTGAGCTTAGAGACGCGTGCGTGCGCACAACTACCTGTGCGTGCGCACAGTCGCCCAATCAGAGCGCGTGGAGTGTTTCAAGCGCGTCGTGCGTCCAGCCAAGCATCGCCTATTGTGCGTGCGCATGGCCACTTGTGCGTACGCACAGGACTGGATTTCTTGCGAGGGGTGCGGACGCACGCATCTGTGCGTCCGCACAGGTGTCCGCACATGACTTCATTAAAATAGCACGTGCCTTGCGATTTGGGGGCTTTGGAGGCCTATTTCTGAAGTCTTCTAGCTCATATTGGAGGGGAAATGATCAATATAGGATAGCATATCATTTTAGTATAGTTTTAGGGGTAGCAGTAGGGAGCTTTAGTTAGTTTTTTTCCTCTAAGTTTTTCATCATCTCTATTAGGGTTTATATTACGGTTTTACATTCAAGTGCCATTTCCATTTTTGATCTTGGTTTTTGCTAGCTTTCATTGTAAGTATTCTCTTGTTATTACTCTTTATAGTTACATTGTCATTACTCTTTCTTTTAATTCAAGTCATATTTCAATTTTGCTTCTCTCTTGCAATTTTAATTTCTTGTTGATGAATTTGATGTTTGATGTTTGTTTCATGCTTCCTTGTGTTATTCTTGTTGATTGAGATCAATTGTTGCTTTTAGTTTCAAGCATTTTCTCATTTTCTCCATGTTTAAGGTTTTTGCCCACCAAGTGTTTGACAAAATGTCAAACATGGTTTTAGGCTAAATTTTTGGTTCTTAGCTTGGGTAAAGTGAGCAATTGGGTTTCTAGAGTTGGAATGTCCAACATTTAGTTTTAATTCTTGGATTGTTAATTGTTCTTGTTCCCACTAACACTAATTTGTTACTAAGCCAATTAGCAAGAAATTTAGGATTTGTGGGTTGGAAACACTTATTTAACTTACCTTCCGATGTGAGGGTTGATCAAGTGAGATTAATTCATCATAATTATCATAGTTGTGGTTCCAACAAGAAAAGGACCCTTAGCTCACTCCAAGCCAAGACTCTTTTTGATGCTTTTAATATTTCATACATTTTTATGTTGATCTCTTTTATACTTTACTTGCTTATATTATATAGTCGGTTCTTTAATTTCTTCATTAGTTCAATCATTATAATTTTGCATGTTCTTTTATTGCTTTATATTTTCATTTCTTCATTGACAACCCCTTGATCACTACAACCGGATTTGCACACTCGTTGTTCTAGAAGTACTCCTTGGGAGACGACTCGGGAGTTTGAATACTCTTGGTTATTTGATTTAAACTGTGACATCTTTGATTTAAACTTTGATTGTGAGAACTCATTGTTGGTTTGGGCTATGCTACTAACGAAGTGATTCTTATTTTGATTGATTCTAAACCGGTAATAATTCTCATCGTCACCAACTATATGTGGCACTTTCAAAAGTTAAGAGTAAGAGAAGTTTAAAAGTTTTACTTATGAATCACGTAGGAATGATTGCAAATTCAACCATCAATATTGTTTATAGAGAAGTTTTTGAAAAAATAGTATTCTAATGTAAATATTTTAATTTTATTTTAAATTCTGTATCAGTGTATAATTATTTTACTTTAAGAAGTATAAAATAATTATTACTCACTTTTTTTAAGTTAAACTTTGATTTTAATAATAATTTTATAAATTTCTTAAAATAATAATTATTTTGTACTGATATAGGGTGCTAATCCCTTTCCTATTCGTAATCGACCCCAGAACTTGAACTCTAGTATCCAGACTTTTTTCGCTTTTGGCATTCAATCAACCATTCTATTTTTATGGAAAAATTGATTGGTAGTGTGACTCTGAATCTCATGGTATACTTTTCTTCAAAAATGACAAATACCCTTTTTTTGTGCTAAGTCTTATATTAATCTTTTATTTTTTGTTGTTTAATTATGTTGGTCTTTTTTTTATTTTTTATTTTTTCCTTGAATATCTTGTATGTAATTTGTGTCTATATTATTTGTACATAAATTATTTTTCTTTTTATCATACTTACTCATAAGCTCTAAATCCGAACTCAACACCCATAGATTAGATGGAGGAATAAGTAGTGATGCTTTGTAAAACCTTCGATTTCGTATAAGCACATAAAAATCCTTTGCTCGAATTTAACATTTTTTCTCCGTATGGGTAAAGTTTGTTTACTATTAGCAAAATATTAACGTCAGTAGAAAAATTCGAGGATTTAATAAGGAGTCTAGAGCCAACACTTTCACATTGTATATACAATCTTAGAACCTTTTTTTAGGAGTCAAATATTTAAGTTTTTTTGAATAATTTTTGTTGTTATTTTCTTTAATACTAATTTTGTTTTCCCATTTATTACATATGCATTGTCCAACTTAGCAAAGATATTATTAAATTTTTAACATGGATAAGGATAATATTTATGGGTCAACTAATATAGTCAAGAAAAGAGAGTAGTCATAGAATTATCAGAGCGCACACAAAAAGAAAAAAAAAGAGACAACCTACCTCTTGGGATAGAAATTGTATTGCCGCTTATTGGAAAATGTGAGTTCGAGTGGCATGATTTGACAATTCTTAAGCAAACATGGTCTCAAATAAAAAGGCAAGAAGATTTTGTTGAAAAAATTAGAGATATCCCTTATCTCCTCTTTATTCCTATTGGTACTTAACTGCTAAGGGCTACGCTCCAGTTTTGGGACCCTTCATATCGGTGCTTTACATTCAATCAGTTCGATTTGACGTCAGCTCTTGAAGAATACTCCAAGCTGTTGAATAAAGAAAATGTGCCTAAAGACAAAATTTATTGTTATGGTAAAAAAAGAAACATACGCGAGCTCTATCACAACTTATGGGGATTCATGCCAAAAAGCTTGAAAATCATATGACGATCAGACGATGGATGGACAAAATTTGGATGCAAAGTTTTTTTTTCTAGAATATATAGAGCCACATTGATGATGACAAGGGATTGATAATGTATGCATTAACTATCTATGGTCTCGTGTTATTTTTCAGAGTTAGAGGTCAAGTAGATGGACATGTGTTAAAGCTATTCAAACAAATAACCATGGCGTATGTAATATCCTAATTAGTCTAAGCCTTACCTCACGTCGTAAAGCAAAGGTTAATCAAAGGTTATGACAGTTCTAAAGCTCATACATAATATATATAGAAGAATTAACATAATCTAAAAGTCCGATGAAGGTTATAATTCAAAACAGGATTTGAAAAGTGCAAAACGTACTAACAGAGCTACTAACTTAAAACACAAGATATAGATATAATATAATAAAAGATAGGAGTATAATATCATAAGAATATAGCCACGGCTCGCGGAGTTTAGGCCGGCTAACCATATGTACAGACAAAACAGAATCTGAAGTTTAAAAATAGCTTATATAAGTTTTTTTTCTCTCAATAAAAGCCTCTAGGCAAAAGCAAGATACAAAAGTAAGAGATAAGTAAACAAAATAATCAAAAAGATCCTAAAAAGTATCATGATCCTCCGCTTCTGTCACCATCCAAACAACTCACCGAGGTGGGTTGCGACCTGCATCTGAAAAACAACAACATAATGTGGTATGAGAACCGGGGGTTCTCAGTATGGTAATAGTGCCCAGTGATGTAAGATATAAGACCCCGGGACGCCAAAGGCAATCCTAGACTTCATATCCATCACAAGATTCAATCTTAAGGCATAACTAAAACAGTAAAACATATATAAAACCTTAATATAACTTAACAGCTTAACATAACTTAAGGGGCAATCTAACTTAAGGGATTTTCTAGTCTAACAATCCTCCGCTGTCCCACAGCCTTCACCAACCTATCCTCCATGCGATCCCATCGCCACCGCCTTCCGAACCTCCTCAATCCCAGTAGAAAGCACAAGTAATATCAATGCAAGTAAAACACAAGTAGAAGCATATACGACAAGTAATTCAAGTAAGCAAGTAGACATGTTATACAATTTAGGCATTGATTTAAAGGAAATTGATTTATTTGGAATAGAATTTCTCAATGAAATATCGTTGCAAGTGTAGTTTCTAAACCAACAAACAATCCTCAATCAAAATTTTGTTTGTCACAAGTACAAACCCCAATAAAAATAACCGAAGTATTTAAACCTCGGGTCGTCTCACAAGGAATTGCAATGAAGTGATCAATTATTGGCTATGAAGATGCAAGGGGTTTAATTTGAAAATTGACAAGAAAATATAATAACAAGAAATTAAATGACAAGAACTAATAAAATAAAGGAAAGAACTCTTGGCTAAACTTAGGTAATTGAGATCACCATCATTGTCTACAAACCAAATATTGACAATTATGAGGTACCAACCTATTAAGTTTACCTCTATGCTTGAAGTAAGTACAATATGTACCTCAAAGCATTAAGTACGTCAAATAGGCTTGATTAACATCAATCCATAAGTCCTAACCTAGCTACTAATTAACTTAGTAGTAGGCTAGAGTCAATGGTTATCAAATTGACCACTAAGGGTTCTCAAATCACCAATTCATTGAGACCCAATGACTCAAGGTCAATCAATCCCCTTAACCTAGGCCAACAGTAAAGAAAACTACACAAAAACTAGAGGAAACATTCTAACAAACACCTAGAGTGCAAGAAAAGTAAACATCACAACATGAAAGAATTAATGGAAACAAATACTATCACAAGCAAGAAATCAACAATAGCAATTAAGACAAACATAAAAAGGACATGGAAATATAAAATTGCATTAAAAGAAAAGTAAACCCAACAAGAGCTCATGAAAGTAAAAATGGCAAGATAAGGAAATTAACAAGGAGAACTAAAAGAATTGAGACAATAGAACAACAAAAGATAAAGAGAATTGAAATTAAAACAAGAATTAAGAGTTGGATCTAAAAGAATTAAACCTAAACTACCCTAAATTCTAGAGAGAAAGGAGAGATTCTCTCTCTAGAATTCTACCTACAACATGATGGAAACTACACTATGACTACTTCCCCCAATCCTTTGCCATCCTTGGGTTCAAAAGCATCAGAAATGAGTTGGATTTGGGCTTCCTTGAGCTCAGAAATCGCCCCCAGCATTTTGCCTTTAAGTGAGTCACGTGACCAACATCACGCGTGCGCGTGGATGACGCGTGCGCATTGCTTGATGATTCTCTGGTCACGCATACGTGTGGGTGACGCGTACGCGTTGCTTGTGAATTTCCATCTTATGCGTACGCGTGGGTGACGCGTGTGTGTGGCCTTCAATTCAGAAAATCCTCATTTCTTCATGAATTCTCTATTTTTGTATACTTTTTCTTCATTCCTTCAACCCAATCTTTGCCTTCTAATCCTGAAATCACTTAACAAACATATCAAGGCATCGAATAGAATTAAAGTGAATTAAAATTAGCTATTTTAAAGCCCTAAAAAGCATGTTTTTACTCTTAAGCACAAATTAGGAGCAATTAACAAAACCATGCTATTTCATTGAATAAATGTGAGAAAAAGTGATAAAATTCCCCAAATTAAGCACAAGATAAACCACAAAATTGGGGTTTATCAGGAATACAATTACAAGTCGGCAAAGCAAACAAGCAATTAGAAGATGCACATGATGAATGCCTGTCCTATTGGCTGTGATATCACATTGTCGGTTCAACTACCAACCTGACACATCTCCATGGAGATGTCACCCTTCAGAATCATCATTGGAAACCCCCGAGATATGGTGCTCGGATCACCGTCCAGGATTTTGTGCCTGCACACTCTATTGATCCGAAGGGATGCGAGCATGATACTCTTGCCACAGACCTCACATCTCAACGTAAGTGGGATTAACCACCGTCCTTACGCCGCCACCGCTACCTCGATAGGCGGGCTTAACCACCGTCCCTGCCGGGCGCATAGCGTCTCAACAATCACAGTATAAAATGATACATCAGTGGTTTTTTCAGAAAACAATTTCAGTATATCATGGATCCATCATCTCTTTTCGAGTCCTCGACTCATCTCAACCACTGTCAAATTCAATATTTTCATTCCGAACTCATTAGTTCGTCACTTTCTCAATTCATACATCTTTCGCCCTTCTCGATCCCCAAATCCATCCTTAGTACAACAGAAACCTAGCCTCCGTTCTCTAACTTTTCAAATAAATACCAAATAAATTCTCCTAAGACCTTTCCCATGTTTTAATGCCCGATATTAAACCCAAGAGTCTTAATTAGGTGTCATAGAAGTATACAAACTTGTTGGAAAAGTGAAATAGTTTAAAAACAAAGTTTAAGTTACAAAACAGGGCGTGTGCGTACGCATAAGGGTGTGCGTGCGCATAGAGCTGTGCGTGCGCATAGGTTGTAAATCTTCATTGGTTGTGTGCGCGCACAGGCTGTGCTAGTGCTGCTAACAGCGAGCCTTCCCCCGTGTGTGTGTATGCACAAGGCTGTGCGTGCACACAGATTTAAATTTTCACAGGGTTGTGCATGCGCACATACCAGAAATCACAAAATTCTGTAACTTTGTAGAATTTCATATTTTTGACACCAAACTTCCCACAATCATATCTTCCTCTACCAAAATTGGATTTCCACAAAACTTAAACCATTTTAAAGATTGTTCAATCATCTTTCATTTGGTATAAAAAGCATTGAATTTCAAGCAAGTTAGCGCAAGATATGATTCATGGAAGTTCACCAAAATTTCCATTTAACCAAAAGCTTCACAAAGTTCAAATTTTCCCCAAACCTCAACCAAAATCAAACCAAAACCCTTCCAATTTCCAATTTACATTATAACTCACCCCTTTAGGTCACATTTTACCATTTTTACCAAATTTTTCCTTCTCATTGCATTATTCTCAACCTCAACATCACATATATCATATCAAACCACTTTTCAATCCACACAACCAGTCATCATCATCACATCATTATCAATCATCATAGTTAAACTCAAAAATAATCAACCCATCATAAATTATCATACATCATCATTCAACAACTCAACAACCATTCTAATTCAAACCTAACCTAGTCACTAGCCTAAGTGTCCATGAATATTATATACTACATAGAGGAAACCGAAACCATACCTTGGCTGGTTTCCAATATGCCAAAAACCCAAAATTGAGCACAAGCTAGCTTCCAACCACAATCCGCGCTACCAATATAAATCCACAAGCACCAACAAGCTCAAATAATCGCCAATAATCACAACCCCAAGCTATAATACACATAAATCATAACTAATCAACCTAGAGCTCAATTTAATCATAATCTCACAAGGGTTCAAGAGCAACTCACCTTACCCAACAGTTTTGGATGCCAAATCCGAAGGTAATCAAAGGCTAGAGTATGCCTAAATACCCAAAATCACAAAATTCCACTTAATCAAAAGCCCTAAATTTTTGAAATTTTGGAGAGAAAAACTGAGAGGATTTCGTGGTTACCTTACCAATTTCTTGGTTGAATTTTGTAGAGCTCTTCACAAGGAGCGCGTGGCCGCAAACGGTGTGGTGATCGGAGCTCTATAGCTCAAGATATGAGCTTGGAAAGCTCTGTGTGAATAGTGCTCTATCTCTTCTCCTCTCCCTCTTTCCTTTTCAGCTGAGTGGGGATGTTTGTGAGTGTGTTGTTGCTGAAATGGGTCCATTAATGAACTTTTATATATGTTGGGCTTGGGCTTAACTTGGGCCCGATCCAACCCGTTAGCGTTTTTAGCTCGTTTGGCCCAACTTTGGGCCAAACCTTTAAAATTAACGCCCGATTTTCCATTTCTAATATTTTTCTAAGGTTTTTGATTGTTTTCACTTTTTCTCGCGCAGCTGGTGCGCAGAAATCGTGACGGTTCCATTCTTTGGTAACGGCGCTGAAAGCTTTATACGCACGTTCATAATCTTAATTCTTTGTCACAACTTCGCACAACTGACTAGCAAGTGCACTGGGTCGTCCAAGTAATAAACCTTACGTGAGTAAGGGTCGATCCCACAGAGATTGTCGGCTTGAAGCAAGCTATGGTCACCTTGTAAATCTCAGTCAGGCGGATTCAAATGGATATAGAGTTTTAATAATTAAAAGAAAAATAAAACATAAACTAGGATAGAGATACTTATGTAATTCATTAGTGAGAATTTCAGATAAGCATATAGAGATACTTTCGTTCCTCTGAACCTCTGCTTTCCTGTTGTCTTCATCCAACCATTCCTACTCCTTTCCATGGCAAGCTTTATGTAGGGCATCACCGTTGTCAATGGCTACATCCCATCCTCTCTGTGAAAATGGTCCAATGCGCTGTCACTGCATGGCTAATCATCTGTCGGTTCTCGATCATACTGAAATAGGATTTACTATCCTTTTGCGTCTGTCACTACGCCCAGCACTCGCGAGTTTGAAGCTCGTCACAGCCATCCCTTCCCAGATCTTACTCAGAATACCACAGACAAGGTTTAGACTTTCTGGATCTCAAGAATGGCCATCCATGGGTTCTAACTTATACCACGAAGATTCTAATATCTCGGACTCGGTCCCCTGTATTAGATATTTAAGAGATATTCATTCTAGCTTGTTTGCATATAGAACGGAAGTGTTTGTCAGGCACGCGTTCATAAGTGAGAATGATGATGAGCGTCACATAATCATCACATTCATCATGTTCTTGGGTGCGAATGGATATCTTAGAATAGGAATAAGTTTGAATTGAATAGANGGACTTGTAGCTTTTTGCCTCTTGAATAGTTTTGGCATCTCACTTTATCCATTGAAGTTCAGAATGATTGGCATCTATAGGAACTTAGAATTCAGATAGTGTTATTGATTCTCTTAGTTCAGTATGTTGATTCTTGAACACAGCTACTTTATGAGTCTTGGCCGTGGCCTTAAGCACTTTATTTTCCAGTATTACCACCGGATACATAAATGCCACAGACACATAACTGGGTGAACCTTTTCAGATTGTGACTCAGCTTTGCTAAAGTCCCCAATTAGAGGTGTCCAGGGTTCTTAAGCACACTCTGTTTTTGCTTTGGACCTCGACTTTAACCGCTCAGTCTCAAGTTTTCACTTGACACCTTCACGCCACAAGCACATGGTTAGGGACAGCTTGGTTTAGCCGCTCAGGCCAGGATTTTATTCCTTTAGGCCCTCTTATCCACTGATGCTCAAAGCCTTGGATCCTTTTTGTTACCCTTGCCTTTTGGTTTTAAGGGCTATTGGCTTTTTGCTCTTGCCTTTTGGTTTTAAGAGCTTTTGGCTTTTTCTGCTTGCTTTTTCTTTTTCTTCTTTTTTTTCGCTATTTTTCTTTTTCTTTTTTTTCGCAAGCTTTTATATTCACTGCTTTTTCTTGCTTCAAGAATCATTTTTATGATTTTTCAGATTATCAAATAACATTTCTCTTTTTTCATCATTNCTTGTGATCCATGCGTTTGCATAGAACTCTTGAACCATTAGGATCCCGACTTGTTGAATGGGGTTGGTGAGAACTTCCCAACCTCTTCTTTGAATCTCAAGTCGGATCTCCAGATACTCATTCCTTTTGAGCTTGAAAGGAACCTCAGGGATCACTTTCTTCTTGGCCACTACTTCATAGAAGTGGTCTTGATGGACCTTTGAGATGAATCTCTCCATATTCCATGACTCAGAGGTGGAAGCAATTGCCTTCCCTTTCCTCTTTCTAGAGGTTTTTCTGGCCTTAGGTGCCATAAATGGTTATGAAAAAACAAAAAGCTATGCTTTTACCACACCAAACTTAAAATGTTTGCTCGTCCCTGAGCAAAAGAAGAAAGAAAGAAGTAGAAGAAGAAGAGAAATAGAGGAGAGGGAGAGAGAGTAGGTTTCGGCCAAGTGGAAGAAGAGAGGGTTGTGTTGTGTGAAATAGAAGAAGGAATTAGGGGTTTATATAGAAGTGGGGAGGGGTTTAGGGTTCGGCCATTTAGGGTTGGGTTTGGGAGGGAAAATATTTTGAATTTGAAGGTAGGGGGGGTTTATGGGGAAGAGAAGATGGATGTGAGTGGTGAGGGGGTGATGGGAAAGAGGGATTGAGGTGATTGGTGAGGGGCATTTGGGGAAGAGAGTTATGAAAAGGTGTGAAGAGGAGAGAATAGGGTTAGGTGGGGATCCTGTAGGGTCCACAGATCCTGAGGGGATCTTGTGGAGTCCACAGATCCTGAGGTGTTAAGGATTTTTGATCACTGTACCCTTTAGACGTGTAAAACGCCCTATACATGCAATCCTAGCGTTTAACACCAGACTGCTGCCTATTTCTGGCGTTAAACGCCACTTCCATGCTCTGTTCTGGCATTTAACGCCAGATATATGCTTGTTTCTGGCGTTAAACGCCAGCTTGGTGCCTGTTTCTGGCGTTAAACGCCAGACAGATGCTTGTTTCTGGCGTTTAAACGCCAGACTGTTCTCCTCCAGGGTGTGCTGTTTTTCATTTTATTTTTCACTCTATTTTTTATTTTTTTCAGTAGTTTTTGTGACTTCACATGATCATCAACCTAAAAAAAACATAGAATAACAATGGAAAATAAATAAATATAATTAGATAACATTGGGTTGCCTCCCAACAAGCGCTTCTTTAATGTCAATAGCTTGACAGTGAGCTCTCATGGAGCCTCACAGATGTTTAGAGCAAGGTTGGAACCTCCCAACACCAAACTTAGAGTTTGGTTGTGGCCTCCCGACACCAAACTTAGAGTTTGATTGTGGGGGCTCTGGTTGACTCTGCAGTGAGAGAAGCTTTTTATGCTTCCTCTCTATGGTTACAGAAGGAGATCCTTGAGTTTTAAACACAAGGTTGTCCTCATTCAGTTGAAGAATCAATCTCCTCTGTCCACATCAATCACAGCTCTTGCTGTGGCTAGGAAGGGTCTTCCAAGGATGATGGATTCATCCTCATCCTTCCAGATTCCTTTGGTTCCTCAGAGGAAAACTCCTTGTTGATCACTGGACGTCCTAGGAGGTCTTCCTCACTGGGATTCACGTCCTCTCCCTCCCTTGTAGGTTCGGCCATGATGGTTAAATCAATGGCCTTGCACTTTCTTTTTGGATTCTCTTCTGTATTGCTTGGGAGAGTACTAGGAGGGATTTCAGTGACTCTTTTACTCAGCTGGCCCACTTGTGCCTCCAAATTCCTAATGGAGGACCTTGTTTCATTCATGAAACTTAAAGTGGCCTTAGATAGATCAGAGACTATATTTGCTAAGCTAGATGGATCCTGCTCAGGACTCTCTATCTTTTGCTGAGTGGATGATGGAAAAGGCTTGCTATTGCTAAACCTGTTTCTTCCACCATTGTTAAAGCCTTGTTAAGGCTTTTGTTGATCCTTTCATGAGAAATTTGAATGATTTCTCCATGAGGGATTATAGGTGTTTCCATAGGGTTCACCCATGTAATTCACTTATGCTATTGCAGGGTTCTCAGGATCATAAGCTTCTTCTTCAGAAGATGCCTCTTTAGTACTGTTGGATATTTCCTTCAATCCATTTAGACTCTGAGAGATCATATTGACTTGCTGAGTCAATATTTTATTCTGAGCCAGTATGGCATTCAGAGTATCAATTTCAAGAACTCCCTTCTACATAGGCGTCCCATTACTCACAGGATTCCTTTCAGAAGTATACATGAACTGGTTATTTGCAACCATGTCAATGAGTTCTTGAGCTTCTGCAGGCATTTTCTTTAGGTGAATGGATCTACCTGCAGAATGGTCCAATGACATTTTAGATAATTTAGAAAGACCATCATAGAATATATCCAGGATGGTCCATTCTGAAAGCATGTCAGAAGGATACTTTTTGGTCAGTTCCTTGTATCTCTCCCAAACTTCATAGAGGAATTCTCCTTCTTTCTATCTGAAGGTTTGAACATCCACTCTAAGCTTACTAAGCTTTTGAGGAGGAAAAAACTTGGCTAAGAAAGCCGTGACTAGCTTATCCCAAGAGTTCAGGCTATCTTTAGGTTGAGAGTCCAACCATACTCTAGCTCTGTCTCTTACAGCAAACAGGAAACAGCCTCAACAAGAATGTTCTTATCCTTGTTCCTGCTCATATGAAAAAGAAGAAAACCGAAAAGAAAATGTGGAATCCTCTATGTCACAGTATAGAGATTCCTTTATGTGAGTAGAAGAAGATAAGAATAAAAGAAGAGAAATTCGAACACCAAGAGGAAGAGAGGGTTCGAATTTTGAGATGAAGGGAATTGTTAGTAAATAAATAAATAATTAGAAGGAGGTGAGAGAGAAGAATCTTCGAAAATTAAATAAATTAAAATTAAAATATTTTTGTTTTTAATTTGAAATTAAAATAAAATTCAAAAATTAGAAAAGAAATAAAATTAAAAATTAAAATAATTAGTTAATTAAAAAGGAATTTTGAAAAAGAGGAAGGTGATTTTCGAAAATTATCGATAGAGAGAATTAGTTAGGAATTTTTGAAAAATATATAATTGAAACAAAAAGATAGGATTGATTGAAAAAAGATTTGAAAATCAATTTAAAAAGATAAAAAGTTAAAAAAAATTTTGAAATTGATTTTGAAAAAGATATGATTGAAAGATATGATTGAAAAATTTAATTTGAAAAAGATTTGATTTTGAAAATTAAAGTTGATTACTTGACTAACAAGAAACAAAAATATTTGATTTTAAAATTTAAAGATTGAACTTTTCTTAAGAGGAAAGTAACAAACTTAAAATTTTTGAATCAATCACATTAATTGTTAGCATTAATTTTGAAAATACGATTTAGAAATAAGAAAAAGATTTTGAAAATCAATCATAAAGTTTTCGAAAATATGAAGGAAAAATTGAAAAATATTTGATTTTTGAAAAAGATTTGAAAAAGATAGAATTTTTAAATTGAAAATTTGATTTGACTCATACGAAACAACTAAATTTTAAAAAGTTTTGAAAAAGTCAACTCAAATCTTCGAAAATTTATGAGAGAAAAAGGGAAAGATATTTTTTGATTTTTGAATTTTTAATGTAGAAAGAGAAAAACATCAAAAAGACTCAATGCATGAAAATTTTGAATCAAAACACATGATGGATGCAAGAACACTATGAATGTCAAGATGAACACCAAGAACACTTTGAATGTCAAGATGAATACCAAGGACTTATTTTTAAAAATTTTGAAGAAAAGAAAACATGCAAGACACTAAAATTAAATATTTTTAATTTTTAGACACTAAGAATTCAAGAATGCATATGAAAAACAAGAAAAGACACAAAACAAGAAAATATGAAGATCAAACAAGAAGACTGGCCAAGAACGACATGAAGATCATGAAGAATGCAATGCATGAAATTTTTGAAAATAATTTTTAGAAAATTAAAAAGATGCAATTGACACCAAACTTAGAACTTGACTCTAGACTCAAACAAGAAACACAAAAATATTTTTGATTTTATGATTTTATAAATTTTTTTGATTTTTCGAAAATTAATTGGGAAAAATGAAAAAGAAGAATTTTTTTTTTCAAAAATAAGAAATAAAAAACTTAAAATTAAAATAAAATTACCTAATCTGAGCAACAAGATGAACCGTCAGTTGTCCAAACTCGAACAATCCCCGGCAACGGCGCCAAAAACTTGGTGCGCAGAAATCGTGACGGTTCCATTCCTTGGTAACGGCGCTGAAAACTTTATACGCACGTTCATAATCTTAATTCTTTGTCACAACTTCGCACAACTGACTAGCAAGTGCACTGGGTCGTCCAAGTAATAAACCTTACGTGAGTAAGGGTCGATCCCGCGGAGATTGTCGGCTTGAAGCAAGCTATGGTCACCTTGTAAATCTCAGTCAGGCGGATTCAAATGGATATAGAGTTTTAATAATTAAAAGATAAATAAAACATAAACTAGGATAGAGATACTTATGTAATTCATTAGTGAGAATTTCAGATAAGCGTATAGAGATGCTTTTGTTCCTCTGAACCTCTGCTTTCCTGTTGTCTTCATCCAACCATTCCTACTCCTTTCCATGGCAAGCTTTATGTAGGGCATCACCGTTGTCAATGGCTACATCCCATCCTCTCTGTGAAAATGGTCCAATGCGCTGTCACTGCATGGCTAATCATCTGTCGGTTCTCGATCATACTGGAATAGGATTTACTATCCTTTTGCGTCTGTCACTATGCCCAACACTCGCGAGTTTGAAGCTCGTCACAGCCATCCCTTCCCAGATCCTACTCGGAATACCACAGACAAGGTTTAGACTTTCCGGATCTCAAGAATGACCATCCATGGGTTCTAACTTATACCACGAAGATTCTAATATCTCGGACTCGGTCTCCTGTATTAGATATTTAAGAGATATTCATTCTAGCTTGTTTGCATATAGAACGGAAGTGTTTGTCAGGCACGCATTCATAAGTGAGAATGATGATGAGCGTCACATAATCATCACATTCATCATGTTCTTGGGTGCGAATAGATATCTTAGAATAGGAATAAGCTTGAATTGAATAGAAAAACAGTAGTACTTTGTATTAATTCATGAGGAACAACAGAGCTCCACACCTTAATCTTTGGTGTGTAGAAACTCTACCGTTTGAAAATACATAAGTGATAATGGTCCAGGCATGGCCGAATGGCCAGCCCCCATGAAAGTCTAAGATAGCCTAAAAACTAATCAAAGATCCTTACAAAGATAGTAAAAAGTCCTATTTATACTAAACTAGTTACTAGGGTTTACGGAAATGAGTAAATGATGTAGAAATCCACTTCCGAGGCCTACTTGGTGTGTGCTTGGGCTGAGCATTGAGCTTTTCACGTGTAGAGGCTTCTCTTGGAGTTGAACGCCACTTTGTAACATGTTTCTGGCATTTAACTCCACTTTGCAACCTGTTTCTGGCATTTAACTCCAGAATGCAGCATGGAACTGGCGTTCAACGCCAGTTTGCATCATTTAAACTCGGGCAAAGTATGGATTATTATATATTGCTGGATAGCCCTAGATGTCTACTTTCCAACGCAATTGAGAGCGCGCCATTTGGAGTTCTGTAGCTCCAGAAAATCCACTTTGAGTGTAGGGAGGTCAGAATCCAACAGCATCTACAGTCCTTCTTCAACCTCTGAATCTGATTTTTGTTCAAGTCCCTCAATTTCAGCCAGAAATTACCTGAAATCACAGAAAAACATACAAACTCATAGTAAAGTCCAAAAATATGATTTTTATTTAAAAAATAATAAAAGTATACTAAAAACTAATCAATTCATACTAAAAACTATGTAAAAACAATGCCAAAAAGCGTATAAATTATCCGCTCATTAGCAGCACCGGGCAGACTTGAACCGGTTTGACCGGTTCGGCTGCCAGTTCACGGTTTTTCTCGGTTTCTCGCAGAAAATACATTTTCTAACTCTGAAAAACTTACTGAGTCCAAAAATCATATTTAACTCCTCAAATTCCCACTATAATTTTTCGGAACCTAATTTCGGAAATATTAATTAACTAATCAAACGATTAATTAAGCTCGGTTCTTACATTCTCCCCACCAAATAAGAAATTTTACCCTCAAAATTTAGTGATTACCTGAGAATAGCTTGGGATAATCCTTTCGCATCTCGGACTCCAATTCCCTAGTATGCTCTTCGACTCTTGCTCTCTTCCAAGCAACCTTAACCAATGAAACTTCCTTTCCTCGCATCTTCTTCACACTAGTGTCGTCAATACGGACCGGTGTTACTTGAAATGTCAAGTTCTCCCTCAACTCGACCGACTCAGGCTCCAACACATGAGTCACATCCGGCGTGTACTTACGGAGTTGTGACACGTGGAATACGTCATGAAAGTTAGACAAGTGAGGTGGCAAAGTTACTTGATACGCCACCGGCCCGAATCGTCTCAGAATCTCAAACGGTCCAATGAACCTCGGATTCAACTTCTTGGTTTTTATCGCTCTTCCAATCCTAGTTGTCGGTGTAACTCTCATAAATACATGCTCTCCCGCTTCAAATTCCAGCAGTTTCCTCCTCTGATCCGCATAACTCTTCTGGCGACTCTGAGCAGTTAGAATTCTCTCTCGAATCTTCTTAATCTTCTCAGTAGTCTCTGCTACCAAATCAGGACCCAAAACACTTACTTCACTAGACTCATACCAACAAAGTGGAAATTGGCACTTCCGTCCATACAAGGCTTCATACGGAGCCATCCCAATGCTTGCATGAAAGCTATTGTTGTACGCAAACTCCTCCAATGGTATGTAACGGTCCCAACTTCCAGGTTGATCCAATACACACGCCCTTACCATATCTTCTAATGTCTGAATAGTCCTTTCTGACTGTCCATCCGTCTGTGGATGATATGCGGTACTGAGACATAGCCTCGTACCGAAAGCTTTTTGAAAATCTCCCCAAAATCTTAATGTGAATCGGGGATCACGGTCCGACACTATGCTCGATGACACTCCGTGCAACCTTACTATCTCATTGATGTACAATTTTGCCAACTCCTCCATAGAACAGTTCACTCAAATAGGCAGAAAATGAGTGGATTTGGTTAAGCGATCCACGATCACCCAAACCGCATCAAATCCAGACCTAGTCCTCAGTAAACCAGTCATAAAGTCCATGGCAATTCCTTCCCACTTCCACTGAGGAATCTCAAGTGGCTGTAGCATTCCCGACGGTTTCTGATGCTCTATCTTTACCTTCTAACATGTCAGGCACTTGGATACCACCGTAGCTACATCACCTTTCATCCCAGGCCACCAGAACATCTTCTTTAAGTCATAATACATCTTCGTACTTCCGGGATGAATAGAAAGCTCACTGTTGTGAGCTTCTGACAACAAATCTTACCTCAAACTCCCAACATCCGGTATACAAATTCTCCCTTTATATATCCACAACCCTTCATCATCCTTAGTAAACTCTCCATGCCTCTTCTCACCAACTGGTTGAAATAACTGCTGAAGCTTTTGCTCATCTTGCTGAGCCTTCTGAATCTCTATTTTAAATGTACTCGAGATCTGCAACTAATTCAAGCAAGCTCTTCCGGCAACTTCACCAATATCTAGCTTAAAATCTACAAAATTATCCACTAGCTCCTCTTCCTTGATTCTCATCCAAGTAATTGTCAAGGACTTTCGACTTAATGCATCTGCTACCACATTCGCCTTTCCAGGGTGATAACTTAGTTCAAAATCATAATCCTTTAAAAGTTCCATCCACCTCCTCTGACGCATATTGAGCTCTTTCTGATGAAAGATGTATTTGAGACTCTTATGATTAGAAAAGACACAAAACCTCACTCCGTACAAGTGGTGTCTCCAAAGCTTCAATGCAAACACAATCGCTGCTAATTCCAAGTCATGAGTTGGGTAATTTACCTCATGCGGTCTCAGCTGACGCGATGCGTAAGCCACCACATTCCGGTGTTGCATCAGCACGAAACCCAAACACTTCAAAGAAGCATCACAATATACTTCAAACGGTTCATGCGGTTCCGGTAAAATCAAAACAGGCGTCGAAGTTAATTTCTGCTTCAAAGTTTGAAAACTTTCTTCACACTCCGACGTCCACACAAAAGGCACTTCCTTCCTTGTCAACTTAGTCATCGGCAGTGCTATCCGGGAAAATCTTTCAATAAATCTCCGGTAATATCCGACTAATCCCAAGAAGCTCCTAACTTCTGTCACTGTCGTTGGTCTTTCCCATTCCATCACCGCTTCTACCTTAGAAGGATCCACCGCTATTCCTCCTTTACTTACCACATGACCTAAGAATTTTACTTCCTCCTTCCAAAACTCACACCTCGACAACTTTGCATACAATTTCCGCTCCTTTAAGATTTGCAACACAATCCTCAAGTATTCCTCATGCTCCTCTGCCATCTTAGAATAGACTAAGATGTCGTCCATGAAAACCACCACGAATTTGTCCAGAAAGGGACGAAAGACTCTATTCATGTAATCCATGAAAACAGCAGGTGCATTCGTTAACCCAAAGGACATCACCGCAAACTCGTAGTGTCCATAGTGCGTCCTAAACGCAGTCTTAGGGATATCATCCTCCTTCACCCTTATCTGATGGTAACCGGATCTCAAATCGATCTTGGAAAACACTCCAACTCCTTGCAATTGATCCACAAGTCATCTATCCTTGGCAGCGGGTACTTGTTCTTCAGAGTCACTTTGTTCAACTGTCGGTAATCCACACACAGTCGCATTCCT
Source organism: Arachis ipaensis (assembly GCF_000816755.2). NCBI lineage: Eukaryota > Viridiplantae > Streptophyta > Magnoliopsida > Fabales > Fabaceae > Arachis > Arachis ipaensis. The sequence continues at coordinate 43,200,485 of NC_029789.2, read as the reverse complement.
CCATCTTTCTTCTTCACCAATAAATCTGGCACTCCCCACGGAGATACACTCGGTCGAATGAACCTCTTGTTCAGAAGCTCTTCCAACTGAGTCTTCAATTTTGCCAGCTCTATCAGAGCCATTCGATATGGCACAATCGGCACTGGTCCGGCTCCCGGCACCAATTCAATCACAAATTCAATCTCCCTTTGTGGTTGAAACTCAGGAATATCTTCCAGAAACACCTCCAAAAAGTCTCTAACTACTGGAATTTGATCTAGTTCCTGATTATCACCTAACGTATTCGCAGCCAAAAGAATATAACCCTGACACTCTTTTTCTTGTTCAGAAACTGAGTCTTCAATTTTGCCAGCTCTATCAGAGCCATTCGATATGGCACAATCGGCACTGGTCCGGCTCCCGGCACCAATTCAATCACAAATTCAATCTCCCTTTGTGGTTGAAACTCAGGAATATCTTCAATATCTTC
>NC_029789.2:43176677-43199380 GCF_000816755.2 Arachis ipaensis | reverse complement strand
TCCTCGACTCATCTCAACCACTGTCACATCAACATTTCCATTTCCGAGTCCTCGACTCATCACAACTACTGTCAATTCACATTTCTATTCCGAACTCAACAGTTCATCAGTTTTCATTTCACATATTAGTCTACCTTCACACGCCATCAAACCATCCTCAGTACACCCGAAACCTAAGCCTCCATTTGCTAATTTTTTATAATACTCATCAACTAAAACCCTTAGGTTAATTCGCATGTTCTCATGCCCAAAATTATGTCTAAAAGCCTTAAAATGGTGTCATATAAGCTTACAATCTTGTTGGGAAGGTGAAATAGTTGAAAACAAAACTTAAATTTGAGAAACAGGGCGTGTGCGTACGCACAGGGGTGTGCGCGCGCACGCCCTAGAGAAGTTTTAAAACGTGTGCGTAAGCATAGAGGTGTGCGTACGCACAGGTACAAAAATTCACAATTTCTGTTCACTCGCACAAGCTGTGCGAGCGCCCTCAACAGAATGACCTTCCCAACGTGTGCATGTGCACAGGGCTGTGTGTACGCACAAGTTGCAATTCCTCATTGGGTATGTGCGCGCACAAGCTGTGCTAGCGCTCTGAACAGATTGCATGCCTCTGCGTGTGCAGACGCACAGATCTGTGCGTGCGCACAGTTAAAAATTTCGCAGAAGTGTGCGTGCGCACATACCAGAAATCACAAAACTCTGCAACTTTACAGAATTTCAGATCTTTACACCAATCTTTGAATGATCATAACTTCCTCTACAAAAATCCCAATCTTACAATCTTTATATCGATTTGAAGAGTTTTCTATAAGATTTAATTTTATACAATTTTCAACCAATTTTAAAAACCGAGACATAAGTTATGATCAGACAAAGTTCACTAAAAACCAACTTTTACCAAAAATTACAATTTACCAAATTTTCCAAAATCCTCAAACCACATCCAACCAAAACAATACCAAACTCCCATTTTCAACACAATCTACCCTCTTGGGTCACAATTTACCATTCATATCTAATTTTCCACCATACTTCATCATTTTCAATCTCAATTATCAAACATATACATCACAAACAATTTTCCCACCATCACATGCATCCATCCTCATTATATCACTATCAATCTCCATCATCAAAATCATTCATGATTTATGTTAAAACTCAATAATATTCATTCATCCAAACTCATAATACATCATATCTAAACATCATTAATCAACAACATTACCAATATTAATTCATCAAACCTCATTCAACCAATCAACATCAACAACCACATCAAATCAAACCTATCCTATAAGTTACTAGCCTAAGTGTCCATGAATATTATATACTACATAGAGGAAACCGAAACCATACCTTGGCCGATTCCATATATGAACTAAAACTCCAAATTTAGCACAACAATGATCACCAACAAGATTTCCAACACAATGCAAGCCACCAACAATCACCAAAGGCCTTCAAACTCACAATAATCAAACTATATACACATAAATCATCACAAATCAACCTAAGGCTCATTATAATTGAAATTTCACAAGGGTTCAAGACCTCTTACCTTTTCCAACAGCTTTGAAAGTCAAAATCCAATGCTAAGCAAGGATTAGAGTGAACCTAAACACCCAAAAATGATAAAACCTTACTTAATCAAAAGCCCTAAACTCAAAATTTTGAAGAGAGGAACTGAGAGGATTTCGAGATTTTCTTGCCATTTTCTTGTATGGGTCTTATAGAGCCCCTCACAAGGAACGCATAGCCGCAAACGGTATGGCGATCGGAGCTCTATAGCTCAAGATATGAGCTTGAGAAGATGAAGATGAATAGTGTCAATGGAGGGTTTTCTTCTTCTTCTCTTCTCAACTGTGTGGGTGTGTTTGTAAGTGTTTCATGGTGAAATTGGTTTACTTATGAACCTTTTATATGTTGGGCTTGGGTCCAACTTGGGCCCGGTCCAACCCGTTAGCGTTTTTAGCCTGTTTTGGCCCAATTTCGGGCCAAACCTTTTAAATTAACGCCCGGTTTTCGACTTCTATTATTTTTCTAAAGTTTTTTACTGTTTTCACTTTTTCTTGCACAGTACGGGGCAAACTTGAACCGGTTCAACCAGTTCGACTATCGATTCACAGTTTTTTGTGGTTTTTTACAGAAAAAAACATTTTCTAACTTAGAAAAGGCTACTGAGTCCAAAAATCACATTTAAATCCTCAAATTCTCATGCTAAATTTTCGGACACTATTTTGGGCAATATTAATTAACTGATTAGGCGGTTAATTTGTCGCGGTTCTTATATTCTCCCTACCAAATAATAAATTTTGCCCTCAAAATTTTGTGATTACCTGAGAAAAGCTCGGGGTAATCCTTTCGCATCTCGGACTCCAATTCCCAAGTATGCTCTTCAACTCCTGCTCACTCCCAAGCTACTTTAACCAACTGAACTTCTTTTCCTCGCAGCTTCTTCACACTAGTGTCATCAATATGCACCGGTGTTACTTGAAAAGTCAAATTCTTCCTCAACTCAACCGACCCAGGCTCTAACACATGAACCACATCCGACGTGTACTTACGGAGTTGTGACATGTGGAATACGTCATGCAAGTTAGACAGATGAGGTGGCAAAGCTACTTGATACGCCACCAACCCGACTCGCCTCAGAATCTCAAATGGTCCTATATACCTTGGATTCAACTTCGTGGTCTTAATCACTCTTCCTATCCCAGTTGTCGGTGTAACTCTTAGAAATATGTGCTCTCCCACTTCAAATTCTAACGGTTTCTGTCTCTGATCCGCGTAACTTTTCTGTCGACTCTAGGAAGTTAGAATTCTCTCTCGAATTTTCTTAATCTTTTCAGTAGTCTCAACTACCAAATCCGGACCCAAAACGCTCACTTCACCCGACTCATACCAACAAAGTGGAGATTGGCATTTCCATCCATACAAGGCTTCATACAGAGCCATCCCAATGCTCGCATGAAGCTATTGTTGTACGCAAACTCCACCAATGGCATGTAACGGTCCCAACTTCCGGGTTGATCCAATACACACGCTCTCAACATATATTCTAATGTCAGAATAGTCCTTTCTGACTGTCCATTCGTTTGTGGATGATATGCGGTGCTGAGACATAGCTTCGTACCGAAAGCTTTTTGAAAAGCTCCCCAAAACCTTGATGTGAATCGGGGATCACGGTCCGACACTATGCTCGATGACACTCCGTGCAACCTTACTATCTCATTGATGTACAATTTTGCCAACTCCTCCATAGAACAGTTCACTCAAATAGGCAGAAAATGAGTGGATTTGGTTAAGCGATCCACGATCACCCAAACCGCATCAAATCCAGACCTAGTCCTCAGTAAACCAGTCATAAAGTCCATGGCAATTCCTTCCCACTTCCACTGAGGAATCTCAAGTGGCTGTAGCATTCCCGACGGTTTCTGATGCTCTATCTTTACCTTCTAACATGTCAGGCACTTGGATACCACCGTAGCTACATCACCTTTCATCCCAGGCCACCAGAACATCTTCTTTAAGTCATAATACATCTTCGTACTTCCGGGATGAATAGAAAGCTCACTGTTGTGAGCTTCTGACAACAAATCTTACCTCAAACTCCCAACATCCGGTATACAAATTCTCCCTTTATATATCCACAACCCTTCATCATCCTTAGTAAACTCTCCATGCCTCTTCTCACCAACTGGTTGAAATAACTGCTGAAGCTTTTGCTCATCTTGCTGAGCCTTCTGAATCTCTATTTTAAATGTACTCGAGATCTGCAACTAATTCAAGCAAGCTCTTCCGGCAACTTCACCAATATCTAGCTTAAAATCTACAAAATTATCCACTAGCTCCTCTTCCTTGATTCTCATCCAAGTAATTGTCAAGGACTTTCGACTTAATGCATCTGCTACCACATTCGCCTTTCCAGGGTGATAACTTAGTTCAAAATCATAATCCTTTAAAAGTTCCATCCACCTCCTCTGACGCATATTGAGCTCTTTCTGATGAAAGATGTATTTGAGACTCTTATGATTAGAAAAGACACAAAACCTCACTCCGTACAAGTGGTGTCTCCAAAGCTTCAATGCAAACACAATCGCTGCTAATTCCAAGTCATGAGTTGGGTAATTTACCTCATGCGGTCTCAGCTGACGCGATGCGTAAGCCACCACATTCCGGTGTTGCATCAGCACGAAACCCAAACACTTCAAAGAAGCATCACAATATACTTCAAACGGTTCATGCGGTTCCGGTAAAATCAAAACAGGCGTCGAAGTTAATTTCTGCTTCAAAGTTTGAAAACTTTCTTCACACTCCGACGTCCACACAAAAGGCACTTCCTTCCTTGTCAACTTAGTCATCGGCAGTGCTATCCGGGAAAATCTTTCAATAAATCTCCGGTAATATCCGACTAATCCCAAGAAGCTCCTAACTTCTGTCACTGTCGTTGGTCTTTCCCATTCCATCACCGCTTCTACCTTAGAAGGATCCACCGCTATTCCTCCTTTACTTACCACATGACCTAAGAATTTTACTTCCTCCTTCCAAAACTCACACCTCGACAACTTTGCATACAATTTCCGCTCCTTTAAGATTTGCAACACAATCCTCAAGTATTCCTCATGCTCCTCTGCCATCTTAGAATAGACTAAGATGTCGTCCATGAAAACCACCACGAATTTGTCCAGAAAGGGACGAAAGACTCTATTCATGTAATCCATGAAAACAGCAGGTGCATTCGTTAACCCAAAGGACATCACCGCAAACTCGTAGTGTCCATAGTGCGTCCTAAACGCAGTCTTAGGGATATCATCCTCCTTCACCCTTATCTGATGGTAACCGGATCTCAAATCGATCTTGGAAAACACTCCAACTCCTTGCAATTGATCCACAAGTCATCTATCCTTGGCAGCGGGTACTTGTTCTTCAGAGTCACTTTGTTCAACTGTCGGTAATCCACACACAGTCGCATTCCTCCATCTTTCTTCTTCACCAATAAATCTGGCACTCCCCACGGAGATACACTCGGTCGAATGAACCTCTTGTTCAGAAGCTCTTCCAACTGAGTCTTCAATTTTGCCAGCTCTATCAGAGCCATTCGATATGGCACAATCGGCACTGGTCCGGCTCCCGGCACCAATTCAATCACAAATTCAATCTCCCTTTGTGGTTGAAACTCAGGAATATCTTCCAGAAACACCTCCAAAAAGTCTCTAACTACTGGAATTTGATCTAGTTCCTGATTATCACCTAACGTATTCACAGCCAACAGAATATAACCCTGACACTCTTCCCACTATAGTGCACCCTTACAGAGTTTAGGTAGTAACCCTCAGCTATCACTGCTCCCTTTTCTCCTTCCGGCATAAATTGAATTGACCGCCTAAAGAAATCCAACAAAACTCGGTTCTTCGACAACCAATCAAACCCCAAAATCATCTCCAACCCAACCATTGGTAAACAGATCAAATCATGCATAAAGTCTCTACCCTCAAGCTTGAAACCTACTTGCCTACAACCTGACCTTGTCATAACTGTCTGATGAGGAGTATGTACATGCAGATCAAATGCTAACTCTGACACTTTCAAGCCTAGTTCCTCAACCTTAGCAAACGAAATAAACAAATACGAAGCTCCAGTATCATACAATGCAATCAAGACTTTATCACCAATTAAACAGTTACCTCTCATCAATGGATCCGCCTTAGAAGCATCCTTGGCGTTCACAGCAAATACTCGCCCTTGGTGTTGACTCTGACCCGCATTCGGGTTCTTCCCACGAGTGCAATCCCTCGCAAGGTGACCAGGCAAGCCACAGTTGAAGCAACCACCTAAACCAATCTTGCAAGAGTCATATGGATGAAAACGCCCACAACGCACACAAGTCAAATCCGGAAAAATCTTACTCTGATTTCCTCTCCCCTTAGCATGCTGAAACTGATTCTGAGTATTTTTTCTAAAGTCTCCTTGTCCTTGAGGCGCATATCCTCCTCTCTTGAAATGCTGACCCCTTGGAAGAAAATACTTGCCACATCCCTGACTAGTGTTTCCTCCGTGAGTTTCCTTGGACGAAGCTACCGTTTTAGCATATTCCTCAACCACCCTCGCTTTGTTCACCAACTCGGAGAAGGTACGAATATCCATAGGAGCAACAACAATCATGATACTATCCTTCAACCCCCTCTGATACTTGATACATTTCCAGCTTTTGTAGGTCTTCGGGGAACCCTGACACACCTTAGAAAACCTACAAAGCTCCTCGAATTTGCTAGTATAATCTGCCACAGACAAGGAACCTTGCTTCAGCTGCATAAGTTCCATCTCCTTTGCTTCCCTTGCAGACTCAGGAAATACTTTCTATAGAAAGCCGTTTGGAATACATCCCAAGGGATATCAGCATTCTGAAGCTGGAGCAAGCGGCATTCTGCTTGCCACTAAGCAGCAAACTCCACGTATTAGTTGTTCGGGACATGCTGCGCTTGCAGCGTGGCGCTCCATGGCTTGGAACCAGTTGTCCGCCTCTGTAGGGTGGGTTGATCCTCTGAAACTTGGCGGATGAACTTTGAAAAAAGTCGCCAAGGTCATCAGAGCACCTCCCATGTTATCGTCGTTTCCCTCAGCATTGTCATTTGCATTTTCTTCACCATATCCGTTTCCATTCCCAGCCGGTTGGCCTAACCTCTGCATAGCTTGCAGAGTCGCAGCAGCATTAGCTTCCATGGTGTTCGCTAAATTCGCCATTGCCGCCATGAATTCTACATGGTTATCCACTGGTTGCGCATTCCTACTCTCAGCTCGTGAACGGGTATGACCTCGTCCGTGAGTGGCCATTAGGGTTCCTGTCTGCACCAAACAATCGATATCAAGGTGATCAGTCTCAATATCAAAAGCCTAGTACTTCAATTATCCCAAACAGGCACTCACAAACAAGCATGCTATGCAATATCAAGTAGATAACCTAATAACATCAAGGAAAAGACACACAGAGCATGCAATGAAGCACAAACGGTCCATCCCTCAGGCTCACAAGGACGAACCACTCTGAAACCACTAAATGTAACACCCTAATTAGCCTAAGCCTTACCTCGCATTGTAAAGCAAAGGTTAATCAAAGGTTACGACAGTTCTACAGCTCATACATAATATATATAGAAGAATAAATACAATTTAGAAGCCCGATGAAGGTTATAGCTCAAAACAAGATTTGAAAAGTGAAAAACGTACTAACGGAGCTACTAACTTAAAGCACAAGATATAGATATAATATAACAAAAGATAGAGTATAATATCATAAGAATCTAGCCACGACTCGCAGAGTTTAGGCCGGCTAGCCATATGTACAAACAAAATAGAATCTAAAGTTTAAAAATAGCTTATACAAGTTTTTCTCTTTCAATACAAGCCTTTAGGAAAAAGCAAGATACAAAAGTGAGAGATAAGTAAACAAAATAATAAAAAAGATCCGAAAAAGTATCATGATCCTCTGCTTCTGTCACCATCTAAACAACTCACCGAGGTGGGTTGCGACCTGCATCTAAAAAATAACAACAGAATATGGTATGAGAACCGGGGGTTCTCAGTATGGTAACACTGCCCAGTGATGTAAGATATAAGAGCCCGGGACCCCAAAGGCAATCCTAGACTTCATATCCATCACAAGATTCAACCTTAAGGCATAACTAAAACAGTAAAACATATATAAAACCTTAACATAACTTAACAGCTTAACATAACTTAAGGGGCAATCTAACTTAAGGGATTTTCTAGTCTAACAATCTTCCGCTGTCCCACAGCCTTCACCAACCTATCCTCCATGCGATTCCATCGGCACCGCCTTCCGAACCTCCTCAATCCCAGTAGAAAGCATAAGTAATATCAATGCAAGTAAAACACACGTAGAAGCATATACGGCAAGTAATTCAAGTAAGCAAGTAGACATGTTATACAATTTAGGCATACAATTACAAGTCGACAAAGCAAACAAGCAATTAGAAGATGCACATGATGAATGCCTGTCCTATTGGCTGTGATATCACATTGTCGGTTCAACTGCCAACCCGACACATCTCCATGAAGATGTCACCCTTCGGAATCATCATTGGGAACCTCGAGATATGGTGCTCGGATCATCGTCTGGGATTTTGTGCCTGCGTGCTATTGATCCGAAGGGATGCGAGCGGGATACTCTTGACACATACCTCACATCTCAATGCAAGCGGGATTAACCACCGTCCTTACGCTGCCGCTGCAACCTCGACAGGCGGGATTAACCACCGTCTCTGCCAGGCGCATAGCGTCTCAACAATCTCAATATAAAATGATACATCAGTGGTTTTTTCAGAAAACAATTTTAGTATATCATGGATCCATCATCTCTTTCCGAGTCCTCGACTCATCTCAACCATTGTCAAATTCAATATTTCCATTCCAAACTCATTAGTTCGCCACTTTCTCAATTCATACATCTTTCGCCCTTCTCGGTCCCCAAATCCATCCTCAGTACAACAGAAACCTAGCCTCCGTTCTTTGACTTTTCATAGAAATACCAAATAAATTATCCTAAGACCTTTCCCATGTTTTAATGCCCGATATTAAACCCAAGAGTCTTAATTAGGTGTCATAGAAGTATACAAACTTGTTGGAAAAGTGAAATAGTTTAAAAACAAAGTTTAAGTTATAAAACAGGGTCTGTGCGTATACACAAGGGTGTGCGTGCGCACGCCCAAGAGGATTTTTAAAACGTGTGCGTACGCATATGTGCGTGCGTACGCACAAGTGCAATTTTTCACAATTCTGTTCGCTTGCACAAGCTGTGCTAGCGCCCCCAACAGACTGCCTTTCCCAACGTGTGCATGCGCACAGAGCTGTACGTGTGCACAGGTTGTAAATCTTCATTGGTTGTGTGTGCACATAGGCTGTGCTAGCACTGCTAACAGTGAACCTTCCCCTGTGTGTGCGTACGCACAAGGCTGTACGTGTGCACAGAATTAAATTTTCACAGGGGTGTGCGTGCGCACATACCAGAAATCACAAAATTCTGTAACTTTACAGAATTTCAGATTTTTGACACCAAACTTTCCACAATCATATCTTCCTCTACCAAAATTGGATTTCCACAAAACTTAAACCATTTTAAAGCTTGTTCAATCATCTTTCATTTGGTATAAAAAGCATTGAATTTCAAGCAAGGTAGCTCAAGATATGATTCATGGAAGTTCACCAAAATTTCCATTTTACCAAAAGCTTCACAAAGTTCAATTTTTCCCCAAACCTCAACCAAAATCAAACCAAAACCCTTCCAATTTTCAATTTACATTATAACTCACCCCTTTAGGTCACATTTTACCATTCTTACCAAATTTTTCTTTCTCATTGCATTATTCTCAACCTCAACATCACATATATCATATCAAACCACTTTTCAATCCACACAACCATTCATCATCATCATATCATTATCAATCATCATAATTAAACTCAAAAATCATCAACCCATCATAAATCATCATACATCATCATTCAACAACTCAACAACCATTCTAATTCAAACCTATCCAATAGGTCACTAGCCTAAGTGTGCATGAATATTACATACTACATAGAGGAAACCGAAACCATACCTTGGCCGATTCCCAATATGCCAAAAACCCAAAATTGAGCACAAGCTAGTTTCCAACCACATTCTGCGCTACCAATATAAATCCACAAGCACCAACAAGCTCAAATAATCGCCAATAATCACAACCCCAAGCTATAATACACATAAATGATAACTAATCAACCTAGAGCTCAATTTAATCATAATCTCACAAGGGTTCAAGAGAAACTCACCTTACCCAACAGTTTTGGATGCCAAATCCAAAGGTAATCAAAGGTTAGAGTGTACCTAAACACCCAAAATCACAAACTTTTACTTAATCAAAAGCCCTAAATTTTCGAAATTTTGAAGAAAAGAACTGAGAGGATTTTGTGGTTATCTTACCAATTTCTTGGATGGAGTTTGTAGAGCTCTTCGCAATGAGCGCGTGGCCACAAATAGTGTGACGATCGGAGCTCTATAGCTCAAGATATGAGCTTGGAAAGCTCTATGTGAATAGTGCTCTATCTCTTCTCCTCTCCCTCTTTCCTTTTCAGCCGAGTTGGGGTGTTTGTGAGTGTGTTGTTGTTGAAATGGGTTCATTAATGAACTTTTATATATGTTGGGCTTGGGCCCAACTTGGGCCCGGTCTAACCCGTTAGCGTTTTTAGCCCGTTTGGCCCAACTTTGGGCCAAACCTTTAAAATTAACGTCCGGTTTTCTATTTCTAATATTTTTCTAAGGTTTTTGACTGTTTTAACTTTTTCTCGCGCAGCACCGGGCATACTTGAACCGGTTCGGCTGCCGGTTCGCAGTTTTTCTCGGTTTCTCGTAGAAAATACATTTTCTGAGTCAGAAAAACCTACTGAGTCTAAAAATTATATTTAAATCTCAAATTCTCACTCTAATTTTTTGGAACCTAATTTGCGCAATATTAATTAACTAATGAAATGAATAATTAAGCTCGGTTCTTACACACCATAAGGGGGGTGTTTTTTTGGCGTTTGTGCGTACACAACAACATGATGTGCGTACGCATTCATGGGTAAAGGGCTATTGGGTGTACGCACATACTGTGCGAGCGCCGTGGATAGATGCCTTGAATTGAAGTGTGCGTGTGCACGCATATGTGCATACGCACAGTTGAATTTTTTTTGTTTTTTTCTAAAACAGAATTTAACCCAACATTTTAATATGCATATAAACAAGAAAGTAACAAAAATATGCAACTATTTACATTAACTTTGAAATTAATCCAAAATTTTATTTTTCAAATCAAAATCATGGACTATTCAAAGCACTTTTAATATGCACAAGCAAGAATCTACCAAAACTATTTTAACCATCCAAAAACCATTTAAAAAATTTTAAACATGCAACTCAAGTAAAAAAAACAATTTAAATAAGATTACTAACTATTCACATATGCACTTTAAAACAAAAATCTATTAAGGCAAGCAAATAACCAAGAGACATATTTACAACTTACAAGAATGAAATAAAAGAGGGAAGTTGGAAAGTTTTACTATGGTGGGGTGTCTCCCACCAAGCACTTCTCTTTAGAGTCCTTAAGTTGGACTTTTGAGAAGCTTTCATTATGGAGGCTTGTGCTTCCATTGTTCCTCGAATTTCCACCTATGTTTGCAATTTCCATGGCTTTTGAGATTTCAAAGCTTGTACACCCAATCTTCTTGTGAATTCTCTTCATTCCATCTAGGTGACAAATACTTGAAATTCTCAATCCCTATAACACGATAGCAACCAAACTCATGATGCAATGGGAGAGAATTCATAGGAGAAAAAGGAAATTAAAATAAAAGATAATAAGAACAAGTAAGATAAACTCCTAAAACTGGCAAAAACAAGCAACCAATCAAAAATAAACTATTCACATATTCACATATTAACAATAGCCAACAATATAGCACCATTGCAACTCCCTGGCAACGGCACCAAAAATTTGATGATAGGCCTAGAGCGGGTTAGGAATTTTTCTTTTCTCAAAATAAGAATTGGCATTGCAAGTATAGTTCCCAACCCAACAATTGGCCAACAATCAAATTTAAACTCAAAAGATGTCACAATCAATACAAATATTATAAACCGGGAGTTTTAAGTCCGAGGTTGTCTTCCCTAGGAGTTTCAATGAAATGTTCTATTATTGGCTATGATTGATTGCAAGAGAGACAAGAAATGTAAATAGCAAGAAAGTAACTTAACATGCAAGAAATTCAATGAAAACAATTAAAACCAAAGGTAAATAAAGCAAGGAAAGGAAAATTCAAATGCTAAAAACCTCTTGATATGGATTAGGAGCTAAGGTTACCTATCCTAGCCATTGACCACAAAAACATGATGATTATGAAGAGTTAATCCTACTTAGTTAACCCTACATCGAGGATAAGTCAAATAGGCATAGTTGATTTCAATCCATAAGTCCTAGTCAACTCTATTAATGGAAGACTTAGAGTCAATGGAAACCAAATCAACTAACTACTCTAATATATCAAACACGAATGGACATCAATGACTCAATGGTCACCAAAGTCTTCAATTCCAAGCCAAGAGTGAAGAAAAACTAAGCAAAAACTAAGCCAAGCATTTTATCAAACACTTAGTGTACATGAAAATAAAATAATATTAAATTATATTAAAAATAAAATCTAACTATCAAAAGCAAGAAAATAACAACAATAACTCAATTAAGCATTAAATGAACATGAAACATAAATTGCATTAAATGAAAATTAAGAATTACAAGAGAGTTCATAAAATGAAAAGTGACATAAAAGAGAAATTAAGAAGAAGAACTAAGAGACGTAAGACAATAAAGCATGAAAACATAAATGAAACTACATTAAGACAAGAATTAAAGATAGAAATTAAAGAGAAATTAACTAAAACTAATCTAATTCTAGAGAGAGGGGGGAGCTTCTCTCTCTAGAAAACTAAGAGAAAAACATAGAAAAGCTAAACCTAATTGTCCCCCTTCATTCTTCTTCACTTTGGCTTGAAATAGTTTCAGAAATGAGTTGGACTGAGTTTTGGAGGCCCAGAATTCGCCCCCAGCGACTTGCAATTAATGAGCTCACGTGCCAGGACTTGTGCATATGCAGACTTGCTAAATCCCGACTTGTGCGTATGCAAAAATTGTGTACGTATGCACACTTAAGCTTATGTCCACTATAGCAAATTGTATATCATTTTGAAGCACCGGACGTTAGCTTTCCAATGCTGCTGAAACCGCCTCATTTGGATCTTTGTAGCTCAAGTTATGATCAATTTAGTGCGAAGAGGTCAGGATTGACAACTTTGCAAATCCTTCATTTCTTGAATTCTTCCACTTTGCATGCTTTCCTTCCACTTTCTTAAGCCATTCTTGCCTTCAAAACCTTAAATCACTCAAACAAATATATCAAGGCATCGAATGGGAGAAAAGTAAATTAAAATTGGCAATTTTAAGCATAAAAGCATGGTTTTCACAATTAAGCACAATTAGGAAAGAATTCACAAAAGCATGCTATTTCAATGAATAAATGCAAGAAAAGTCAATGAAATCCACCTAATTAAAGCAAATAAATACCATGAAATGTGAATTCATCATATTACGACCTCTAAAAATAAAATTTTAGTATATATAGTAGTGTGAAAAATGTTTATAACTAGGAGCCTTTGAAGAAAAGGGGTAAATGAAAACCGTTAAATCAAAAAGCGTAACACTCCGATTGATAACGTAAACGAAATAGATAAAGGATAAGTTATCATGAGAAGATATATGAGAGAGTACCAAAAATACAGATATCAAGACTCAAGACTCGATTTGCGAAGATAACCGGTCCAAGCATAGAAGTATGCATACATATATAGAGTAGGAAATCCCAAAATAAACCCAAAAGACAAGTTACAACACCTGTTTCTCTAAAAAACCTCTAAGAGGAATATATATATATAGTGGAGAGCTAAGGATCTCTGCTAAAATAGAAGTCTCCAGCATGCCTCAGCGAAGAGGCTCACGTCCTGCATCTAAAAACCACAAAATCCATATGGGTGAGAACCGGAGGTTCTCAGCATGGTAACAGTGCCCAAATATCTAACATATAATGTCCTGAGAAAGCCGAAGGCAATCTTAGAACTCCCAATTTATAATCAAAGCATATAAACATACTAAACCATGAAAATGAAATTAGGCGACTAACTAAGGTTCTTTAGTCTAACTAAATATCCCCTTTCCAAATCCTTTGAACCTCCCAACTGCCACCAGTAATTTGGTATGCAAACACAATTATATCAAACAAAGAAATGCACAAGTAGGAAGCAGATACGACAGTTAGACAATTAGCAAGTAAGTATACAGTCAATTAGGCATTCCAAACAAATCACATATAATGCATATGATGCATGCCTGTCCTAGTGGCTGATGAGTCTCATCTGTCGGTTATAAAGCCAACCCGACAAATCCTGGTAGCTAACCATTGGATTGTCCCTCTGTCGCACATCTCTAACTCGAGTTATTTGCAACATAATCGTAATTCACATCCAACACCCTCACTGGTGTATATTCACAGGGCCGAGCTCATTCGGAACTTTCACAGTGTCCAGCCACACTTGCAACATAGGGTCAGCAGAGTATCGAGTCTTCACCTGGAGCACGTGGTGGCTAGTCACTGCTTTCACCCAGGGAAACTCGTATCTCAAATAGGTGGAGTGCAACAATCACAATGTCAATAATTCAGCATATATGCATTTATTCTTAGCCATACATTATCATTCATCTCAGCCATCTGGCTTAAAATCATAATTCATAATCAGCCACAAACCATCATCTCACACACAGCCATTCAGCTCATCTCATATGCAGCCATTCGTATCATATCATACACAGCATTCCACCATCTCGTTTCTTCATCCACAAGTTACCCCCTTCCCTAGCTTCCTCTCAATCACTAGGCATTTTATATTGATTTAAGACTTAAAGGATGAAAACGGGGTTTTATAAGCCTGAAACAATGTCTTGAAAGGTGACAAGCTTGTTGGGAAGGTGAAAGACTTGAAAATAAGGGTTTCATAAGAAAACAGGGTCGTGTGCATACGCACAGGGGTGTGCGTACGCACGCCTAGATGTATTTTCAAAAAGTGTGCGTGCGCGCACAGGGTTGTGCGTACGCACAGAAAGAAAAATTTCCATTGTTGAGTGCACGCACAAGACGTGCAAACGCCATCAACAGAATACACCTCCCAACGTGTGCGTGTGCACAAGGCAGTGCGTACGCACAGCTTGCAAAACTTCGTTAGTTGTGTGTGCGCACAGAGCATGCTACCGCTCCCATCCGTAACCATATCCCTGTATGTGCGTACGCACAATGCTTTACATGTGCACATGATTAAAAATCCACAAGGTGTGCGTGCACACAGGGCTGTGTGTGCGTACACAAACCAGAAATCTCAAATTCTGCAGAATTCACAGAATTCAGATTTCAGACCCCAACTTTCAACAATTATATCTCCTTCCACAAAATTCAGATTTCCACCAAATTTAAACCATTTTAAAGCTTATCAAATTATCTTTCATTTGGTATAAAAAGCATTAAATTTCAAAAACAATAGCTCAAGATATGATCTGTTGAAGTTCATCAAAATTTCCTTTTTTACAAAAGTGTACCAAATTCTAAATTTCCAATTTCTCCAAACATACACCTCCAAACTTATTTAAAAAACCAACCAAACTCAGTCATTCAACATCAAGCACTTCCGACCTCTCATTCCATCCTCAACCCATCAATCAACCACTTTTAACCAAATCTCAATTCAATAAATTCAATTTATAATCACATTTCCATAGCTCAATTTTCCAAACATTTATTCAATTTCATCAATCACCATGAGTATACACATCACTATCACACACCAAATCATGCTTACCAACAAGAGCCTCAATCTTACCAACACTTAAGCATATCAATCCATATTACTCATAACCTTACATGCTCATTAACAATTAGCAACCTTCACAACTAATCAATCATTATGCACATATTTTCAACTTAATCCATATCACCCAACAACCACATCAACATTTCACAATCCACTAAATACATACATAACAATATAATTCATCTCAACCAATCAACAACATCAATAGTTCAAATCCTATTTTAGGGTTGCTAGCCTAAGTTTTCACATTACATTACATTTTAGATATAGGAAATCGAAACCATACCTTGGCTGATTTCCGTTCAACTCGGAACACTTCCAAATTCAACCTTCAAGGTCCCAAAACTTTACCAACAGATTTTCAAGCTTATTGCTCCACTCCAAAGCTAAGTGAGGCTTGGCTGGGCCTTGGGCCCAACATGGGTCCGGTAGGTCCGGTTTGGACTATTTGGCCCAATCTTGGGACGATTTCTTTAAAATTGGTGTCAAAATTCTCGTTTTAATTTTCTCTATCATATTAAACCATAAAAATTTTCATTTCTAATTTTCTAGAATTACTTTTAATTTATGGGTTAATTAGTCATTAATTAACCGGGTTTTACAAACTTGCCAATCTAGATTGACTCAAATCCGAATTTGTGATGGTCTTTGCATAATAAGCATCTGGAGTTTATCTGATTCAGGATATTTTAAACTTGTTAGTCACCACATTAAAAGATATCGATCTGTACCATGATATTAAAATGCAAAGCATAAGAAAAAAAGTTACATTTAGCATTACCCGTGGTCAGACAATTCGCTTGTTTTATTACTTTGTTCGTTGACCTCCATTGATGAATTACTTGTACCACACAAATCTATGGGATTTTAAGGATCATCCCCTTCCAGTGTCTCATCTTTATAATCATTTTTATCACCATCTGATGAGAACTTATCATCAGATGGTTCAGACCTAGACAGAACCATCAAATCAGGTGATGAGGGCTTACCATTCCTGTTATACTTTATGTGGAACACTCTGTATATGTTATCAAGTGTTTTTGGGTCCATTAGGTCAGCCACATATGAGTCAGAATCAAGGTGAATCTGGATGGGCTAGTTCATGTGATTCCACAGTGAAATAAAAAAATTTCCGAAAATAACATATCTAAATTGAACACATGCCCCTCTATTGACAAAATAGAAAGATCTAATTTGTTCAAATGAGGTGTTAGTTATAAGCAGCTGATCATTGTTTCTTTTCAGCTCTAGCACCAAGCAATTATTGAGCTAATCAATGACATAGAACATTGACCCTAATTTTTCTCCATGAGTTGAAACAAAACTTGGGAGAAGAGCTCTCTCACCCTATATTCGATTTTATTCCTAAAGTTAATTCATGTCTAACAAAGCATGGTAAAAATGCATCACATAATATTACATAATCATTTAGCAAAGAGGGGTATGTATACATTTAAATCTACCATTATTACCTATAGAGCAAGACCAAAGAACAATAATCAGCTAAATGAAATGACATTATAATCAACATCACAAAAATAGGTAATTAATTAAGAAACACATATTAGGTGTTATTGAATGTCCATAAAAAAATACTGAAGTTTTGAAAGAAACACTGAAAGAGAAATTACTGTTATCTTGATGCATTGTGAAAGCAAAACATTCTACGTAAACATCAAATTATATTTTCCCATATCAATAAATGTTAGATTTTCAAGGTCACTATCATTATATGTATGATTAGTAAACATTGTATTTATTTATTTTGAATGTACATTCATAACTTATCAAAATTAATCTTTTATAAGAGTCTCGCAAGTCTATTAGAGTTATTGTAGTCTACACACATTTCAGATTAAAAAGATCAGGAACTCAGAGTTAGCTAATCAAAGTTATCTAACACACAAAAGAAAGTATCAAGAGGAGGAAAGTAGAAAAGACCACTAACTGAATATAAACTAAAAACAAGGCATTCGAAGTTAAAGATTTAACCCACCTCTTTAATTGGTTAACATGCATGATATAATATTGCATAATATATTTGGTTACCTGCCCATTGAAAAGGAAAAATCTGAAAATCCATTCTTTTCCGTTGGGCCAATATTCTTGGGTTGCTACAAACCTCCTATTAGCATATAATGGTATCATTAGAGGTTAAGACTGAGACTTTTAAGCAACAAACCAAGTAACTAAGTATACCTAAAAAAAACTAACAAATTAATGAACATTATAAATTGTTACAAAAAGCTTCATCCTTCACTAATGACTGATTTTTAACAGTAGCAAATATGACTAAAAAGGACCACCACTCTTTAATTAGTTACTTCTGAAATCCAAACAAACATGAAGCTATCAACAGGACTAAATATAATAGGGAATGCAACTTATTACCGTATTCTTTCTATAATAATGCTCGATTCCTCAAACTAAAGTCTAAGAAACCACTTTACAAAACTACTATACAACATATTTTAAAGATTATGGAAAGTTATGAAATGTGGCCTAGATATAAATGAAAAGCCAATAAAATTGAATTACAACATGAAAAATATCTGAGAAATGTAACACCGTAATTACCCTAAGCCTTACCTCTAGTCGTAAGGCAAAGATTAATTAAAGGTTATGACAATCCTAAAGCTTGTGCATATTTATATTGACAGAAATAATATATTCTAGAAGCCCGATGAAGGATTAAGCTCAAAAATAGAATTACAAAAGCGCGAAACGTTCACATGAAACTAACGCATAAGATACAGGGTATAGATGCAAAAGAATAGAACACATATAGATATAAGAGTATAATAATAATAGGAAACTAGCTGCAGCTTGCGGAGTTTAAGCCGACTAGTTACGACCAGAGAAATACAGAGTTTTAGAATTTAAAACAGCTTATACAACTTATCTTTCAAGTCAGCCTCTAATGCCATAAAAATAAATATACAAAGAGATGTGAGAGTAGCTATAATAAAGTAAAATAGAAATAAACCAAGGAGGAACCATACTCCGCTCTGTCACCATATCTGCAATCCCGCCGAAGTGGATTTGTAACCTGCATCTGAAAAACAACAACAAAGTTCTCAGTATGGTAACCGGAGGTTCTCAGTATGGTAACAGTGCCCAATATATAAGATATAAGGTTCTAGGATGCCGAAGGCAATCCTAGAACTTCACATCGCATACGGATATTCAAGCTTAGAGTAAAATAAATAAATAAAAAAACTTAAACCATAAACCGGGTCATCTAAACTTAGGGGAGTTCTAACTAAAACTAGTCATCGCTGTCCCATAGCCTTCACCAACCTACCCTCCGTGCGATCCCATCGCCACCGCCTACCTAACCTCCTCAGCACCAGACAAACACAAATAATGCAAGCAAGAAAAACATAGATAGTATTCATATATATCACAAATAATTCAAGAAGGAAATAGGCAATATTATACAATTAGGAAAACTCAAGTAATCAAAGCAAGCAAGCATATAGAAGATGCACATGATGAATGTCTGTCCTATTGGCTGTGATATCACATGTCAGTTATTATGCCAAACCCAACAAAAAATCTGGATGGCAACTCCCGGATTAGTCTCTCTGTTGCGCATACTCAGGAGGAACAATTCCGAGGGATAAGTGCCCTACCACCTTCTCTTTTCAGAGGTAAACATTCCGAGAGAGAGTGCCCTACCACCTTCCTCTGGATGCCGCATGATTCCATGGGTTAGTGCCCTACCACCTTGCAACCAGAGAGAAACCCATGCTCAGGAGGAAAATTTCGAGGGATAAGTGCCCTACCACCCTCTCCTTTCAATGGGAAACGTTTCGAGGAAGAGTGCCCTACCACCGTCCTCTTTAGCAACAAATATGAGTGAGAAGCCCAGCTTCAAGCCTCACATCCGAACGTAGGCGGGAGACTGCCACAACTCCTACAACGGAGAACAATGCATATCATAATCACAATCTCACTCTCAGAGATCACTTTCAATTACCAATTCTCAACATTCTAAGGATATAGTGCCTGGCACACTTTCTACATCCATCGACCTCAAAGCATAACCAGTCATCACCATTTCTCATATTAAATCACTTTCAATTATCAATTCTCAACATTCCAATGATATAGTGCCGGCACACTTTCCACATTCAACAAAATCATCATTCCTCTTTGAGTCCTCAACTCATCATAACCATTATCATTTCCATTAACACCCTTAAACATTCATATTTCTCAAGTTCATCAGTTCTTCAATTCGTTTTCAATAATTGCCAAGTTCACTACTCTTCCTTCTCTCTCAACCAAACTCATCCTCAATACACCGAATACCTAACCTTCCGTTTGCTAACTTTTTAAGGTAAAACCCAAATTAAATCTCCTAGGACCTTTCCCATGTTCTGATACCCGAAAGTAAGCCAAAGAGTCTTAAAAAGGTGTCACAGAAGTTTACAAGCTTATTGGAAAAGAGAAATAGTTTAAAAACAAAGTTTAAGTTATAAAACAGAGCGTGTGCGTACGCACAGGGGTGTGCGTGCACACGCCCAGGGAGAGTTTTAAAACGTGTGCGTACGCATAGGAGGGTGTGCGTACGCACAAGTGCAATTTTTCACAATTCTGTTCGCACGCACAAGCTGTGCTAGCACCCCCAACAGACTACCTTTCCCAACGTGTGTGTGCGCACAGGTTGTAAATCTTCATTGGTTGTGTGTGCGCACAAGCTGTGCTAGCGCTCTAAACAGGAAGCCTTCCCCTGTGTGTGTGTACGCGCAGGGCTGTGCGTGAGCACAGGTTTAAATTTTTGTAGAGGTGTGCGTATGCACAAGGCTGTGCGTATGCACAAGGCTGTGCGTGCACACATACCAGAGATCACAAAATTCTGTACCTTAGCAGAATTTCAGAATTTGACACTAAACTTTGAACGATCATAACTTCCTCTACAAAAATCCAAATTTTACAAACTTTATATCATCAATTTGAAGACTTTTCAATGAA
The DNA here is from genome assembly GCF_000816755.2 of Arachis ipaensis. NCBI lineage: Eukaryota > Viridiplantae > Streptophyta > Magnoliopsida > Fabales > Fabaceae > Arachis > Arachis ipaensis. Next base: position 43,178,889 of record NC_029789.2, on the reverse strand, counting down.
CTTTAATTCTAAACAAGTTTCAACAAATTTTGAAAACCGAGGCTCAAGTTATGATCCGTCAATGTTCACCAAAAATCTGTTTTTACCAAAAACCTTAAAAACTTACTTTTACCAAAACTCTCATTTCAAAACCAAACAACTCACAATCCAATTACTACCAAAGCAACACAACAGTCCCTACCACTCATTCCTCAACTCAACCGTCAATAATATTCCAATTACACCCTTCATCCCCATCAAAATCCTTAATCATTAACATCCAAAACCATCATAAACATTCATAATCATCATCAATCAACAATAAAATCAACAACCACTACAAATCATCATCCATTTCAATAATCATCACCAAACAACATCTAACATTACCCAAATTTATCAAAATCTCTATTCCTCCAATTATCCTCATAAAACTCACATCCTTCACCAATTGTCATCAACATCAATATCCATACTCCTCATCAATAGTCTCAATATTATCAATCATTATCAATATTCATATTACCACAATTAATATACACACTCATCAACATCAACCTTCATAATCATTAAAATACCAACAGTCATCATCAAATCATATAATCATTATCATTATCATTCCAACTCCTTCCACACAACACCAGTACAACATCAATCAATACACATCAACAACACCAATCATCAATTTTCTCATCAACATCAAAAATCAAACTCTAAGAGACACAACTCATAAAATCTTCATCACAAATTCACATGCCACATACATAATTCTATCTACTATTAATTTAATTCAATCCTATCTTAAGGTCAACTAGCCTAAGTGTCCAGAAACATTATATATTACATAAAAAAAACCGAAACCATACCTTGGCCGATTCCCAAATGCACCAAACACCAAAACGAAGCCACCAAGCTTGATCCAAAGCCTCAACGTTTAGTGAAATCTTATCTTACCCAACAAGATTAGGGATAAAATCCAATAATTACCCGCTACAAGAGATCACCTAAACAAGCAAAACTACAAAATCTACTCAAAAACCAAACCCCAAAAAATGCAGAAGTTAGGGCAGGAAACTGGGGAGTGAATTTCGAGATCTTACCAAATTTTCTTAGATATAAAGGAAGAGCTCATCGAGAGCTTCGCACGACCGTAAACGGCTCGTCAATCAGAGTTTTGTATCTCAAGTTATGATCAAAACAAGGTTTGGGTGAATAGTAAAAACCCCAAACCCCTTCTCTTCTCTCTTCTCACCGTCCCTATCTCTTTCATTTTTGAAAAATGAGGCTAAATGGCTCTTAATTAGGGCATTTATATATTAGACTTGGGCCCACTTGGGCCTGATCCAACCCGCTAAGTGTTTTTGGTCCGTTTGGCCAACTTTGGGCCAAAACCTTTAAAATTAGCCCCCAATTTTTTATTCTAAATTATTTTTGTCCTTTCAAAATAATAAATTAATTTTTAAAATCTTATTTTTCTTGGTTTTTTGCAGAAAATATATTTTTTGACTCAGAAAGATTCATTGAAACCAAATAGAAGATCTTGTCTCTTATTGTAAAATAGAGTTTTCAAGAAAAAATAGAAGATCTTGTCTCTTATTGTAAAACAGAGTATTATAATAAGATAAACCCTAATAGAATATTTCAACAGATTCAAGAAAAACAAGTAATGAAATTCAATCTAGAAACAAAAAGAAACAATTTGGATTTTAGCAAAACAAAACCTGGAATAAGAACAGCAAGCGTTGATGAACACTGGCCAGCGATTGAAAGACAAATGCACGGATCACTGTGAGAGAGGGAAAAAGGAAGAAAAAGGCTCCGAATCTGGAGGTTATGATCCGCAGTGGCGACAAGATGGTAAAGGAGTTAAAAGAGGAAGATGGTTGAAGTAACCAGATGCTAAGAAAGAATCAAGATCCGAATCTGTTGATACGTTTCATTTCAAGTAGGGTTTGGAATGTATGTTTGCAATTTGGGCCCAAATACTTATCTTCTTTATCTCCCATTTAGTCATTAAAATTATTATTTCTCATTCATTTTTTGCAAATTAGAGAAATGTTACACCACTAACAATATTTATTATTTTTAAATAATATTTGATTAACTGTAAATGCAAAAAAGTAAATTCCAAATATTAAACTCTAAATCTTAAATCTTAATAGTATAAAAATAAATTGTCAAATAATCTTGATAAAAAATATTAATTTTCTAATATTTTTCTTTTAAGTTGTCA
>NC_029789.2:43160287-43176596 GCF_000816755.2 Arachis ipaensis | reverse complement strand
TTTAAAAAAAGAAATACATGAACAAAAATATTTTTATTTATTCTAGTAAATTTAATTTTTACTAATCCTAATTATAATCTTCAGAAGTTTCAGAAATCTAACCACTACTACTAATAATTATTTAAACAAACAATCATGAATTATGAATTTATTAATAAGAATATGCATAATAAACAATATGAAAAAAATAAAATATACAAAAATTAAATCAATAATAAAATACAAAAAACCAAAATGAATATTCAAAAAATATAAATATGATAAAAGTGATTTAAAAAAAAATCCTTTTTATATTTTAAAATAATTGATAAAATAATATAAATAATAACTATATTTTTGAAGTTAAGGAAGAGATTACAAAACTTGAAAGAATAAAGTTATACATGATAATATGGAATTGGCATTAATAGTTGGAGTATGTTGTAAAATAATTGATCCTTGTAAAGAAGAAGAAAAAAAGTTTAAATGTAAAATTAAAATCATGGGAAGATAAAAAAAATTAAACAGGTAGATTAACAAATCCCACATACCAATATATTCGAACTCAAAATGAAGAGAAACATTAGAAATAGGAAAAACATCAAACAATAAAAAGAACTTAGCTTTGTGTTATTATCTTTTGAACTTCTCTCATGTTATTATGTTACATTTTAGTATGTTAACTTAAATTTAGCTTGCTAATCAAGATGATTACCAAAATTGGCTCTTATCCACATCTCACAACTTGGTAACAAAAAGCATAAACAAAAAGAACTTAATAAGAATGAGATTTTGCACTCAACCAAGTATGAGACATGCCTTGTTTTGGAAATCAAATGTTTCTTTCTTTCGGTTTAAATTGGGAGCTAAGGTTTCATTGAATGATACATGCATGTCCAAATATATGACGATATCTTATATTGGTTCACAATAAGATTCAACACCATGTTAGGCCAACAGAAATACTACTTTTTGGAAGAAAATAATCAGAAAGCATATTTGAACTTAGCACATTCACATAAGTTTATTAACTCAATATTTTCAGAACCCAAAACTTCACTTGATAAAATTAATGAAACAAAAGCTACCAAAAGTGAAAGGAAAAAAGAGTGAACAAAAGATTGTGTTGGGAGTGCAACGATTAGGGCAAAAGCTAAACTTGTTCTTCGGTTTTCAGACGATTTACCTCATCGTCATGTCCCTTGTTAGTTGGACGAAGTATATAGTCTCAATCTGTCAAGAGCCCAAGGAAAAGGACTATCCACCAAGAAATTGCCGGAGATTTGTCAGTTAGGCGAATCGGAGGCATTGGGAGCCACTGTAGATGATGACTATAACAGTCCAGACCACCCGCTAGCACGATATTGTCCGCTTTGGCACACAAGGCCTCACGGTTTTGCCATTGACGATAGGGATAATAGCCGAAGCCCCCACACTCACTCGTCAAAACGCGTCATGCTAGGAAGAGGTATCTACACCCTTATAAGGCATGCTTCGTTTCCCTTCCCAACAGATGTGGGACTTTACAATCCACCTCCCTAAGGGAGCCCAGCGCCCTCACTGGCACATCAATCCGGGCTCTGGCTCTGATACCATCTGTAACAGCCCAGACCACCCACTAGCACGATATTGTCTGCTTTGGCATACAAGGCCTCACGGTTTTGCCTTTGACGATAGGGATGATAGCCGAAGCCCCCCACACTCACTCGTCAAAACTCATCATGCTAGGGAGAGGTATCCACACCCTTATAAGGCATGCTTCTTTCCCCTCCCTAACCGATGTGGGACCTTATGACAACAGATTTGTATGTTGTAGGAGGATATGGGGTTTAACCCTGGAAAAGTTAGGTGGTGGGGTTTCTTGGTTGAGTGAGGTGAGACGTCAGAGAGAGATGACAGAGGGTCACTAGGTTAGCTTTTGTGACGTTTTTTTTTTTTTTTGTGGGGGGAGAGGAGGGGGAAGTGGGTGAAGGGAAAAAGGAAGAAAAAGGCTCCGAATCTGGAGGTTATGATCCGCAGTGGCGACAAGATGGTAAAGGAGTTAAAAGAGGAAGATGGTTGAAGTAACCAGATGCTAAGAAAGAATCAAGATCCGAATCTGTTGATACGTTTCATTTCAAGTAGGGTTTGGAATGTATGTTTGCAATTTGGGCCCAAATACTTATCTTCTTTATCTCCCATTTAGTCATTAAAATTATTATTTCTCATTCATTTTTTGCAAATTAGAGAAATGTTACACCACTAACAATATTTATTATTTTTAAATAATATTTGATTAACTGTAAATGCAAAAAAGTAAATTCCAAATATTAAACTCTAAATCTTAAATCTTAATAGTATAAAAATAAATTGTCAAATAATCTTGATAAAAAATATTAATTTTCTAATATTTTTCTTTTAAGTTTGGGGTTTCTTGGTAGAGTGAGGTGAGACGTCAGAGAGAGATGACGGAGGGTCACTAGGTTAGTTTTTGTGACGTTTTTTTTTGTGTGGGGGGAGAGGAGGGGGAAGTGGGTGACCTTTGGTTTTTTTATTTTGTTGGTGATTGCTTCTTATGTTGTTAAAGATGGGAAAACATTAATAGAAGATAAAAATAAAAATTATTCGGATATTTGTTTTTAAGAAAAATTACACTAAAGGACCGTTATGAAAAATTAATTATTAAAAAGACTTTTAATATCAAATTATTAAGAAGGACAAATTATTTTTTAATATTTATGATAGTTAAGAAGAAGAACTAAATCTTGAGAAAAATATATCCTTAATTATTTTTTTATTTATTTCTCCGAATTTTATATTAATAAATTTTGTTTCTCCTAAACTCTTCACTATCCATGTTACATCAAAGAGGACTATGAAATCATGAAGGAGTGGAAGGTGGATTTGCTTCTTCAACAGTATGGACTAAGCTTCAAGGGCACCCTTCATGATAAGAGGGCTTTTTTATAAAAAAGATTTATCTCCTTATTATAAAAAAATTTGGTTCGTCTTCTTAAATATTATAAAAAGATTTTGTCCTTATTAATAATTTTGGTATTAAAGGTCCTTTTTAATAATTAAATCTTTCTAACAGTCCTTTAAAGTAATTTTTCCTTTTTTCTTATATGTGCCGGATGAATAATTTTTATAACATAAAAAAAGAAAGGTAAACTTGATTTAGATAATAATTGTTTATATGTACTCTTCAATAAAGTTTCTAATTAACCTACAAACCAAAATAAGAATTAAATATCCCTTTTTCTAAAAATTATTTTATAAATAAATTAAATTTTATGAGAATAAAAATTATAATTTAGTCTAAGAAAAATATATAGTTATAATAATGGTATAAGAATTGGAAATTAAAAAAAGCAAATTGCATCAAAATTGTCATTAGTAAATTAAATTTTATAAGAATAAAAATTATAAGTTACTATGAACCATATCAAGAATATTAAAGTACTGAAGTATTGAATTTTGCCACTTTATATTACTTAAGTCATATATTTTTATGTTCTTGGACAACTGATACAAATTGTATGTACCTACTTGTAAGAACCGCGATTAATCAAACAGGTTAATTAAATAATTAATATTGCCCAAATTACGTTCCAAAAAGTTAGAGTGAGAATTTGAGGATTTAAAGGTGATTTTTGGACTCAGTGGCTTTTTCTGAGTCAGAAAATGTATTTTCTGCGAAAAATTGTGAAAACCGCAAATCGGTAGTTGAACCGGTTCAAATCTGCCTGGTACCGTACGAGAAAAAGTGAAAATAGTCAAAAACCTTAGAAAAATACTAGAAATGGAAATCCGAGTATTAATTTTAAAGGTTTGGCCCGAAGTTGGGCCAAACGGGTTAAAAACGCTAACGGGTTGGACCGAGCCCAAGTTGAGCCCAAGCCCAACATATATAAGGGTTCATTAATGAACCCAATCACTCATAACACACTCAAACACACCCACACATTGCTGAATAGAAGAAGAAGAGAAACCCTAAGAGCACTATTCATCCTCTTCTTCTCTAGCTAATATCTTGAGCTACGGTGCTCTGATTTGCGTGCCGTCAGCAGCTACGTGTTCCTTGTGACGAGCTCTACAGAACTCACCTAAGAAACTGGTAAGAAAAACTCGAATCTCTCTCAGTTCTTCTCAAAATTTCGGGTATCTAGGGCTTGGAATTAAGTGAGTTTTTGTAATTTTTGGTGTTTAGGTTCATTCTAATCCTTGCTTAGCTTGGGGTTTTGACATCCAAATTTGTTGGAAAAGGTAAGAGACTTTGAACTCTTGTGAACTTTTGATTTATGTTGAGCCCTAAGTTGATTTTGTGGTTATTTATATGTATATAGCTTGATTATTGTGGGTTTGAAAGCCTTTGGAGTTGAGTTGATGCTTGTTGGAGTTGATTGCTGGCTCAGATTGTGTTAGAAATCTTAATTTGTGCTCAATTGGAGTTTTGGTTCATATTGGAAATCGGTCAAGGTATGGTTTCGATTTTCTCTATGTAGTATATAATATTCATGAACACTTAGGCTAGTGACCCATAGGATAGGATTGGATTTGAATGGTTGATGAATTGTTGGATGTTATTGCATGATGATGTTTGATGAAATGATGATTTTTGAGTTGTTATTGATGATTGATAGTGATATGATGAGTATGAATGATTTGTGGGGTGGAGGAGTGAATTGTGTTGATAAATGTGATATTGATGTTGATTGATTGGTAATGAAGTTGGAAAAATGCTAATGAGGTTTGATTATATGTAATATATTAATGTTGCAATTGAGGATGAGGTAAAGTGAAGAAATATGTGGTAAGCTTGGTGTAATATGTCATAGGGTGTTGATTTTGATGAGAATTGGAGTTTGGAATGGTTTGGTTTGGTCTTGGTTGTGTTTTATAAAGGAATTGTGGAAATTGTGATTTTGGGTAAAAGTTGGTTTTTGGTGAATTTTGTCTGATCATAACTTTTGTCTCAGTTTTCAAAATTGGGTGAAATTTGTTTAGAATTAAAGATCTTTGAAAACCCTTTAAATCGATATAAAATTTGTGAAATTTGGAATTTTGTAGAGGAAGTTATGATTATTCAAAGTTGGTGTTAAAAATCTGAAATTCTGCAAGGTTGCAGAATTTCATGATTTCTGATATGTGCGAGCGCACACCCTACGAAAATTTTAACCTGTGCGCACGCACAGGTAGGGAAATGCGTTCTGTTTGCAGCGTTAGCACAGTTTGTGCGCGCACATATCTAAGGAAGAATTTCAACCTGTGCGGATGCACACGTCGGGAAGGCCAGTCTGTTAAGGGCGCTGGCACAGGTTGTGCGAGTGAACAGATTCTGTAAGTTTTGCCACCTGTGCGTACGCACACCCTTGTGCGTACTCACACATTTTAAAATCTCCTGGGGCATGCGCACGCACACACCCCTGTGCGGCCGCACACGCCCTGTTTCTCAAATTTTACTTGTTTTTCAACTAGTCTACCTTCCTAACAAGGTTGTAAGCTTGATAAACCACTATTTTATGGTTTATCTTGTGCCTAATTGAGTGGTTTTATCAAGTCTTTGCACACTCATTCATCCAATTTGCATGATTTTACAATTCCTTCCTAGTCTTGTTCTATAATTGAGAACTAGCTTCCTAAGCCTTTAAATTGTGTATTTTAATTCCCCTTTATCCCATTCGATGTCGTGATCTGTGCGTTAAGTGTTTTCAGGCTTTATAGGGCAGGAATGACTTAGAGGATGGAGTGAAAGCTTACATAAATGGAAGGAGCACAAGAAATAAAGGAGATAACTAGCGAGGAGCGACGCGCACGCATGGCTCACGCGTGCACGTGAATCAGAGTTTGTACGGCAACGTGTGCGCGTGACTGACGCGTACGCGTGACATGCGCTACCTGCAAAAATCGCAGAAAATGCTGGGGGTGATTTTGGGCCGAGTTTGGACCCAGTTTTCGGCCCAGAAACACAGACTAGATCCAGGGAACAAGTAGAGACTCAACACACATTCTTATTCGCATAGTTTTAGTTTTAGATTGGAATCTTAGAGAGAAATCACTCTTCGTCTAGGTTTTCTTCACATTCATAGTTTTAGATTTGGATATTGAGAAGAGTCACTACCTCTGTTGAAGTTTCCATTATTCTAGTTTGTTTCCTTATTCCTTTACTCTTTTATTGCCTATTAACCCTGTTCAGATACGTATATTTATAATTTTGGAATTTATTAATGCAAAGAATTACTTTTACCTTTAATTAGTTTTCAATTCCTATTTTATTTAATTTATCATGTCTTCTTTCTTTTCTCTTTATATATCTGTGAAAGTATTATCCATGTCAATGGAGTAGACTCCCAACTTGACTTGGGGGTTGATTAAAAGGAGACCCTTGAGTTGGAATACTCAAGTGTCAATTTCAATTGGAAGTTGTTGGCTAACTCTCTAGTCACTAACGCTAATCCTTCCATAGGAGAGGATTAGGAGTTGTGAATAAGAGTTAGCTCAATCACTTTACTTTCCTTTATTTAGTAAGGGTTAACTAAGTAAAAACAACAACCTCTTGCCATTACACTTGGGAGAATCCAACAAGGATAGAACTTCCCATTAATCTTCCCCTGGTCAAGGCTTTTTATTTTGATTATATAAATTCTCTTGCAAATTTTTCCATTACTTTAATTTACAATTATTAATTTTCTGTTCTCTAACTCTCAAAATTTCTCGGAAAACTCCTGACTAAATAAAATAGCATTCTTTTGTCAACTCGTTGGGAGACGACCTGGAATCTCTACCCCCGGTATTTTTATTCTAAATTTGTGACAACCCTTTTAAATTGATAAGCGGATTTTTCATTGGTTAGGAACTGTACTAGCAACGTTATTTCTATATTAAATTCTTAATCGACTAATTTTTGCTCACATCAATTTTTGGCGCCGTTGCCAGGGAGTTGCAATTGTGTGCTAATTTATTGGTGGGTGTACATATTTTTAATTTTTGCATATTTTATTTTATTTTATTACCATGAGCTGTATGTTTCTTTCATTGAATGATGTGTTCACTGCCTGATCCGAGTTTAGCCACGTTTGATCCTGAAATCAAAAGAACTATTTCACGTATTAGGAAAGCTCGATGTCGGTTAGCCTCTGAGGGTGGTGAAGTGGTTCTTACCAATTCACCAATATCATCTGAGGGCGAATCTGAAGCGCCATCCGATGAAGAAACAAGCTCCTCTTCTACTGATTCTGTTGATTTACGTGCAGGTAATATCGTGGAGCCCAGAAGGATTACTCTCCAGGAAGCAGGAGCTCCGGACTTTACCCTGCAACCATATCAAGCGCGTCACCCAAATCTGGCTACAGATTTTGAACTGAAGACTGTGCTAATCAACTTACTGCCCAAGTTTCATGGCTTACCTGCTCAAGAGCCTATCAAGCACCTCAGGGATTTTCAGACAGGCTGCTCAACTACTAGGCGTCCTGGTGCATATGAGACTACTATTTGGCTATATACTTTTCCGTTCTCTCTTGAGGGAAAGGCAAGGGAGTGGTTCTACACTCAACCTGAAGTAGTCGTTACCAATTGGGATCTGCTCAGAAGGGAATTCCTGGAAAAATATTTTCCACCTGAAGTTACAGATAGACTGAGGAAAGAAATTTCCTGCATCATCCAAGGCGAGTCAGAGACCCTTTATGAATATTGGGAACGCTTCAAGAACCTCCTAGACTCATGTTCCCACCACAAGATTGACCAGTTGGTGTTGATCAGCTACTTCACACAAGGCATGAAGCCTCAGGATAAGACTAAATTAGATGCTACAAGTAATGGTTCTCTGAAGAAGTACAAAACGGCGATAAAAGCTTGGCAGCTGATCACCGATCTAGCTGAATCTACCCGGAATGTCAGGCACAGGAATAACCATCCCAAGGCTATTGCGGAGGTTTTCTCTAGAAGTGAGATTACTACTCTCACACAGACTCTGGGAGAGATGACCAACATACTGAAGCAGCTACAGCTGCATCAACAACAACTTCAGCCTTCCCCACAACAACAGAGTCAACAGTTAGTTCCTCAGAGAGTGTGCGAAATATATGCCTGTTATACTCATTACACTGATGAATGCCCGCAGCTCCAACAAGAAGATAACACCTTGGCAGCTACTCATAATTTCTATGACCACCCAAATCAAGGATACTATCAACAAGGCGGCAATTATAACCAAGGTGGAAGCTACAATCAAGGTTGGCAAGATAACTCCAACCAGAGGTGGAGAGATAATTACAACCAAGGATGGAGGGACAACTACAATAGAGGAGGCAGAGACAGCAGTGGGAATCAACGGTGGAACAACAACAACAACAGACAGCAGAACCCTCCTTACTAGCAGCAGAACCAAAACCAGCCTTATAGAGCACCTCACCAAAGGCAGTCCCAAGCGCCTCAGAACAACCAACAGCAGGCCCCTCAACTTAGTTATCCCCCTTCTTCTACCAATGATGAGATGCTTCACTCTATTGCACAAGGACAGAAAGACCTTCATAATACATTTACCTCTAGCATCAATGGTTTTACCTCCACTTTACAAGCTCTCATCTCTCAGCTGGAACCACCTTTTACCCCCAACAATCAACCTTCAAGCTCCAGTGCACTGCCTTCTCAACCTTTACCTAACCCCAAAGGTGGAATTAATTCCATCACTTTGAGGTCCGGAACCATACTGCCAGAGAGAAATCATGAGGAGCCAAGCTCAAGGGAAGATATCCAAATTGAAGACATTGTTGATGTGGAGGATGCTGAAGAGGAGGATGAAGTACATGACAGGGTTGACGCAGAAGAAGCTCAACCAGAGAATAGCGCACTAATAGAAGCTGAAGCTACAAAGGACGCCATCCCCATCCCCTTTCTACACCTTTCTAGGAAGTCCAGAAAGCAGATGGAGCTAGATCCCAAGATGGTGGAGATCTTCAAAAAGGTTGAGGCAACTATTCCCCTTTTTGATGCCATTCACCAAGTACCTATATATGCGAAGTTTCTAAAAGATTTATGCATGAATAAAGATAAAATATAGGATTTAGAAACTATTCCTCTAGGTAGCTCTATTTCTGCTTTAATGGGTGATATTCCAGAAAAATGTAGTGACCCAGGTCCATGCATGGTTACTATTACTATAGAGGGTGTGAAATTTTCTGACTGCATGTGTGATTTACGCACGTGTGTTGGTATAATGCCATTATCTGTATATGATGCTTTGAGGCTCCCTCCCTTAAAAAGGTCGGCAGTACGTTTTGTTTTGGCAGATAAAAGTATTATCTCTGTAGTTGGAATTGCTGAGGACATGCTGGTGAGCATTAAGGGGCTCACATTTCCTATTGACTTCTATATTTTGGAGATACCCCCTAATAACTCAGGAAGACCATCATCCATCCTGCTTGGAAGACCATTTATGAAGACTTCAAAGTTCAAGTTGGATGCATTCTCAGGAACCTACTCCTTTGAGATAGATGGCAGAGCTGTGAGCTTCAACTTGGATGAAGCTATGAAGCATCCTCTGGAAGATCATTCCATCTTCTAGTGTGACATCATAGATGAAACTGTAGCTGCAGTTCACCAGGAAGAAGTAGAAGAGATGCACATGGAGCAAGGTACAAGTGTGGGGATGCCCCCTGAACAAGATGAAGACACATTGACACCATCACTAGCTCCAGAAGATCAAGTGCCTAGCCATGAGCAGAAATTGGAGTTAAAGCCCCTTCCATCCCATCTCAAGTATGCTTACCTTGAGGATCATCAGAAGCTCCCAGTTATCATTGCAAGGGAACTCACTTCCCAACAGGAGGAGCAGCTGCTTAGTGTGTTAAGAAGACACAAAAAGGCAATTGAGTGGAGCTTCGGATATAGTAGGCATCAACCATCAAGTTTGTGAGCACAGAATATTTTTAGAAGATGGAGCAAGGCCTGTCCATCAGCCTCAGAGGCGGCTGAACCCCACCATCTTAGAAGTTGTCAAGAAGGAAGTGACCAGGTAGCTTGAAGCTGATATCATCTATCCCATCTCAGATAGCGAATGGGTAAGCCCAGTACAAGTGGTGTCCAAGAAGTCTGGAGTCACAACAGTAAAGAATGAGCATGGATAGCTCCTGACAACTAGAGTGCAGAACTCCTGGAGGGTATGCATTGATTACAGGTGCCTCAACCAGGCTACTCGCAAGGATCACTATCCCCTGCCATTTATCGATTAGATGCTTGATCATTTGTCAGGTAAATCACACTACTGCTTTTTAGATGGTTACACAGGATATTTTCAAATCCATATAGCTCCTGAGGATCAGGAGAAGACTACTTTTACATGTTCCTTTAGAACGTATGCATACAAGAGGATGCCTTTTGGCCTATGTAATGCACCGGCTACTTTCCAAAGGTGCATGATGAGTGTTTTCTCAGATCTTATTTAGAACTGTATGGAAGTTTTCATGGATGACTTTAGTATGTATGGTGATTCATTTAGCCTTTGCTTGGATAGTTTAGCTAAAGTGTTAGACAGGTGTGTTAGTTCAAACCTTGTGTTAAATTTTGAAAAATGTCATTTTATGGTAAAACAAGGTATTGTTCTAGGACACGTTGTTTCTAATACTGGTATTTCTGTAGATCCAGCAAAGGTAGATGTGATTTCTACTTTACCTTACCCTTCCTCCGTGAGGGAAGTCCGTTCGTTCCTTGGTCATGCAGGTTTCTACCGGAGATTCTTCAAGAACTTCAGTAAGGTAGCATTGCCTTTATCCAGACTACTGCAGAAGGATGTTGAGTTCGAGTTGAGTGAGGACTGCATGAATGTATTTGATAAGCTGAAGATCGCCATGACTCAAGCTCCGATTGTGAGAGGACCTGACTGGAGCTAACCTTTTGAGATTATTTGTGACGTCTCCAACCATGCAGTAGGAGCGGCGCTGGCTCAGTGCGAAGGTAATGATCCTTTCGTAATTGCATATGCTTCTAAGACCTTAGACGCTGCGCATTCTAATTATACTACCACTGAAAAAGAGCTTCTGGCTATTGTTTTTGCTCTGGATAAATTCCGAGCCTATTTACTTGGTACTAAAGTTGTAGTATACTCAGACCATGCAGCTCTAAAATATTTATTAGCTAAAAAAGAGTCCAAACCAAGGTTAATACGTTGGATACTGTTGCTGCAAGAATTTGATTTAGAAATTAAGTATAGAAGTGGTTCATAGAATTTAGTGGCGGACCACTTGAGTCGCCTAGAGCACATTAAGGATGACTCCACTCCTATCAATGATGCTTTTCCATTAGATAGCTTACACGTAATATCTGAAGTTGTTCCTTGGTATGCACCTGTAGCTAATTATCTAGTTAGTCATACCTTCCCTCCTAATTTTACTAAGCATCAAAGGGACAAGCTGAAAAGCGAGTCCAAATATTATATATGGGATGACCCATATTTATGGAGGTATGGTGCTGACCAGGTAATTAGAAGGTGTGTGCATCAATCAGAATTCCAGTCAATTTTAGAGGCCTACCACTATCTGAGAGTGGTGGATATTTTGGCCCTCAAAGAACAGCTAGAAAAGTTTTAGACTGTAGATTCTGGTGGCCCACTCTTTTTAAGGATGCTACTGCCTTCTGTAAATCTTTTTTCACATGCCAAAAGTTTGGTAATATATCCAAGAGGGATGAGATGCCCCAACAGCTTATGCTGTTCTGTGAAATTTTTGATGTGTGGGGCATTGACTTCATGGGTCCATTCCCAAACTCTAGTGGTTTCTTATATATACTGTTAGTTGTAGATTATGTTTCTAAATAGGTGGAAGTAATTCCTACCTGTACTGATGATGCTAACGATGTTGTCTCCTTTGTTAGAAATCATATTATCTGTCGCTTTGGATCACCACGAGCAATCGTGAGTGATCAAGGCACTTACTTTTGTAACAGGAGATTAGCAGGTCTGCTGAAGAAGCATGGAATTGTTCACAATGTAGCAATATCATACCATCCTCAGACCAATGGGCAAGCCGAGGTGTCTAACAGAGAGATAAAGCGCATGCTAGAGAAGATAGTTAAGCCTCATAGGAAGAACTGGAGCACCAGGCTTGTAGATGCGCTTTGGGCTTATCGGACAGCGTACAAGACACCCATCGGGATGAGTCCCTTCTGCCTAGTCTACGGCAAGGCTTGTCACCTCCCAGTGGAGGTGGAACACAATGCTTTCTGGGCTGTGAGGGAATGCAACATGGGATTTGAGAAAGCTGGTGCTGAAAGGAAGCTGCAACTAGCAGAACTGGAGTCCCTTCGAGTCGAAGCATATGACAACTCCAGGCTATACAAAGAGAAGGTGAAGGCTGTGCATGACAAGCATATCAAGAGAAGAGAGTTCCGACCTGGGGAGTTAGTTCTTCTTTACAACTCAAGACTGAGACTCATGCCAGGAAAGCTGAGATCAAGATGGGAAGGCCCCTACAAGGTAGAAAAGGCGGAGCCATACGGAGTCTTTCACTTGAGCCATCCTTCAAGTTCCAAATTCATCAAGGTCAATGGATATCGCTTAAAGTTGTATCATGGTAAGAAGATAAAGGACAACAAAGAGCTAGAAGTCTTCTTCTTGGAGGACCTACCAACAGAAGTAGACTGAGCTTGTGGACCGTCCAACTTAAGGACGTAAAAGCAAAGTGCTGGGTGGTTGACAACCCACCATGGTATAATCATTCCTTTTTATTCTTAGTATTATTTTATTTTATTCTTATTAGTGTTCATTCATAATTTCTGCATCTTCATCTGCATTCTGCATTTTGCATTCTGCATAAAAAAAATGCAGTCGACGCACGACTGTCTAAGACGCGTACGCGTCATATGTGACCGCGTGAATTAATGGAATTGAACAGAAAGTTGGGCAGGAGTGGTGCTGGACACGTGCCTTGCACACAAGAAAGTACGCGTACGCGTCGCTTGCGATTTCAGCACACCAGGCGTAAGCATCCCTGACGCGTATGCGTGACCCTGAAAAATGGCGTAAATGGGTGTGTGGCCAGAAAGTTATGATGGTGTGGGGCTGGAACTGTGCTGGGAGTGCAACCCCCATCACGCGTACGCGTCCCTGACGCGTGCGCGTCGTTTTCCCAAAATGGCCATCCACGCATGCGCGTCGCTGACTCGCACGCGTCGTATGTGATTTTGGCCCCATGCGCACAACAAATAGAGAGTTGTGCGTTCGCGTTGATGCCTTCGTGCCATTCGCACAACCACTATCACGCGTACGCGTCCCAGACGCTTACGCATCCCCTGAAATTTGCGCGACCTACGCGTATGCGTGATGCACGCGTACGCGTCACATGCGACGCACAATTAAACAGCCTCAGCGCCTGATTTCAAATTATCCCTTCCCCAATCCTAATTCTTTTCAATACTAATTATTTCTTCTTCCTTCTTCCTCCTTTCTTCCTTATTCTTTCTTCATATTTATTCTTTCTTCTTCCCTTTTCCATCTTCTTCATCAGGTTTCTTTTCTTCCTCCCATCTACTCTTTCATTATTACATTAATTTTATGCTTCTTTCTTCTCTATTTTTTTAGTTTAATTTTCTATGGTTTCTTTTTATTTCTTTTTCATGCATTCTTATGTTGGTATTGGAGTGTTTATTTGGGTATTACCTTCTTATTATTGAGCTTGTGGATATTATGAAGAGTGATTTGACAATTGATATTTTAATTTGGCTCTCATATACATTTGAATTATATTATTTTCATTCCTATTTCAACTTGCACACCAAGTGTTTGTGAAAAAGTACTCATGACATTTTGAATCCTATTTTTCTTTTACTCCTTTACTTGAATGCCCCTTTTTCACCACACTTGCACTCCACATGTATTTGGGATTATCATTCACAATTGTCATCATACAAGTACTCTCCAAATTGGCACATTTATTAATTGATGCTTGAGTTATACTTCTCATGCCTATTCCTTGCATGCTTTTACCGCTTGCATCTATTCAATTATGAATTGCCTTCTTGCTCTTAATTGATGTCTTACCTACATGTTGTAGCTACCATGTATTTAAGCTATGATCTTTTCTTTGGCATTCATTATCACTTGGAATTATCTCCCTTCCAGTTTTCGTTATCTATATTTCACATTCTTCCTCTTCTTTCTTCCTTAGGCATGGGTACCAAGAAAGGAAAAGAGAAGGCCACTGACAAGACACCAGCAAGGAGAGGAACCAAGCGAACACCGGCTAAGGCACTTCCATCTACCAGTGTCAAGCCACCAACAAAGCAGGTAAAGAGGATCATTAAGATTGATAACGCAGAAAAAGCCTTTCCCGCACGAGATTCCACATGGTTCACTAACCGTTATTGCGAACAGATGTTCCCCATCCTAGTTGAGAGGAACTACAACAATGAGCATCTCCTCATTGTCCCAACACACTTTGTTGATTTTGTGGAGCCCCGAATAGAGAGGAGACAGTGGGGATTTTTAGGAAGCAGCCGCGAGAGGCCAACTTATCATGGGTAGTTGAATTCTACTCCAATTTCTACTCGCCTACTCTGTAGACTGTGTACATTTGCCAGCATCAAGTCCCTATCTTCGAGAGTGCCATACAGAGAGCACTGGACCTTCCCCCTAGTCCAAATGGATGGGATGCATATCAAGAGGCATCTCGTAAGCGTCAGATGTATCAGTTCGACTGGGATAGTGTCCTTGGAGTTATAGCCCAACCTTGCAGCACCTGAATCTACGGGTAGCATCGTTTAATATCCAAGAGCATCTCAGCCGAGTCACTCACCCTGGAGGCTCGCGTGTGGGCACAGATTATGTCCCACTATGTCTTTCTGAGCACTCACGAGTCGACCTTCATAGCAGACATGGCTGTCCTCATCTGGTGCATCCTGACAGAGCAACCCCTCAACCTGCCCCGACACATTCGGCAAGTAATGGGACATGTACAGATTGCGGGTAACCTGCCTTTCCCCACCTTAGTCTCAGATTTAGTCTCTGCAGCTGGTGTGTCCTCTCGGGCAGGCGACACGAAGTTCATGATCCCTAGGGCCAACCAGTATATTCCAAATGGGAAGTACATCAGGCCACCAGTTCCCTCTACGAGCAGGCCTGCAGGCCTATCTTTGGATACTCCTCCTACTTCTACTCCACCATCATCCACACTACAAGCACCATCCATCCATCAGATGTTCCTTCAAATCCTTGAGAGGTTCGACCGGCAAGACCGGCGGATGGAACGCATAGAGTGCTGTAACAAGCGCCGATACAACTACCTGAAGGACTTCATAGTTGGTACACACCCACCTCCAGAACCGAAGGACACCCCGGACTCCCTTTCATCCAGTAGCACAGAGAGCCATGGCGAACCAGACAGCAGAGGCGATGCTTTTAGCCCTACCTTGCTCCTTACTGATGGCACAGAGGACCGTGCCAAGCCTTAAGTGTGGGGAGGTCAGTCCTTGACTTCCGGAGGTAACTTCTCTCTCTTAACACTAACATTTGACTTTTTCTTTTGTTAGATAGGATAGATTGCATGATAATAATTGTTTGCATGTATGTTTTGCTTGGTTAAAGTAATGAGTTTTTTTCAAGACCCTTTTTATAGTATTTCACTAATTTAAATTAAAAATTTTTGTTAAACTTGTTGAGGATTATAATTTGGAACATGAATTATAGCTAAGAACACACAACCTATGAGATTTGAGCTTAATTACATGGTTACACTATTTAACCATAATATTTTATTCTTGTGTGTTTTCTTCTCTATGATTGCAATCTATATTTTGTTCCACTCTATATGTCCATTGTTTAGTGTATTTGCATGTATACATATGATTGAGGCCATCATTTGTTATTAGCTCACTTATCCCAAATAGCCTACCCTTTCAATCACCTTTGTTAGCCACCTTGAGCCTTTTTATCCCCACTTGTTCTATATTTTATCACATCACTATTCTTAAACAAAAAATAATTAATTACCTGATTTGAATCTTTATTTAGCTTAAGATAGAGATTGTGTATCAATTAAGTGTGGGAAACCGTGGAAACTTGGGTTGATAAGAAAATGTTGAATTTTATTGACAAGATATTGGGAATTTGGGTACCTACTTATGTGAGACCAGAAAAATTAAAAATCCATGTGCATTCATATGCTATGTTTATTTTCATGTTAAAAAAAATCCAAAAATATTCAGTAAATAAACAAGGGTCAAAATTACCCCAATGCCAAGTTAAAATTCAAAGATCAATGCATATATGATAAAATTAAAATAAAGGGTGATACATGAGTAGGGAATGTGAAAGGAAAATTTTGGGTAGCTAGGTATGAAATTTAAAGTTATATATATATATATA
>NC_029789.2:43152330-43160089 GCF_000816755.2 Arachis ipaensis | reverse complement strand
TTACAATATAAATAAATAAATAAATAAGGGGACAAAATTATCCCAGTGTTAAGTTTAATAAAAAGATCAATGCATATGTGGTGAAATTAAAGATAATTTGGTACATAAGTGTGTGATGCAAAAGTGGGAATTTTGGGTAGCTAGGCATTTATTTAGAATTACATAGAGTATGTGTGTGTTAGATGAGAACTTAGACTAGTCAAATATTCATATTATAGCTCACTTGACCATACATATATCCTCACCCTCACCTTAGCCCCATTACAACCTTGAAAAGACCTCATGATGTTTGCATTGGTATACTAAAATTTTGTTGATTGGTTAGATGAAGAACAAAGTCTAGAAAGCATGACTAGAGAAGAGTAGAATGATTAACCCTAAACATTTGAGAGATTAGAGTGCATATACACTACCAGTGAGGGTTCAATGCTTGATTTTATGTTCCCTGCTTTCATGAGCTATCTTCTTACAAGGTTGCAGAATTTCATGATTTCTTATATGTGCAAGGGCACACCCTTGTGCGGACGCACACCTTGCGAAAATTTTAACCTGTGCGCACGCACAGGCAGGGAAATGCGTTCTGTTTGCAGCGCTAGCACAGCTTGTGCGCGCACATATCTAAGGAAGAATTTCAACCTGTGTGGACGCATAGGCCTGTGCAGACGCACACGTCGGGAAGGCCAGTCTGTTAAGGGCGCTGGTACAGGTTGTGCGAGTGGAAAAATTCTGTAAGTTTTGCCACCTGTGCGTACGCACACATTTTAAAATCTCCTGGGCATGCGCACGCACACACCTCTGTGCGGCTGCACACGCCCTGTTTCTCAAATTTTACTTGTTTTTCAACTAGTCTACCTTTCCAACAAGGTTGTAAGCTTGATAAACCACTATTTATGGTTTATCTTGTGCCCAATTGAGTAGTTTTATCAAGTCTTTGCACACTTATTCATACAATTTGCATGATTTTACAATTCCTTCCTAGTCTTGTTCTATAATTGAAAACTAGCTTCCTAAGCCTTTAAATTGTGTATTTTAATTCCCCTTTATCCCATTCGATGCCGTGATCTGTGCGTTAAGTGTTTTCAGGCTTTATAGGGTAGGGATGGCTTAGAGGATGGAGTGGAAGCTTACATAAATGGAAGGAGCACAAGAAATAAAGGAGATAACCAGCGAGGAGCGACGCGCACCCATGGCTCAGCGTGCACGTGAATTGGAGTTTGTACGCTGACGCGTGCGTGTGCCTGACGCATACACGTCACACACGAAGATGACCAGCGACACGTACGCGTGACTGACGCGTATGCGTGACATGCGCTACCTGCAAAAATCGCAGAAAATGTTGAGGGTAATTTTGGGCCGAGTTTGGACCTAGTTTTTGGCCCAGAAACACATACTAGAGCCAGGAGACAAGCAGAAACTCAACACACATTCTCATTCGCATAGTTTTAGTTTTAGATTGGAATCTTAGAGAGAAATCACTCTTCCTCTAGGTTTTATTCACATTCATAGTTTTTTAGAGTTTTATGCTTTTGATTTGGATATTGAGAAAAGTCACTACCTCCATTGAAGTTTTCATTATTCTAGTTTGTTTCCTTATTCCTTTACTCTTTTATTGCCCATTAACCCTGTTCAGATACGTATGTTTATAATTTTGGAATTTATTAATGCAAAGAATTACTTTTACCTTTAATTAGTTTTCAATTCCTATTTTATTTAATTTATCATGTCTTCTTTCTTTTCTCTTTATATATCTGTAATAGTATTATCCATGTCAATGGAGTAGACTCCCAACTTGACTTGGGGGTTGATTAAAAGGAGACCCTTGAGTTGGAATACTCAAGTGTCAATTTCAATTGGAAGTCGTTGGCTAACTCTCTAGTCACTAACGCTAATCCTTCCATAGGAGAGGATTAGGACTTGTGAATAAGAGTTAGCTCAATCACTTGACTTTCCTTTATTTAGTAAGGGTTAACTAACTGAAAACAACAACCTCTTGCCATTACACTTGGGAGAATCCAACAAGGATAGAACTTTCCATTAATCTTCCCCTGGTCAAGGCTTTTTATTTTGATTATATAAATTCTCTTGCAAATTTTCATTGCTTTAATTTACAATTATTAATTTTCTGTTCTCCAACTCTCAAAATTTCTCGTAAAACTCCTGACTAAATAAAATAGCACTCTTTTGTCAACTCGTTGGGAGACGACCTAGGATCTCTACTCCCAGTATTTTTATTCTAAATTTGTGACAACCCTTCTAAATTGATAAGCGGATTTTTCATCGGTTAAAAACTGTACTCGCAATGTTATTTCTATATTAAATTATTAATCGGCTAATTTTCGCTCACATCAAAGCTTCTATAACACCATTTTAAGACTTTTGGGCCTAGTTTTGAGTATTAGAACGTGAGATATAACCTAAGGGTTCTAGTAGATGATTTTATGATAAATTAGAAAATGGAGGCCTAGGTTTCTGGCGTACTGAAGGTGGTTTAATATTAGGTGGTGAATGGTTGATGAATGAGATGAGGATTAAGGAACTGTTGAGTTCGGAACTGAAATGTGAATGAACAGTGGTAGAAAAGAGTCGAGGGCTCTGGATGAAGTGATGGATCCATCTTGTATTAAAAATGATTTTAAAAACCACTACACTACTTTTCATTGAGATTATGAGACGCTATGCGCTCGGCAGGGGCCGAGGTTGGATCCCGCCTGTCAAGGTAGTGGCAGCGGCGTAAGGGCGGTGGTTTATCCCGCTTGCGCTTAGATGTGAGGCCGGTGGCAATAGATCCCGCTCGCATCCCTTCGCATCATCAGAGCATACAGGCACAAAACCCTGGATAGTGATCCGAGCACTATATCTCGGGGGTTCCCACACCACGATTCTGAAGGGCAACATCTCCATGGAGATGCGTCGAGTTGGCAGTTGAACCGACAATGTGATATCACAGCCAGTAGGGCAGGCATTCATCATATGCATTTTCTATCTGTGTGTATGCTTTGACTATGTGAAATGGTTTGCCTATTTGTATAACATGCCTAATTGCTATTTGAATTATTGCCTTATATGCTTCTACTTGTGTTTTACTTGCATTGTATATTACCTGTATTTTCTACTGGGATTGAGGAGGTTCGGAAGGCGGTGGCGATGGGATCGCATGGAGGATCGGTTGGAGAAGGCTGTGGGACAGCGGTGTTTGGTTAGAATAGAAATACCTTAAGATAAAATTACCCGGTTTAGTTATGTTAAGGTTTATATTTTATGCTTATTTGTTTTAGTATGCTTTAAGTTTGAACTCTTGGGATGGATATGGAGCTTAGGATTGCCTTTGGCATCCCAAGGTCTTATATCCTACATCATTGGGCACTATTACCATACTGAAAACCTCTGGTTCTCATACCATATTTCTGTTGTATTTTTTAGATGCAGGTCGCAACCCACCTCAGTGAGTTGCTTTGGATGGTGACAGAAGCAGAGGATCTTGGATTCTTTTAGAGTCTTTTTGGTTTATCTTGTTTATACATCTCTCTTTTTTGTATTTTGTCTTTGCCTAGAGGCTTGTATTATGAGAGAAAAAACTTATATAAGCTATTTTTAAACTGTCAGGTTTCTATATGGTTCTGTATACTTGTATATGGCTAGCCGGCTTAAACTCCGCGAGCCGTGTCTAGTTTTCTATGATATTATATACTTATCCTTTGTTGTATCTTATCTGTTTCTTGTGCCTTAAGCTAGTAGCTCCGATAGTACGTTTTGCGCTTTTGGAATCCTATTTTTGAGCTATATCTTTCAGCGGGCTTCTAGATTATACTATTCCTTATATATATTATGTATGAGCTTAGAACTGTCGTAATCTCTGATTAACCTTTGATTTACGTCGCGAGGTAAGGCTTAGGCTAATTAGGGTGTTACACTACTCAATTACAAATATTTGGAATTAATCAAAAAATAAATTACATGTAATGGATAACATCAATTAAATCTGGTTATTTTTATTTTACGAAATTACATCCATTGAATGTCTAAAAAAATAAAATAAGAGAAGACGGGGAAATAAAGACTTTTCAAACAATGTGATATAAGCACCATGATAGTGTCAGATGTAGGAACCACTATAATGAGTGGTTTTGACTCTAGCACACAATTTTACAAAAAACAACACAATAAAAAATCCTATTTATACCAAATACTCTTGCAACCACTCCATTCATCCAAAACCTGATAAGAAGTAGCTGAGTTTTCAATCCTCTCTAACTTTGCCAAGCGATGAAAATGATTGTTTGTATGAACTCAACATGCAAACAATCAAATGGGAAACAAGGTAAGTACTCTAGCTGATATATATCTTTTACTTTTTTTTTCAATCATGTAATATATATTCTTTCATAATTTTTTAAATCTATTGATAATATGGGAAAAAACCACATCAGAGGGAGCAAAGTAGATGTGACCAAGCATGCCACTGTGGTTCCTTTGATTAAAATAAATAGTAAGATCTCAAATTAATTTATGTTTATTTCTTTCGCATGCATAATACTTATAGCATGTGATATATAAATAATTCTATTATGTAACATGTATAATATATTTTTCTCAGATGATTTAAAAGAGTTATATGGAAAAAGACTAAGAAAAGAATTCAACTCTTATAGTGTTGAAGCTACCAAACAATAAGGAACAAGAAGTATGTTGGCGGTGAATGAAAAGAAGATTAAGTTTGGTTGCAAAATGGCTGGGAAAAGGTTGTAAAGTTATGTCAATTGCAATATGAATTTTTGTTTTGCGTAGAAAGGAAAAGCAAGATATAAAATCAATGGTTGTTATGTCAATCGAAATATGAGTTTTTATTAACATTTGAATAGAAAGAAAAAGCAAGAAATAAAAATAGTGGTTGAAAAATTAGTTTTTATTAACAGTTGAGTAGAAAGAAGGAGCAAGTAACATAATTAAATGTTATGATACTTGTGTTTTAGAAAAAAATTACAATTTATATTGTGATGATAATGTAAAATATGAATAAAGGAATTTTTTTGGACATAAGTATCATAGCTCTGGTTTACCGAAATATTTGTGATGTTAATTCTATAATGATAAATATAAGAAAAGGATTGATAGTTTGTAGAGAAGAACTCACCAAGAGTCAAACAGCTAAACATCTTTTCGAGCACTGAAGACAGGTCCCTGTGGGAAGCATAATTGTTGAGATCTATTTTCCTCAAGTATGGGGCACCGTCCATGCTGAATTTGACATCAAGGAAACCAGGCTTGGGTTCTGCATCAGGTTCATTCTTCTAAGGAGGCTGAGTTGCAATTGAGTTCTCCCTGAATGTATGGATTGGTGGGCATCCAACAACTTCTGTCGTGATTCACACACATGACAATAATAATTAATCAATTATATTATAGCATTATCATTATCATAATGATATGTGATGTAATTGCAAGTTCAAAACAGAATAGTTAGCTAATAAATTGTTGATCACAGAAGAAAAAATGAATATAGGAGGTTTCAGCTTTCAAGCCTCAAGTTTCAAGTTTTCAACTAACCAACTAATTTGTATTTTTTTTCCAAGCATGTCAAATTATTAAAATAGAGAAAAGGGTAGGAAAGTACTTTCCAGCAAGAGCAGCAATAGGCTTTGAAGGTTGTGGAACCAGAAGAGGGTTTTGGTTAGTATTGTCACAGGGAGGAGAGAACAACGAAGCATTCCATCCCACCACTTCGGAGGATAAATATTCGAATCCTCGTATTGAAATTGAGCTACATGACCAAAGAACAAAAACCAACTAATGAAACTCCATTGTAATCAACACTACAAGAATAAGCTATCTAACATGGAAAAAAAATGACAAGAATAAGCTATCTAACATGGAAAAGAAAGTGGGGAGAGGAGGGGGAAAAAGAATCAAAAGAACACACATTGAAAGAATTTATTTTTTTCATTATATCAATAGAAAAATGATTAATGATCACAACCGTTATAACTCACAATTAGAACAGTAAGTCCTAATGCTTTAATGTGATAACTTTTTTGCAGTAAGATAAATCAGCTTTTGATGTTTCCTCAGAGACAATACCTAAAAGAAGAAACCCATCTCTCAGCCTGGTTGTCATGATATACAGAAGTTGCATACTCCAAGACATAGACACTATATACTCCAATTGTGTTATCCGTACTATAAGGGATAATAATGATTCCACCAAATCAAAACTGTATGCAAGTTAAAATAGTTTTAAGAGGATTCAGAATGAAAAGAAAACCCATTATTTAGCAAATTTAAAGCATAGAATGTCAGATATCTAGAAAAAAAGAAAAAAAAAAGAAAAAATGGAACATGTCCAATACAATCTAAGACATAAAGAAAAATATGTTTCTGCAGGATAATAGATAAACAGCTATTTTTTTGTAGGAATTAAAATTTCTCGATCTCCAACTGTATGTGCCAGTCCAGTATGGAGGCTAGTCTCAGGATAAGCTTGTCCTTCTTCTTTAACTTGTACAACTTACAGCACTCCTTCCACTCAACCCCAAATTTTCACTCTGAATCCCTTCTACTACTCCTTAGCAGGTGGAAGAAAAAGATATTTTTTTTCTACACTGGAAGGTGGACCGGTTATCTTCCAGACGGAACCATGCCCAGATGGTTTCAGATATTTAGCAAAAGTAGTGGACAAGCACTGCAATGAATCAATCACAGTTAGGGATTCGGGAGAGTTTTTCTATATAAACAACAATAAATACAAAATCAATATTTCAAAAGTGCTTTAAAGAAAGAAATGAGTTCATTAGGGTTAACTTACCAATCTAGTTGTCCTCAGATCTGAACTTATCATTGTCTTCCTATAGCAAGGAGATGGAGGGTATCTAGTGTAGGATACATAGACATGTCAGGCACCATACTAAAAGATATCTTTTCTTACCACGAAAATAAAATCAAAATCAGAAGAGAAAAAATTGTAGGTAATATTATCAACTGCTATAAAATCTAAGTAATGTTGTAGAATTTGAGGAACTTTATAGTAATGGCAATTAATTTACCTGTTAGAATCACCAGTACCTACATGAATCGCCATTCAGCTGTTTGATGGAGAAACACCGAGCCAGAGTGATGGTTGAGGAAGAGAATGGAGTCTCATAAAAGGAGTTGCAGTCAATTAATGGTGACTTCTCGGTTCTGGTCTGAGATTGACCCACCAAATTCCCGGTACTGACAGTTTAAAAGTCTAATGATATCATGAAGTGTGTTTGGTATTTTATCATAGAAAAATACATATGTTATTAAGAGAAGTTTATAGATTATAAATTAAAAGAGAGAAAAAAACGAAATTATATCTTAAAATCCATCCAGTTTCCAAACAGGCATACTAAAATTAATCATTACCCTTAAAAAAGTTAAACATTTTTCAAATAATAATAATAATGATAACTAAAGACTTTTCGAATTTCTTATATTAAATGTTAATTATAGATATCACCATTTTCTTTATGTTTTCCAAAATCGTGCAATTATTAGTTATAAATCCCAAATTAACAACAAACATCACAATACGTTGTTATTATTGTGATATTTGTTGTTAATTTGGATATAATTTATTTTTAGATTACACAACGGTATATTACATTGTTTGAAATTGAATTAAAAATAGTCCACCAAAAAAGCAATTTCCTATCTTATGATAAAGATGCTAAATGGGTAATATTTTGATATTTCTAGCATTTTAATATTATAATTATTATTTTTTATTATCATGTTTTAATTC
>NC_029789.2:43146231-43152297 GCF_000816755.2 Arachis ipaensis | reverse complement strand
TTCTTTTTAGAAATATTTCCCCTTATTTTCCACCATCAATTTAGCACAATGACCTGCTGCAGTGCCTAACTAATACTGACTGTACAAATTTCACCAGAAAATCATATAGTCTACAAACAAAGCAATGCAAATTAATATATCTAATATGTTATGTTTTTTTGTAAGAAAGTACGTTAGAGAGGCACCGAACGAAAAGTTATATCTGATGGATGAAGCGTGCAAACCATAAATAATGCCAGTAAAAAACTTGAAAAGAACTATATGTATCCAACCACAGTGTACACATAGCTCCCATAAAAGAGAGTTTCAGCATTTAGCTTAACAGTTCATAGAAAGAAACTATGCACAGTAAGAACTGGAAAAAAAAGGCAGAAAGCAAATGGATAGCAAAAAAAAATATCTTTTAGCATAAAGTTAATAAACACACAATTGAAAGACCATTTTAAATAGACATAAAAGCCCAGCATTAATAGGAAAAAAGAAAAATAGTATAACTAAATGCAGAAGTGAACGTATAAATCACGTAAAATAAAATAAAATTCAAATCAATTTCTAATTTCAAAATGATAGATAATATGAATAGATTTCCAAAGCATGTGGTTAAAACACTGACAATCAAACAGGAAAGAGCCATGAAATTTACCTAAAAGTCACAATCAGGAAAGGAAGAAGAGAAGTTTTATGATTAGAGATTAAATCAAGCCTTGTATATTCAATATGATATTAAGAAAGCTAGAGACAAGTCCTTAAGATTGTTGCTCTCTAAATACCATAGGCACTCCCTCCTCAATGCAACATATTATTTTAGAACGATTCAAATTACTCAATATTTATAGATCTCAACAGACATATGGGACAACAAAAATATCACCTTTTCACAAGTCTGACAGGTGCCATTAAAGCTATGGTGGAAGATGAATCCTCAGTTTTCGTTCTTGCATTCTTGCCAAGAAGAACCCAATTGTGCATAAAGCTAGTAGAAAAATAAAATCAACTAATGTATTCCTCCATTTGCTTTAAAAAAACAAGCACAAAGGTAGTGCATTAAAAGAAAAACTCATGTATAGTAAATAAAACAAATTTTAATAACAAAAAAAAGGCAAAAAATAAGCAAAACTTACTTTATTTAGTATTTGTTAATTTTAAAAACAATTAATAAATACTGAATAAAACAAATTTTGACCTATTCCTCCATTTGCTTTAAAAAAACAAGCACAAAGGTAGTGCATTAAAAGAAAAACTCATGTATAGTAAATAAAACAAATTTTAATAACAAAAAAAAGGCAAAAAATAAGCAAAACTTACTTTATTTAGTATTTGTTAATTTTAGCAACAATTAATAATAACTGAATAAAACAAATATTGGGGTTTTTTTTTTCATCTTTGTAACAGCATTGAAAATATATACTTACATCAATCAGTTCAATAGGGAAATAGTTGGTGTTATTTATTGAGGAAGAAGAAGTTGAGGTATCAAAGAAAAGGTTATCGGGTCTCTTCTTCTTAGATCTGATAACAATGGGAAGATCCTGTTCAAAATCATAGTCTCCTGCTGCTGCCGATGCTGTAATAATTGGATTATTGAGCCTCTTAGATTTAACCTCCATTATCTCATCTTGGATCCTTCTCTCTTTTTCATGCAAGTGTTCTATTTAACCAGTTCCATCCTTTATGATTGATGCCTTATCCATCTATGTAATAATCACTAATTGAAATTTAAAGATCTAGAAGATTGTCCAAAATAAACTATAATTCTAAATCTACTATAATATTATCAAGAAAAAAAAAGTTTTAAACTTATTTTATTTAATATTTATTCAAATAAATTAACTTTTGACTATTTTTGGTAAATTTTTTTTGTCATCAAATATTCTGGGTTGAATCTATATACCTTGGTGATGTTGGGAATGACTATCCTAAGTGCAAAGAGCCTTTCATTGATCTGCTTCATGCTATTTTTGTCAAAGACAATGTCCTTGGATACCGCCGATAAAGCTCCGCTGTCCGGAGAGGTGAAATTATAGTAGTCACCGGAGAAGGCCTCATCCAATTGCCAGTTGCCTTAAGAAATTAAATAACAATAGAACATCATTATAAGCTACTATATATATATATACACTATGATTTGATTCTTCACACTAAATTTCTAGCTACCTCCACAATGGAACTATTTAGGCCTTCAAAGAAAGAAAACCACGAAAATAATACGGTAAGAACAATGTAAAAACAGAGAGAGATAAAAGATTATACAAAAATATAAAAATAAAAGACAAAGAAAAAACAAAACATAGCCAATTATAATATAATTCATTGAAATATTAATAAAATCCCAAATGCATGCGGCTACAAATGCATGTGTCTATGTATTTAGTGAATGATATTTTTCAATTGAACAATTGACCTTTAAAATACACGAATCTGCAGATCTGGTAAGAATAGAAAAAAAATCAACGAACAAACACCAAGAAAGAAGAATCAAAGTAAAATCCTCAGTTTCAATTAAATCATGGCCATTGAATTTGTATGAATCATCAAAACCAACATAAAAGGAATGAAAAATTCCCAGTATGACTTAAACCATAACCCGGGAATAGAGGGGGAGAAAGAGAGGGGAATCGCTATGTGAGAAATCATGAGTAAAAGAAAAAAAATTAAACACAAGCCAAATCCCAAATCAAACACAACCAAAACACAAAAGAAACCCCAAATCGAAGACATTCAAAAATCAGTACCAGACGAAGAGAGGAATCCAGAGTATTCTTACCGTAGGAGATCATTGGCCAAGATGTTGAACCAGCATGTCTCAGCAAGGCTGTTCTCCTCCATCAACTCGTGAACCCCAAACAAAGATATATGTGGCTCAGGAAAGCCGACGTATCAGCCAGGGAAAATAACCACCGCCACCTCCATCAGTGTCTTCTCCGAGATATCAGAAACTACCAATTCCTCTAGAATTGAGAGTAATTGAAAAGGTGTATGGAAGGGATTGCTTGCCACACGTTATAGATCTGTGTTGGGAACTCTTGTTACTGCCATTGGGGTCAAACTTCTTCATGCAAGCTTCAGGGAACATTGCGTGCGGTGTATTATTGAACCAAAGTGTTCAAGAAACTAGAGATCAACGGTGAAAAGCATCTACTGTCTTTTACAATCGTAATGGACTTTGCAAGGGTATGGATATATAAAGGGAAGAAAAAAATAAAAAGAAAATGTAACAATAAGAAGAACACACACACACACATATAACTCACTGAAATAATGCATATAAGAGTGATAATTACTTAGAATGTTTCAATTTATATTCTATTAACAGAAAAAATATATTTCTTTAGATAAAAAAGGGAAGCAAAAATAAAGAGAAATTGTAACACGCTTGAAAAAATACATTTTTTAAAATGATTTTGGGGTTTAGTATTTAAATTATTGGGTAGATTTTAATACATTGTAACAAAAAAATACAACGTATTGGATAGATTTTAATACGTTGTAACAAAAAAACATAGAGAAACATACTCACACATAGAAATTTAAGTATACGAAACAGAACAATAAGTTTCTTAAACATCACAACTCTGGAAATCAGTTGGTATTACATATCAAAATTGATCCGTTCACAACATACTTTACCAATTTTTCAACTACTTAATATAAACAACCAAAGTTCAGACAATTCTTTACAGACGTGGAATTATAGAGTAAACTACTATTTGTACCCACGAAAGTTGAAAACGCTGACATATCTACCCATAGAAAAAGGAAATTACCATTTGTACTCATAAAAATAGTTTTCGCAAGCAAAATTATCCAAAACCTAAAAAATTAAATAAAATTCCTAAACTACCCTTCTCTCCACCACTATCATCTCCTCCCTCCTCTCTCTCTCTCTCTCTCTCTCATTTTTCTTAGCCACCCAATTCCAACATCAACCACATACCACTGTATCACCCTCCTCATCACCGTTCACCCCCTTCTCCGCCAGCAGCGTCGCAGTCCTACGCCGAGCCCAAGAGCACCGCGCCAGCTTCTCCTCGCCACCATCACCATCGGCCTCGAACCAGAGCCTACTGCGTCAGAGACCCTCCTCTTCACGCTACCTTATCGCAGGCATAGCCAACCCTCTTCACCTCTTTCTGCGTCGTAGAACCACCACCGTCGTTGCCTGATCCCACCCAATTCCAACATCAACCACATACCACCGTATCACCCTCCACATCACTGTTCACCCCCTTCTCCGCCAGCAACGTCGCAGACCTACGCCGAGGCCAAGAGCACCGCGCCAGCTTCTCCTCGCCACCATCACCATCGGCCTCGAACCAGAGCCTACTGCGTTAGAGACCCTCCTCTTCACACTACCTTATCGCTGCCATAGCCAACCTCTTCACCTCTTTCTGCATCGTAGAACCACCACCGTCGTTGCCTGATCCCTGCCGTTGTTATATCTACCTCTCCCCTGATTTCCTTTTGCTTTGTTCTTCATTACAGGTTCATGAACCAACCCATTTTTTGCAGGCTCCGATGGTGTCTCCCCACAGGTGGAGCATCAGGCCTTCACCCCCGAAGAGGATGACACCATAATTAGAGCTCACGCTCGGTTCGCGGATGAGACATTTTTCGGCGAGTCGCAGCAGCGGAGAGTGATTAATAGCGCGATTGCATCGCCGAGGGATTCGGAGTAGAGGAAGGAAGGAAAAGAAGGATCAAAGTGAGAGCGGAATTCGTTGAAGAAGGCGATGCAGTCGTCGACGACGGGGTTGATGTCAGGGATGTGGGCGATGAGGCCGTCGGAGAAGCCATGGCCCTGATGGTCAATGGCGCAGGTGGCGAATCCGGCCTTGGCGAAGTAGATGGCAGTGAACTGGAGGAACCAGCTGGATTCGCCGGTAAATCCGTGAACGTGGGCGAGGGTTCCGGTGACGGTTGCGGGGGTAGCGGGAGCCACCATTGAGTGAAGACCTTGAGGGGTGGTGGGGTAATTTAGGGATTTTAGGTAATTTTTTAGTGTTTGGATAATTTTGTTGTGTGGAACCCATATTTCATGGGTACAAATGGTAATTTTCTTTTTCTATGGGTAGATATGTCAGCGTTTTCAACTTTCGTGGGTACAAATGGTAGTTTACTCGGCCCCCTTTAGTCTGTTTCTAAGAAGCTAAAACAGCTAAGAACGAATTAGCTCTTTCAAGCCCGTTTTCACACCTGGCAAATCTTTCACTCTACCTCCTTCCCTTTTATTACGATGGGCTGCTCCTGGGGCTTCCCCTTTTTAATTATAATGGGTTCCAGGGTTATCCCTGCATCCAACTAAAGGAGAAACGATGGAGTACAATGTACTCATTGACCTTGGTATAATAAGGGTAGGTATCACTTAACCAGCCGGATTAGATTGTCACCTCTCCGGGTTGTTTAGAACAAGAAAAGAAAAAGACCAAGACTAATGTGAACCCAAGGGCGGTATCCGCTTTTGACTGATAGAAAGCATCTATCTTTTGTCCCTCTTGACCAAACCCGAAAAGAATCACTTTATGCCACTTTGTACACCAATGAATTCCCCGATAGGAAAAAACTTCAGACTTGGAATTATATTATAGATATCTATATATATTGTAATGAAACTAATCATTAGCCACTACACTCATCCATCCTTTCAACAGCCTCAACAGTATTTTCACATTGTCCAAAGGCATTCCGAAGCTCTTCCCTAATAGTGAGAGACTGATGATTCCCGAATAAATTAGAACCTTGTGATGACGAAATTCTTGCATGAAAATCATGGTTAACAGTTTACACACACTACAACAAATCCGGCAAATAGCGGCGGTTGCTGGAGCCGTTTAGCGGCGGTTTTGAACCGCTGCAAAATATTTCGCGGCGATTTAATGGAACGCCGGAATATGGGGCTCGGATAAACGCATAGCGACGATTTTTTCCAACTGCTGGAATAACTGCCGCAAAATAAAACTTGGGTTTTGCGGCGGATATTACCCACCGCAGTATTTGGATGACAAATGTTGTTTCCCAATTTGCCGGTAATTAGAAAACAGCGCCGTGTTGTGGCGGGTGATAATCGTC
>NC_029789.2:43129048-43146201 GCF_000816755.2 Arachis ipaensis | reverse complement strand
AAATATGACAAAAATAGATAATATTACTGTTTTGCAGGGGTTAAAAACCGCCGCTAAATTCAAATGTCCCATTAAAATTTTAAATTTTCTATTATTTTGCCTCTTTTGAAAAAGTATGTTTATTAATCTTAATTTATTTTTCTTTTCAACTAATTTAAAGAAATTGCAATCAAGTAAAATAGCTCAATTAACATAACAAACCAAATTAAATATATGCAAACATAACATATATAATGTAATTGTCATAACATCATCCAAAATAAAGTAAGAATGCTTAAGTTGAAGAAAATAAGCATAAAGCACTAAACCAACTTAAATGCAAAAGTATCTTAGAACATTGATCGAAATTCAAAATTTTTGTTGCGGGTCGTGATTGGCAGATGAAGATGGCCCTGCGCATGACGAGTCCAGTGTACCGCCCAAAAAAGCCAACTCTGCAGCAACCTCAGCTGGCAAATTGCCTCCTTGCTGTTGGACTAGATATCCCAAGACCTTATGTATCGACTGTCTCTTCACCTGCTCTTCTTCTAGCGTAGCCGTCAATTCCGCAATCCTCCTCTCGTACTCTTTGTTGGGCTCTGTAGAACCCGACAGTTGTCCAACAACGTTACCAAAGTCTTGGGTGGGACATGGTCCAACACCTAGGGCACAAACTCGTCCTAGGTGCTCCTTTCCAAGAACTTGTGCTAGCAAATCATTTTGTGAAAGGTGCCTAGAGGATCCATCCTACCTCTCAACATTCGCAATTGCTTCCTACAAATATACAACACATTGGAAAGGCATGAGTTAACAGTAGCATGATATATACAGTAAGCTAAGTTGCTTGAAATTTTCAAACATGACTTACACTAACAACACGCACATCAGGATGGATATACGACCCACCTTTTTTCTTATGAGTCATGATAAACAACTCTCCTCTACCAACAGGCCTTCCTTGCTCTTTCTCCTACATCGTTGATATCGACACAATTTAGTAAACAACAACAACATACTCAGGAAGATTAATCAAAATCTTAATGCAAATAATGACGTATTACCACTTCCTCTTTTTTTTCTTTCCAATGTTTTGGAGCCCCCAGTATGTGTGTAAAGTTGCTTGCTCCGATTTAAAGCATTCTGTTTACACTTTTTCTATGAACAAATAACAGAACAAATGTAAATGAGAAAGATAGATGTTGATTATAAAATGTAAAGGGAGTAATATGTATACACATGTATGTTTTTGTGGAAATAATAAAATATACCAAGGCTTACCTTTGTTTTTTCCTTCTGGCGATAGTCAATGAACTTTTTTTATTCATTTTCTTCTATTCCTTTCGGGCGATGCTCAAGATTTTCCTCATAAGTCCTTATTTCTTTGTAGCACCTATGATACAAGTGGTGCCTTGTATCCTTCTAGTTCTTTCCTATTCTCTTCATAATATCGCACTTTATTTTTCCTCCGGCATCGTCCTCATAGTGAAAGACCCACTGCAATTAGTTGACATTGTTATTAACCAAGACCAACTAACAAGCATAAGACTGATAATTTGAAGAAATGCCACAACCATTACAGGCGTAATTAAATTGTTAAAATATGACACTCAAATCCAGTACAAGCAGTCGCAATTACGTATAAATGAGAATTGCTTAAATAATGATGTGAAAAACAAAATATAAAAATTTTATGAACCATATAATTTACCCATGCAAAAGCCCTTACAAAAAAAATCGAATACTAAAATTGCTTAAATTGTTGACGCTTAAAGTTGTACCTTAATCATATCGTATGCATGTTCCTTCTTAGCTTTGTTTACATGCTTCTAACTTTCTGCACATATGGTGAAATGGAAATAATCCGCACCCAAACTCCCTAAGAAACTACTGAATAATCCAGCATCCTGACCAATCGGTTGCAGCTCTTTGTTAAATGGGAGTACTATCTTTCTATTGGAAGGGAGCGCTATAGCCTCCCTCACGCTCAGCCTAGAATCTTTTCTCACGCCGTCCTCTAAGAAGTGTATAGGAAACAAAATTACTATCTAATCATTGCAAAAAAAGAAAATAGAGGTAAAGGACTTTAAAGATAACTGTTTACAAAAATAGGATGAAAAAAAAGTTTACCAATAATAGTAACTTTCCAGAAATCTGTATCTCTATGTTTCCCGTTGTTGTGTTGACCTTCGACTTCTTGGGCAGCAAACAAGTCGTTGATGTGGTCATCAAATGATGGAACTTCATCCGCCTCTGGGTCGTAATCCTCATCCTCTAGTTCATGATCAGCCACTTCCGTGCGATGCTGAGTCTCCAATTGTTCTGTGGGCGTTTGAGGATCATCAGCACTGCTCGACTGCACAATCCTATGATCGATGTGCGGTGCATGAAATGGTTTATTGATATGGGTTACCGGAGCTGTATTAGCTGAAGACGAAATCGGAGGAGCCCTATCACGTGGTTGCTCACGTGATGTCTGAGCTCCTCTAGTCATGGACCCAACCTTAATACAATATGAAAGCATTTAGAATTATATTCATAGAGAAAGAATTAATATTGAGAATTAATTTAATTCATAAACTAATCATTTTGCCGGGAGAAAATTAACAACATGATTCAATGATGCATTTGAAGGATAACTAATTTTCACATAAGATTACATCAAGAAATGTTAACCACAAACACTAACTGTTGTCTCTTCAGTTCTGGCATTAGTTCCGGCATTTTTCGGGGGTTTCCGTATACTGTTGTATCGTGGTTTCCTAGGCATCCTTACAAACCTTGACAAAAAATAATATTACTAGACAAATGATAAGCACAACGTAAAAAGACCCTTAAAGCAAATAGAAAATACAAACTATACCCCAAAATTAGGGAATACAAAATTATGAAATCTATATGGAACACTATAAGGTGCATTACATGATACATCATGATAAATAGAATGTTATAATTTATTTTTTTTAATAATTTAAGTTTTTAATCAATTAAGTCTAATTAAATTTTTTTAACATAAAAAACATTAATTAGTTTTAATATTAGTTCAAGTCTTATTATTTAATAGGATTAATGACTGGTTTACAAATAAATTTGAATGTGTCATAAAAGTAGATGTATTTCAAATTAATTCTTAACCTGGTAAGTAAAAACACTTGAATAAGTGAAAGATTATTTATTATCAATAGCCAAAAATCAAACTTGACAAAATGCTACTAATATCCTACATTGGAAATTCATTATTGAAATAAATAAACAAATAATAGTAGTATTTTATAATATTATAATAAATAGATAGATGAGTTATTATATTGAGGTGGGTTCCCTATATTGAATGCAGGAAATGAATCTTGTGCTGATACTCTTCCCTACTCTCTAATTACTTTGCTTATTTTTGGCGATAAAAAAAGGGAGAAGAAAATACATCATGAATGCACAAAAAATCCAAAACCATCAACCAAGGTCATACCCACAGTAATAACATCATTTTCACAGTATCAGCAGCAACCATACCAAATCAATTAGCTGATAACATTACATCAACAAGAGATAACAGACCCTATCAAGAATTTCATAACTCATAAGCCATAACATAGCAGCAACAATAGCCAATGAAATTAACCCAAAATTAACATATGCAACCAAAGAAAAAAATAATAAAGAAGCCAAGGAACAAAAGCAAATAAAAGCAGAAAAACGGGGATGGCAAAAAATGAAAAGAATAAAAAAATAAAGACAGGAACAAAAACGGAAAGAATACAAACAGTGAAGGGACGACGTAGGGAAGAAAAACACACGACGGCTGGCAGGAGAAAGGGAAGATAAGCGGCGGCTGAGGGAGAATAAGTGAAACTCTGTTTGATTCCCGAACCAGGCATTTTTTTTTGTTTTTTGGTATCCAAAATGATGTTTAAATCCTTCATTTATTTTCAAGAGAGAAGATACATAAATACTTTTGTTTAGAAATTAACCCAAGCACACGTGACGTACATGAAATTTGCAGTGCTTCCCTTTTTAATCTAAAGTTGTAGCACAAAGTTCAATAAAATTTCCGAACCAAAATAAACAAATAATGGGGGTTACACTTATCAGTTATCATAATTTTGGAAGAGGAGAAAGGAAAATACGCACAAAAACATAATGATTAGTCTAAAATAATGAAAGAAGAGAAGGAAAATTACATAAGAAATCTATTTAACACATGTTTTTAATGAAAGGCTTAATTTGATGAATATGAATATATGATTGTCCCATCCCCTTGAACTAGCTGTCTCACTAACTGCTTTTAAAACACGCAGATGCAACACAGCCCCAAGCTCCTCCTCATAATTTGTCTACTTACTTACTTACCTTTTAGATTATTTACTTATTTGTGTTTTTGAATATTATAGGTTATTTTTCCTATTTTATATGTTATTTTATCTTATATTAATTTTGTTCTGAGCTAAATACTGTTTGCTAATAGGCTTGCTATGACGGGGAAAGTCACTTTTATAACAAAACAAGAAGAAAATCAGACACAAAAGCCAAGAAGCTCAAATATTGCATTTTGAAAAAATTGGTGCCAGATCTTTCCCAATTCCAAGTCATAAATAAGGAGTGCATTGTTTAAACATAAAGATTGTACAACGATAAAGATAAATAGAACACACAACAGTCATGGGAAAATAGTTGTTCTGCGAGTGAGCAGAATGAAGTAAACCAAAGAATCAAATATGAGTCCCTTTAAACAATCAAAACAAATAAATGATGTAAATAAAGTAAATTAGTTAGGAAAAAAACGATCAGACATGCACACATATGAACAAAAATCAATTTTTTTCACCTCATCGCAAATGGAAGATCATATTAATAGGAGACCAGATGTTTGATTCGCAAATTGTATATGGCCCGTTGACAACATCAAGCTCTTTACAACAACAATGCACTAAAACTAATTGCAAATCATAGTAAACGAAGGGGATTAAAATTAGTTTTAATCATTTTTCTTCTTTTCGTTATTCCAGAGCATTATTTTTTACCCTAAACAAGTAATAATAAACCAAAAAAGCAGTAAATGAAGATTAATACAAGTTAATGATTTAATGAAAATAATTTTTTTATTTTAAAAAAATATTTAACAATTCACACATGTAACACGATGGGTACATAGAGCTAAATTAGAGTAATTTGGGTAGTGTACATTACTTACGCTGAATGATATATAAAAGAAAAATAAATTAATTGTAAAGAAAAGAAGAAAAGAGCTTGAAAAGAATTTAAAGGTATTCGAAAGGTGAATAAAGGATTTACTGACGGCGTAAGGATACAGCAAAGAAAAATCAACTGGTAGGCTAATTTATTATTTATTCATCCTCCAAATTCGTTTTAACAACGGGTAATTCAGCTCTTCTCAAAGTAAATTTTTCCACTCCATTTAATTTTACTTTTCATATGTTTCCAGATTTAATTGCATAATGTTTAATTTTTTTTGCTAAATATCATCTAACGAATAAATTTAGGTAAATATTAAAGAATATAAAAAGTGAAACTGTTATGTAATAAATGAATAAAAATAAGACTACAATTTATTTTAAATGTTACTTAATTTACCTTTTGGTGATTGTGGAAAGCTTCGGTGGTGAAGCTGTTTAGTTTATTTTCCCTTTGTAAGGTAGAAGTGCCTAATGCATATGACATTCTTATAAGGAATGGTGACCTACGACCAGATGGGACCGTTAGTGTTTTTCTATTATTTTCTTTTATTTTATCTTATATTATTTTTTCTGTTAATTACTGTTTGATAATTTACTTGCTATGATGGGGAGAGTCAATTTTATAACTAAACAGAAGGAAAATTAGGCACAGTAGTGGATAAAACAGGGGTGCACTGTGTAAACATAAACAATGTACAAAGATAAAGATCAATAGAACACACAAAAGTCGTTAGAACCTAGTTATAATGCGAGAGAGCATACTCAAGTAAACTAAATTATCAAATTCGGTCCCCTTTAAATAATTAAAACAATTAAATGTCCTAAACAAAGTGATTCTGTTAAAAAGAAGAAAAACCCGCAAACATGAACACATAGGAACAGAAATCAAAGTTCTTGACCTTCGTAACATATGGAAAGTCGAATAAATATGAGATTAATACAAGTAATAATATACCCAAAAAGCAGTGAACGAGATTAATAGTGTGTTAAGGATTAAAAAATAAATAATTTTTTATCTTTCAAAAAAAAGTTTAATAATTCAGAAATGTAACACGAGAGGTTCATAGAGCTAAATTAGAGTAATTTGGATGCTATGCATTACTTACTACTGAATGATATGTTGAAGAAAACTAAAACAAGGTAAACAAAAGAAGATTAAAAAAGTACCTTAACTTTGGAAAGACAATCTTATATTTAACCAGCTTCGGAAAAAACTCTCGAAGAGAAAGGGAACTGAACTCACGTATGTGGTTTGAAATGGAGAAGTCTGTCACCTGATGAGAATGACGTGCAACTTATGTGAGAGTATGAGAGTTATAGAAATGTTGGGGTGTATGGAGAAAACAGAAAATGCTTAGAAATAGGAGATCACAACAATATTTGACCAATTGATTTAACGTTAATCATTTCAAATAGTTTGTTTTTTTAATTTTCAAATCACTTTCAAATTTGTATTATGCAATGTATCCCTGTTCCCTTATTGTTGCCCCAAATCTGTTATGAATTTACAGGATTAACTTAAACAAGTAAATTATTGCTTCTTTAAAAAAGTAAACTAAACCACCTGCATAATTTAAATGCATTTAAACTGTTAGGTTAACAAAAAAGTAGAGAATATTGGTTTAATTTCAAATGTTTGTTGAAATAATCAGTTATAAAAATCTGTGATTCTCAAAGTTATATAAACCTTCTTATTCAATTAAATAAAGTTCACTGATAAGTAACACACTCAGTTTACACAAGTTCAGCACAAATTATTTCTGAAGCAGCACTCACCTATCTGGTTCTCCTCTTTTTGGTTTTCTCTGTAAACATTTTTTTATATGATACTTTGAACTGTTTCAAATTAAATTGGGTTGATTTCTCACGATGAAACTCGGGTTTTGTTTTTCAGTTTGTTGAAGTTCTTAATTTTCACACCAATAGCCAATTATATGGATCTTCAACCAGGTAAGTAACATTGTTTTATAGTTTGCTTGTTTTCAGTTTGCTTGTTTTGTTTTACCAGCGTTAATTACTCTCGTCCGATACACACTGGTAATCGAGAAGAAGATGAACCGTACATATTGGCATCGGAAGCTCAGCTTGTATACTATATGGATGATGAAGTAGCTAAGGAATGGAGTGTTGTGGTTCATGTGAAACCAAGGGATTTGTATGACATGGGAGAAAAGAATGAAGAAGCTGAAGTTGGTTTTTCTCCACAGCTAGGGTTGAACATGTCAGCGGAAGGTGACATTGGAGATTTACTGTTGACAAGGGAGGAAGATATAGAAGACCTCATAGAAAATACTTCAGAAAATTTCGATGATGTCGCGTAATGCTTATATGAAGCCTTTTAATATAATTTAAAAATGATCTTTCTGTCATAAACTAAGTTAAATAAACTCAATGTTGTACGTTGTTTTCTTTAGTTACTTTATACTTGTGTAGTTTTTATTTGCAGTGAAATATTTATGTTATTGTGAATTTTCATGAGTAAAAGCAGATTTTTCGTTTCTTTCAATGATTTTAATACGGAGAAGTTAGTTTACGTTAAATCTTTATTCCTTCTACAGTTGTTGTTTTCTTAAGGTTGCATTTTTTATAATCTTGCTATCTATTACGCAATATAATTTCACTAGTGTTACATTTTGAAAAGAACAGTGAACATAACATGATGGTGGAACAGGATCAACGAACATTGAGGACTTTTCGTCATCCTCTGCAAGCACAAAAATTGCTACAGAGTTTCTGCTTAAGAAATTTGCCCAAACTACTAACAAGGGTGATGGTAATTGTCAAAAATTTGCGTTTAGTTTTAAAATTGTCTTAGCATCTTGTAGTTTGGTTTTTTTCTAAGTCAGTATTTAATGACTCCAGAGTTCTCAGTTTCTTTTATGTATACTCAATCTGTTATGTGCATGTTGATATTTTCAGTCTTACCTGAATATTCTGGAGAAATAGTTCCTGACAGTCTAGATGGAGAAGAGTCTGATTCAGAAGACGATTTAGATGATATCTCTTCTATCGCAGTCGACAGATCCATGCAATTTGATCTGAATAAGGTTCCAGAAGAAGACGATGAAACTTTAGAAGACCAACAAAATAAACAAGATGATATACATGTTAAGAAAAGGTGCTTTGATCTGAATAAAATGCCATGGTATGGAGATGAAATATCATATCCTCTAAAACGTGAAGCCCATAGATTCATAACAGAGTATTTTTCGCCAGGTCAATACGACGTTGGAGAGAAATTTTGATCTTTTTTCATAACAATCATGCTGATTTCCTTAGTTTAATGATTTGCGTTGCCGTTGTACATATTTATCTACTTTTAGAGTTTCTTGATTTAGGTTTAGTAAGGCATAACTTTAACGAGGAGTAACTTTGATTTATGCTCTCTAGAACTTTATTTTAACTTTATAAATTTAGATTTTGATTTTGTTTTCTTCTTTTACATCCATATTTGAAAGCAAATTTAAATGCCAATAATGTAATCAAGAAAATCTTATTAGTAAATTTGTTCACATGAGTTAACAAATATAGCTTATTTAACTTGTGAAATTTGTTACATAAAACGAATGTAAAAAAGTGTTATGAGTTTAAGTAATCATGATTCAAACATATGTAGCTTAAGATAATAGTCTTTACCTAACTAGATTATACCCAGATGGTTTATTACTAAAGAAAACATTGCAATATGTGGTAAAACGAAACCGCCACAAAATGTAAAACAATAACTCACCCGGCAGTTTATATAACAGCGGTTTTTGAAAATACGCCGCTAAATGCCAGCCTGATTGCAGCACCGACCCCAAACCGCCGCTATATGTACCGCAGTTTGTCGTTTCGCGGCGGTTTTACAAAACCGCTGCAAAATTTCTGCCGCTATCTGCCGGATTTGTTGTAGTGACAGAACACAACAAAATATAAGAATAAGAAATGCAGATGCCAAAGAAAAAATGAGTTGAGAAAAAAATTAGGTATGATCAAACTTTGAAGACTATTTAAACAAATAATAAACAAATAAAGAAAAAAATTTAAACTATATATGTATGCATATATGTATTACTATTTATATAGTTTGCTAGCAGATAAAGAATCAAAGCCATTAGGTCAAGAACTACCCAACAATTCCAGTTGAGAACAGAAATCGGTGAAACCTGACCCACTGGAGGACTCGAGCTCGACGAACATTGAATGCTTGCATTGGACTGAAACTAAACTGGATTCTTAAATTCGAAGGGAAAATGAGGAACAAAGGGATCCAGATCAAATTTCTAAATTGAACAACAGAGGAATAACATCAGTAACTCTTAACACATGACACATGAAAAACACAAAAAACAATATAACCAATTGAGGTTGACTTGATTAGAAACAAAGTGGACTAACTCAACATCAGAATTACATAATAATGTTATCACCTGCTATTGATTATCATGGGTGGAGTCCTCAAAAAACTTCACAATATCAATATCATCATATATCGCATAAACAATGTGAAGAGATGTATTCAATTCATATCCAACGGGTCTAGGATCCACTATGAAGACAATTTTTTGTTCATCAATGGAGAAATGATGCTATTTGGAACAGTGTAATCATCAGTTGACTAAGGAAAAAAAAGGTCCATTAGCGAAATTCACATACCTGAACGGTAAATACTAAACAAAAAAGAACGACAAATAAATGAAACTAAAACCAAAATCATTACTTCGGAGAAATTTGTTTCGTCTTTCAGAAATTTTGAACAACTCTTTTTGAGTATTTGCATCACCTCATCATCCTCAAGTATGAAAATTTTGCTGCCATTTGAGTGGGAAACAATAATTTTGATGCGATACCTAAATAATGTAAACAAAAGAAAAATATACACTGAGTAACATGTCCAAAAGATGTAATAAAGGAAAAAGAAAATTGATACCAATAACTCTGGGAGATAAAATAGATACCTTCGCATGGCATCAATACACTCAACTCTACACAGATAACAATAAAATACATTCCCAACATGACAAACGGGTGCATTACACAAACAACAGTAGTACCACCATTTTTTATGTTTCAACACATCAATAATTTCACCGATTAAAAAACAAATCTGATCCTGTAGACAAATAGTAATTTAGATATTATCATACATGTTTTATCATACTACACATGTTGAAACACAGTTGCGATGTTTGAAAACATAAACATAAATCCTAACATTTTTTATGCGGAAGCATATATTTTAGCACAAAGAATGTCAGCAAGCATCTCTTTAATGGTATGCACTTGTATTGGAACACCAGAGATTACTTGGTTGTCATCATTTCCAAGCTGTCCATACTGAGAGAAGTCTTCAAATATTGGGATAAAGGCCGAATCAGCACTAACATCTTTAAAATTTAAAAGGAAAACATGAATTATAAAATGTAACTAACTTTTTAAAGTATCTGGCAAAATCATGTTAACATGTAAAGGATATCATTTAAAACAATAGCCAAAGAATTGCGAATTGGGGATCAACAAAGTATATTTAAAATTGATTATTCCACTTGATATTTAACATAAAGAAAGAGTACTCACCTTGATGCATTTATCAGCCTAAAGTTTGTTGAAAAAAGGTGCATCACTAATGACATTGATAACTTTAAAGGTACCCCAATAACCCTAAGTGTTAATCCTCTTTGCTTGAACTTTGAAAACAATTTCTTTCCCATTGAGTTGATGAAAAAACTGTGGACAGTATTGGTGCTCAATTTTCTGTCATAGATATTGAAAAGTGATCACTAATTAGTGGATGAAATTGAAGTATAAGAAATAGTTATTCATAGAG
Source organism: Arachis ipaensis (assembly GCF_000816755.2). Taxonomy (NCBI): domain Eukaryota; kingdom Viridiplantae; phylum Streptophyta; class Magnoliopsida; order Fabales; family Fabaceae; genus Arachis; species Arachis ipaensis. The sequence goes on along the minus strand of NC_029789.2, from coordinate 43,135,224 downwards.
TATATAGCAATAAAATTTAAGTGGATAAACCATACATCCATTTCATCTTCTAACAATAAAAAGACATCAGAACACGTTCTCCCTAATAGCTTAGTGATTGCACTGTCTAACAAGACAAACATTCCACAAGAAGTCCCGTCTTCAACAAGTATCTTAATCCTGTAGCTATAACAAAGAAAGTAAATATGAGATTCATCTATTTGTCAGTCTCAGAAGAGGATAATACATGAAGGTTACTTATATTATTAAATCAGAACCCAAGAAAGAAAATTTCTAAATCATAACCTGGATTTACCTGATCATAAAATACTGAACCTCTCTGCTGCACAACTAACAATGAAACACATTATCATTACCTACAATTGGATGACCACAAACACAAGAAAAGACCCACCACTCTGGGTCTTCAACAATCTCTTTAATTTTTCCAACCACAAAGAATTATCCATCCTATTTAAAAAAATAATGAATTGAATGGGTAAGGCATGTCTACAATATCAAAAAATCAATTAACATCAGTACTTCTTACATAGCACTAAAAGATATTAAAAAACTAATAGTACACACCTCATTGTTTCCCTTAAGATAAGCAATAGTCCGTATTAGCTTCCAATCAAAAGATTCATCATCAATTACAGACACTAAATCCCCAATCTCATTACTACGAAGTCTACTGAAATGGTGTCTTGCAATACCGTAAAAAAATTAATATTAGGATAAAAAAATTTCAGGAAGACAGTTATAAAGAGAGACAAAGAGAGAGAGAGAGAGAGTGTGTGTGTGTGATAGAGAGGGAGGCAAAAATTTTGAGTTCAGAGAGACAAAAGTTAAGGAGAATTGATTCTAACTAACTGATTCAGAAAATTCACAGTTTCCTGCATATCAGGGTTGATTGAAACTCTAGAAATATTGATCACATTTTGGAGACTGACTTTATCTACAAATCACAGAAGACAATAAGAAGAAATTAATTCATAAAGAAACTATTCATTCATAAACAAAAATATTTAAACAAATCAAACTGAGACATATGTGCAACATGGACAACTTTTCACCTCCATTCACTTTGATCTTGAAAGATTGCAGAATAACAATAGGTGGTCTCTGTTACCTTTTCAAACTATTGATGTCTATAAGAGCACAACAATCACCAATAAGATTGCAGGAGATTTTCTTCCTGGGTAATGATTATAAGAAAGGACAGACAATAATAGAATAATTCAACAGCAATAAAAGAACATGAAAAACATGGCATAACATAATTTGAAAAAAGGATCAGAAACAGAAAGATAATGGATACCCATCAGCAAAAACTTCAAGGATCATAACTTTCAATATGTTTCCATTACACTCAACATCTCTTTTCCTTTTCAATCTACAAAGGACCCCAACAAAATCTGTTTAGCAAAATTATAGCAAATAACAATAAATCCTCAGAATTAGTACCATAAGACATTTCCTTGAATTGTTAGTAATTTCAATTTAAAACACCTTCATACCGGTTCACATTTGAAAAAGTGAAACTTACCTATTAAGTACTCATAATTAATGCACTTTTGAAAAATCTAGTCCATAGAAGTTAGAATTAAACCAGGATTAGGTATGGTTGTACTTGCAGCTGCAATAACAGAGGTAAAACACTTGAAAAGGATGTGAAACCGATGTCTTGTAACCCTGACCAGTCCACCATTATGTATCACTTTGAAGTTAGAAATAATGAATACACATCTCCTTCTTTTAACTGATAAATAAAGGTTGTGATCAAATCATCCTCAACAGTTGCTTGGATCTTGTGGTGCTGAAAAAAATACAATAAAATCATCTCAGTATTTGTAAATGTTATACCATCACATATTACATGCTAAAAATTATCACATACACAATTTTGAAATACAGAATTTAGTTAACTAAAAATTGATTTTTTGATAAAAACAAAATCTTAGCCTCAATACTCCAAGCTTCCTTCCATGGAGATATTTTTCCAAGAGGATCAATAGTAAGACTCATGTTATAAAAAGTAGAGATGAAAGAATGTAGATGAAAAAAACAAAAAACACAATCTGGGCAAGATAAAACTGTGTGGGATCTGAGTCTTATCTCAATGGACGGGAATACAAAGGAAAAAAGGCAAGTAAGGAACAACTGATTCCTTTAGAGAGATCTCCACAATACTCCATCACCTCATCACTACTTATAGCAGAGAAATGAGCAAGTTTGTAAGGCAAAGCTTGTAGAACACGTTTCTCTTGAAGTCCTTGGATAGATAGATTGATTGATTGACATATGACATTCAATGTGTCCATATGTAATTAAATTAGATATACTCATACCTCTATATATAGCTATGTCAGATCAACCTATCTATGAATCTATATACATCTATCTATCTATCTATCTATAAACAAACTATACCTATTATTCCTAGAAGAATAAATTATTTCTCAATTGGTGTTTGTTAACTTCTTTTTTTTTATAAGGACATATCTTCTATTTAAGTCAATATAAATGCAAATATTAAATATAAATAGTCTCTAAAATAAATAAACATAATCCAAAATACAAAAACATAGTTATAAATAGTCCCAAAGACAAAATAAATATAATCCAAAATCCAAAAACATAATTGTAAATAGTCTTCAAAGCAAATTAAACATAATTCGAAACACTTAATTTTCATCTTCATCTTTATGTAAGTTAATAACATCATTAGAACCAACTCCTGAAGAATAGCCTTCTCCTTTTGCAATATCTTCCTCATCTTTATCTTCCTCTAGAAAAAAGTAAATAAATATATTAGAAAAATAGTACATAATAATGTTCAAAATCACTCAAGTATGTATGTCATAAATATAATTATACCAAAATCATCATATCCACGTATCTAATTTCTTGTGAAAATCACCGCTTCAACATTATCTGGCAACAAACGACTTCTATACTTATTCAAAACATGAGAACCCATGCTAAATACAGATTCTGAAGCCACGGTAGTAATAGGAATGTTCAACAAATCTCGTGCCATTAGTGATAGTGTTGGAAAACGATGATGGTTGTCTTTCTACCATTGCAAAACATCAATGATTGCATCATTGCAAAATAATGTTGCCTCACTCAAATAAATATCAAGTTGGTTCTTTCCACTTTTCATTTCAACTTCTTGATTACGGGACATCAAATCCTTTGCATTGCAAACAATATATGAATCAAAAAGCATGAAAAATAAAAAATACATATAACCAAGTAGATAAAAATACTTATACCAACAATTTTAATAAGTTGAGTTCCAATTGCAGAAGATGTTGCTTGAGAAAAATTACTTGGAAGTTGGGAAGAACTCTCTACAGTTGTAGAGAAATTGTGGTCATAAACCTCAAAGAGCTTGTATAACTTACTCTTCACATGCTCCACTTTGTCTTTAGCACTAATAGGATCAATCTCATTATAGCAATGAACCAAAGTGTTGAGTTTAAATCTAGGATCAAGAACTGCCTCAAATGCAAGAACAACACTATATTTCTCCCAATATTTCTTGAACTTAATCATCATTTTTTCTCCCATGTTCCTTATAAGCACTTCATCATTCTTCAAACTATTCATTAAAATAAGCTGGATTTGCCAAACTTGTAAAAAATACAAGTTGGATGTTGGGTAAGAAGTTCCAAACATCAACTTGGTAGTTTCGTAAAATGGTAACAAGAAATCACATATCTTTTCAGTTCTTCTCCACTTATTTGATGAAGGACAATACTCCCTAAATCCAGCGTCTTTTACTTTATACATTTTAAAAGCTTTCTTATATAGAATAGCACTTGCAAGCATTGCATAAAGTGAATTCCACCTAGTAGGAACATCTAAACATAATGCAGTCGTATACTCAAGTCCCTCAATATCTTCAAAACATTCTTTAAACTTAACCATTTGACTTTCATATTTTCTCAGATACTTAATAGAATCTCTAATCTTATGCACTGCATCACCACATATTTTCATTCCATCTTGGACAATAAGATTTAAAATATGAGCAGAGCAACGAACATGAAAGAATTCACCATCACACAACAATGAACCATGCACATCCAAAGTACTTTTCAAGTGTTCAACACAAGTATCATTAGAAGAAGCATTATCCAAAGTAATGGAAAAAATCTTTTTATCAATTTTCCACTTAGTCAAAAGTGTAAAGATTTTAGAAGACAACTCAAATCCTGTGTGAGGAGGAGGCATATGACAAAAATTGAGAATTTTACTCTGTAATTTCCAGTTCTCATCAACAAAATCTGCAGTCAAACATATAAACCCCTCATTGGTACTGGAAGTCCAAAGATCAGATGTTAAGCAAATTCTATTTGGAATGGAAACTAAAATTTTTTTAAGTTTCGCAGCTTCTCTCGTATGAATTTTCACTATGTCAGCCTTAACTGTATTCCTAGAAGGAAGTTTCAAAGTTGGACTAATATATATCACCCAATTTCTAAATCTCCTATCATTAACCATATTGAATGGCTTATCCCCAGCAACTACATAAGAAGCAAACATATCTCTAGCCACTCCTGAATCAATCTTAAGTGAACCCATTTTAAGTTGCAATTCTGCTATAGTCTGACCAATATCTTCATGCTTAATTTGAGTACAACTATCAAGATGTCGTTTTAGAGTAAAAGTGACATATCGCTTACCTCCAGCTTCAAACACCTTCTTGCATCCTTTACACTCAGAACGTTCTACTCCATCCTTATCTGGACCGAGCTTTTTGAAAAAATTCCAAACATTGGATCTTGCTGGTCTCAGCCTTTTCGAACTAGGTTTATCAACCTCGACCGGAGCAGCCTCAGAACCAACTCCAGCAGTAACAAGGTTACTCACAGTTTCAGAATTCATATTTTCTGAAATAAAAGCAAATGTAAATTGTTTATATGAATCTGAAATAAAACAAGTATCAACTCATCTGATTTAATCAAAACTCAACCATTAGCAAACCACACAAAAAATAGTAAATAAATTTTTGAATTTGCATCAGATTTAACCAAATATCAACCATTATCAACCATAATCAGAACTAAACCATTATCAAACAACACAAAAAACATCAAACAATTTTTGAATCTGTATCGGATTTAACCAAATATCAACCATTATCAACCATAATCAGAACTCAACCATTATCAAACAATACAAAAATACAATTTCTGAATCTGCATCAGATTGAACCAAATATCAACCATTATCAACCATAATCAAAACTCAACCATTATCAAATAACACAAAAAATAGCAAACAATTTTTGAATACACAACAAACCTATATCAAACAACAAATAAGCAAACCCTAAGCCAAAAAACTAATTTACCTATATCAGAAAACCCACTGCATCAGATATAATCAAATAACCATTATCAACCATAAACCCTAATTTACCTATATCAAACAACACAAAACACAACAAACAAACCTAAATCTCTTATCTCAAACCCTAAGTTAGAAAATTAACCAGAGGAGGCGAGGACCAAGACAGAGGAAGCGAAGAGCAGCCATGTCGCGGCAATGAAGACAGACAAGGAGACCCAGAGAGCGAGACCAGCAACGAGAGGACAAGACCCAGGAGCCCAGGACCGAGACCAGCAGCGACAACAGCTAGACGGAGCAGCACCGGTGGCTAGAACCCACGAGGACCTAAGATCGACGATGACTGCGACTCAGCGAGTGTGAGGGCTGAGGTCAACGGAAGTGCGATCTTGAGTGAGACTGACTATGGTCTATGGGTGGAGAGTGGAGAGTGGAGACTGGAGAAGCTGAAGGTTGAAGGCTGAAGCTCTGTCCTCTGTGTTGACGACCGAGGGAGTGACCGAGTGAGAAACTGAGAGTGACGGTGAGGATTGAGGTTGAGGAAGCTACAAATCCGAAATTGGAATTAGGGATTCAGTAGGGTTTCATTGGGGAGTCGGGTTGGGTCGGGGTTAATTGGGTTAATGGGTTCTGGATCTAGGCTATAACAATCAGCCCCATAATAAAAAAATGCTCCAGCCCACCGGGGAAGCCCGCCCCGCCCCGCCAAAGCCCGCCAAAGCCCACAGTTTAAGCGGTGTGGGTTAGGCGGGCTTTTGTCTTTCGACGGTCCCAAATTTCCAGCCTGGCCCGCCTTTTTTGGCAAGTTACGCGGGCCAGCCCGGCGGGTTTAA
>NC_029789.2:43119597-43127800 GCF_000816755.2 Arachis ipaensis | reverse complement strand
ATATGTTAAATTGATGTGTTTCAATTTGTTATTTTAATTCTTACGGGTAAATCATGGACAAAATCTCCATTATAAATCTCTAGTTTTGACTAAAAGCATGAAGATTTGATTGATCAAATCTTTGACTATATAATAATACTGTTCCTGATAAGTATGAGTGCTGAAAGAGAACACATGTCAACTTGTTGACAATCAGAAACATAGATTGCATTATTGAAATTGAAAATTGATACAGATGAACAGAAAGCCATCATTCAACAGTTTGATGTTTAGCTCTTTTGTTAAAAAAAATCAAAGAAACACCATTCAATAAGAGGAAGTTAGCTCTGGACATTAAGAATAGTCAACCATAGTTAACTTAAAAAACAACAATTAGCAATCCATCTCTATTAATAACATCAACATATTAATGAAATTAATCAACTCATAAGCCCAACCATTAAATCAAGAAGGCAACAATAAGAAACCAAGAAAATTAACTCAAAAAACAACAGCAAAAAAAATTTTATCCAAAGGAATCAATTAAACCGAGAAAATGAAACCAAATTATTAGCAGTGAATTAGAGGATGTACAAAATTAACTAAGAGATCCAAAGAACAACCATGAATAATTAACCAAACAAAACCAACATTCTCTGTTAATAATTATCACCAAGAAAAAAATCAGGAATGCAGCAATTAATTTGAATAAATTGGTAAGCATGAGGAAAGTGAACTCGTATTTACAACAAAAAAATCAGAAAAATTAACCTGGAAAAATAACAACTAACGTTAAGATTGAAACTGAAGAAGCAATGAAGAGGGGGCTCAAAGATAACGTAAGCGACACCAGATAAGAACAGCGACAATCTGAACGCCAGTGGGACCTGTTCTTTCAGCGATGGAGAGATTGATGGAGGGAGTTATGGCAAAGAGGGAGTGATGCAAAGGGGGAACAACCCATCCTGATGCCAAGAATAGCATAACATGGATAAACAAAAATGGCCGGGGAATAACCCATGCGCTATGTGAAAGTCATACTACAAGGCGAACAACACCACTGCCTACAGCAGAGTACATCGCGTATGCAGAGAAGCGCGCGGGGCAAAGGGGGAGAGAAAAGAGAATGGTAGGGCTCAGGTCTCTGTAAAGGAGAAACTTATGAGGTACGTGAGTTCTGATGTTTCAACCCAGTGAGGAGCGAATGATGTAATTAAACCAAAATAAACCAATACTAAATATTCCAACATTATTATAGTGGATAAGATTAATTCAATATTATTGTAATTAAAAGGAAATAAAACCATCAACAATCAAGGTTAACTTTATATTTAAATTTCAACTTCAAATGTTATGAATTTTTAAATGAACACAAGATGTATATTTTTTAATAATTTAATCTTAGGTTGAATACTTTTGAAGATGGAAATCAAAACCATTTTATTAACCACGATCTATATCTTTTTGGGCGATTCTCTTTTTTTTTTTTGGGTACTGATTAATAATTAATTTATTATTGCACCGGTTCATTTCAAATTGATAAAATAAACGCATATTTTCTTTTCTTGTAATTAAAAAGAAATTTCATTAAATACATAAATATCATAGTTATGTCCACATTAGAATTCAAAACATACTAACATTGTATTACAAATCAAACATTTTAAAGTAGTATCTCAACATATTAACCTAAAAAGCATGGAGACCCTTCACAGCCTCATGATCGCTTCCACATTGGCTGAAAGCATCTTCAACTTCCGGTATAGAATCAACCAGAACATGAATCTGAAGAAAATTGAAATCCTCTCAGTTATTGATATTTTTAAATACTAATAATTGAATAAATTATAGACACTATACACAAGACCTTATGCTCATTCATCTCAGCAGCAACCTCAAAAAGATTAATAACCGAGACATCATCCCAAATTTGATGAACAATATACACTAATCGATTCAGCTCATATCCCACAGGCCTAGCATCAACCATGAATACAAGTTTTTTGTGCAAAAGACTTGAAATGAGTTTCAATGGAACAACTTTGCAATAATATCCCTGAAAAAAAAACTGAAATAGTTGACAAATAGAATAATAATAATTTATGTTTTTGTTAGGAATGTCAAAAGATACAAACTAACTATATCTATATTTATATACTAATTAAAACCACAATTACATGATAATCTGATTCAACTCTGGGTGATTATCCAAAAAGCTCGAACATTTTGTCTTTATTATTTGCACGACCTCACGATCTTTAAGAACAAATATATTGTTGCCATTTGTATGAGAGACTACAATCTTTAAGCAGAATCTTGAAAACTATGAGAAAACAAGGAAAATTTTAGTAAACATTCAAATAATAATTAGTTACCAAAACAGAATAAAATTAAAGAACAAAACACCTTGGGATAGCATCAATGCATTGAAGCTGACATAGATCACATGATAAAATATTTTTATTAGCTCACACAAGAGAACCACATAAACAAGTTGAGAACCACCACTTATGATTCTTCAAAACAGATGATATAGTTCCCAGAATAAAAATGAAACCACCCTGCCAACAAAGAAAAAATCATTACAGCATTTCAAATAATTTACAAAACTATCATTTTCTAAGTTTTCCAAGTATCATATAACAAGAATAACAAAAATGAATTATCTAAGAGATTTTATTGCAAATGAGGGAAAAAAATATACATTCTCAGCATCAGAATAGTAGGGATTGGGTGAAATAAGATCAGTAATAATATCTTCAATAGTTTTTTATTGAATAGAATTATCACATACTAGTTGAGTCTTGTAATCTTTCCCAGTTGTATACTGCAAATAGGTGTCATAGATTGGTGGAAAAATGGGACTGTGAATGCTTGCCTGAGATAATTTGGTTAGAACAAGTATCCAATGCATTGATTGACAAAAAAAATAAAAAAATGCATGAACAACATATTTTAAGATAGAGTGAGGAATCATACATTGATATAATCATCCGTTGCAACTGGTTTCGGATTATGACTTAAGACATTTACAATTTTAAAGCAACCGGAATAATCTCGATGAACTGCAGATGCAATTTCAACCTTAAAAGTTTTCTCCTCTCCAACAACATCATCAAACATATGTGGAGAATATGACCGACGGACCTTGGGAGATTAATATAAAAATATCAAGAAAGTTGAACAGGAAAAAAATATAATAAAGATTAAATGAGGTTGACTATAAAAGAGTTCATACTGCAAACACATTAAGATCAATAGGAAATTCTTCCTCTATCCTGAGAAATGCTTCAGAACAAGATTTTTTCAAATAGTTTTGTTGCCGCATTATCAAGGAAAACAAACAAAACAGCACACCCACTATCGTGAATCTTTTCCCGAATCCCATATCTAACACAATTAACAACCAAGAATAACAAATAAAACCAAGAAATCTGCTTAAGTTAGTTTTTCAATGCCACTAGAACCGCATCAATTGGACCTCTATAGCTCAAGTTATGTCCGTTAGAGTGCAAGGAGGTCAGGGTTGACAGCATCATTGATACACATAAACTAGTTATGCTACGATTTAGGAAATTGCACGATCGGCAAAATTCCTTCCGGCAAGTGCACCGGTTATCGTCGTCAAGTAAAAACTCACAATAGAGTGAGGTCGAATCCCACAAGGATTGGTTGAGTGAGCAATTCGGATTAGAAGTGTGTTCTAGTTGAGCTGAATCAAGATTTGAGATGAGAATTGCGGAATGTAAAATTGGCGGGAAAAGTAAATGACAAGATAATTAAATGGCTGAATCTTAAATTTTGTGAATGCTTCTTTCCAGCAAGCTTTCCCTTGTGATTGGCTTGAGTGAACTTGCTTGTTGGCTCAGGAGTTGGATTGTTCTTTGACCTTCTCTTCTTCATGGATATGATCCTTTGTTTCTCGGTCACAATCCTCATTTTGGTGCTTGTTTCTACTGCCTTCACATCCTTGATCTCAGAACTTGGTTGTTGTTGGACAGTTGGAGTATCCTGTTCATCAAAAGCTTCCTGAATTTGTGGTTCAATTAACCCTTCCTCTTTGCAACTCTCTGTGTCATTGGAGTGTGATCTCCCTTGATTGACTTTCTCCCTTTCTTGTTCTTCTGATTCCTCCCTTGGGTTTGCCATGGTATCACTAGAAGAATTGTGGGTAGGGATTTGCTTTGATAGATATCCAATTTGTGCTTCTAGCTTTTGAATGGCAGCACCATGAATTTGTAAGTTGGATATCACTTCTTCCTTAAAGCTTTTCAAATCGGCCACATCTCTGCCCATAGTTGCAATCATTCCTTCTATCCTGTTTAATTGATCTTGAAATTGTTGGTTCGGATTGGGTTGATGAGGTTGATTATCTTGGCTGTGATATGGTGGCTGGGAGTATGTGTTTTGTGTGGGCTGATAGAGTCTTTGGTTGGAGTGTTGGTAGTGGTATGACTCTTGTGTGTAGTGGAATGAGTCTTGTGGATAATTTAAGACAAGCATGACTATTTGGCCCAAATGATTACTTAAGGCTCAAGAAAATGCATAAAACAACTAAAAATAACATAAAAAATGCTAGTGAAACTAGCCTAAGATGCCTTGGCATCAATCATCCACTTTCTTCCTCTTCTTCTATAAAACTCCGTCAAATCCATCCGAATGCTACCTAAAATAAACAGAATTGCACACAACTCAAAGTAGCATTCATAGTGGCTAAAAAAGTATTTAAATCTTGATTAAACATAACAATTCAAATGCAAATTCACTAGGAAAAGATAGGAAAGATGCTCACGCATCACTTAATAACACAAAGAGTTGTGCATAATAAAGAACAAACAAAAATCCAAAAGATTGATACTTAATCTATTCCATAATAGAGTTACATATGAACCTTACTTGACTATAACATGTTCAACATATGAACCACAAGCATTACAAAGGTAGAGATCTTCATGCTCAACAACGGCATGACCACATACACATGAGTAGTACCACCAATCTGGTTCATCTATAACTTCCTTAATTGTCCTAATAACGAAGTAATGACCATCCTGTAAAATTTTAAAAACAATGATATACTATAGAATAATGATTAACAAACCAGATTACGAAAACCAACACACATGTTTAATAAATTCAAGTTTAAATATTAAATGGAGAGTTTGTCAATCTAAAATAGTACCCCATTATCTGCATGACCAACCTGATATGTTTCTCCAACAGTTGCAGTTACCCAATCCAGACCTTTATTGACATACTTAAAAAGATACTTAATGACGTTTGACTTGTTACAGAATTTAAGATTTATGTGAGCTTGATATTTCATTAACAGTAGTGGATTATAGAGCACAACAAATCTGTTGTCAATATCAACATCGTTGATTTTCACTGTAACACCCATATTACGACATCTATATATTGGATAGCCATCTTCATCAAACCTCGTTTGGTCAACAAATCTTTTCGGATAAAATTTTGAGCACTTACCATCTTTTATGCAAGGACAACTCGGTCTAAGTCTACCGCAGGGCCCATGGATCATGTACTTGGTGACGACATTATAAAGAGCTGGAAATTTGTGGGGATTAGGTAGCTCGGCACAAATCAATTCATCAACAATTTCAACACTTTGTAAGTTGCTTTCCCCGTTAAGCCAAAATAACATGTGTATATGTGGTAGACCTCTCTTTTGGAACTCGATAGTATACATACCTAAAAAATACAAAAACATCTTAAAGAAGCCAAACAAATATATGTCTCAAGACAATCGACAGAAATTGAAATGCTAAGTGAGAAATAACATACCTGCATTAAGTGGTCCAAAAAACACACCTTCCTTAAGATCACTTAGGAGGCATTTCAACTTAGCATGAAAGACACGACAAGAGATATCAGGACGATCAGCGATAGGAATTCGCTTTCACTCTGTGAATTGCTGAAATTCAGGCCAATTTGGATTACACGTAATAGTAAGGAATAAATCTGGATAGCTCAAATGTTTACAAATTACCATGGCATCTTGACAATGGTTAAACATATAACGTCGACCACCAGTGAAGGAAGAAGGCAAAATGACTCGTGTCTCAATTGAAGAAGCTTCGTCATCACCACGACGCATAGCCTCCTCTATTCCTTAAAGGGCTTCTCCTCTAATTGTACTTTTCTTCTTTCTAATCTCATACAACCTTTGGGACTCAATCATTGTGAAACAATCAACAACAAATTGTTGAAATAATCGCCTATACTTGTGAATAATTCCATCTTCGTGCTCCCTAATCTGCAGACAAAAATAGATAAATTCCCTGAGAGAAACCCTTGTTCTCCTTCCGGGAACATATCCATGTTATTGACCTCGATTAGGAATATTCAAATGGTAACCATCCTCGCCATATGGAAACAACAACGGATACTGTAAGGGCCAATACAGAGCATGAGTTTCATAGATACGTTGCAACTGACCAGCAGTAGATCGAACAATAATGTCACGACCATGATCCGACGAATCAAAATCTTCAACAACCAAAGCAGCAACTTCATCACAAGAGGGAGCACTGTAAGTTCTTCAATCAACTGTCCTTTGCGAATACAACTTCAAAGAAAAAATCTCAGATGGATGACATTTATAAAATTCTCTGACTCTTCGAAATGATTGTGCTATAACATTATAAGTATCGATCATTTGCAACAACTCAGTTATCAATTCTTTATCTATCTCAGATGTTTGCCTAAAACAAACATGCATTAAACACAAAAATATATTTAAGAACCACACAGAATACCATTATCATATCATTTGATACATCATCATTAGTTAAAAATGATTAATAACATATTATAAGGGGAATAAAACATGGAATAACTATGCAATGCCAGCTATAAACATTTTCTTCAATACAGAAAACATTAAAATATCAGGAAAAATATAATAAAAAAACTCGACAACAAAATTTCAAACACACATAACCAAAGATTCCTTGCCTATATGTTATCTCATGCTGAGTGTCGTATATATATATATATATATATAATTGCGCAAATTTAGGCTTCTGACCAGCATCTGGGAGCAAACTTCCAATCCGATGATAATTTTGACCAGTTATTATAAACTGCGGTGGACCACTCTCATCATTGATTGAATCCAATACCTTACCACCAAGAGACGTGAAAGCAAACATACTGTTATAAGATCGAATATTCTTTTGGAAGTATAAACTCTTGCTATCGTGTCCGTTAATCAAATTATATAATAGATCTGGGGGCTTTTGGAGATAAGGTAATTGAATTTTTCCTTTTAAGCAACAAATAGTAAACACAGGATGATTAACTGTAGATTCTCTTTCAACACGTTTTAATAACCAGAAATACGCCCCACAGATTGAACATTCATAGTTAGGATCACCAACATCAAGACAACCTGGTAAAGATAAAGGGAAAAAAATGCATAACAATAAAAAAATTTCATCTCAATTATATGACATGAAATAGATTCGACATAAAATGAATAAACCATTAGCATACAAATATAATATATATAAATACTTTACTCCTTTAAATTGTGTCCAAAAAATATATGCCAAAATAGTACTTCTATTTTACTCTGACTGAATAATACCTTATCACAGAAGCACAATAAAATTTTTTAGCATTAACTAAATAACAATTCTATTTGACTATTCTTGAATAATAGATGATTTAAGAAAGAGAGCATACCTTGTATCTCACTTTGCAAGAAGAGAGGATGATCAATAACGGAACCAACTTGACTGAATGAATTTATCGAAGGATCATATATTTCTGATTGGTCTAAATCATCCATTTTGATTTAAAATAAGACAAATTTATATAAATATGTATTTGACAACCAAAAATAAAAAAAATGATCAAATAAGAAATCAATTAATGAATTATTTAATAATCAGCATGCAAATTGAACATTAAAAGTATAATAAACTATAAAAACCAATGTGAATTAACCATTGATTTAAATATAAACAAAGGTTAATGCACATTCAGGAACATTTTGATATTTTTTAATGTTAGAATAGGCTTTGTTTCATTATTTTAATCACTCATAGTAATTGTCTAGGTTCGAATTAAATCATGTAAATGACTATTAGAATCATTTTCTATTTTTTTTAGGCTTTAATGACTTTATTGGTCCATAGAATTTCACAAAATTTTTAAATACGTGCCTATATATATATATATATATATATATATATAT
>NC_029789.2:43079497-43119336 GCF_000816755.2 Arachis ipaensis | reverse complement strand
CTTGAACCTTCTTTTTTTAATTGGGTCCCTAGGCTTTGTTTTTCTTTTAATTGAATCCCTCTACCAAATTTTCTTGTTGTAATCAGCTCCCTATACAGTTAAGCGAATCACTGTTAAGAGGGGCTAATTGAAAAATTAAAAAAAAAATTGGTTCAGGGACAGAATTGAAAGAAAAAAAAAGATATGGACCTAATAGAAAATTTCGAAAAATTATAGAGACTGATAGAGTAATTAAATTTTTTTTAATATACAAATATTGATTAGGAAATCAAATTAGAAAAGTTTCAACAAATACCCCTCCTGTAATATTTAGCTAGAAAAGTTAATTAATTAACTAATTACCTGGATCCAACCACATAACCAAGAAACTTTCCATATTCTCCACGATAAGAATAAACGCTAATTAAACAGTTTAATAACCTCTGGTACTTGTGTACATTTGAAATAAGTATATAAGTTAAACCCGTGTAGTGATCTAAATGATTCTCTAAACAAATTTATCATGGGATTAATTATTTCAGCCACATGTAGCAACTGGTCAGGCTTACGCTAGCTAATTTAATTACATTCAGTAATTGTTCGGGTTGAATGAATTATTAACTATATTAATCACTTTCAGGCATGTAAAAAACAAGAACTAAACAATTTCAAGATTATGTTAGCTAAGTTAGTAACTTTTTGTCACTATTTAGAATTATTATAATTATTTTAAATGACATTTAGAATTATTATATCATTTTTTTGTCTTACAAATATTAATTGGGGTATCAAATTAAAAAGAGACCAAAACAGAAGTCTGGTGATATGTTTAATTAGGAATTCTCTATGTTAGTAATAGTTAAAGTAAACCTTTTAAGTATAGCAATGTAAAAAAATAATAATAAATCAATAAACGAATGTGTTATTAGATATAAATCAAAAGAACTTAAAATATAATTTAACAAAAACAAAATTGGACAGGGATAAAATAGTCAAAGATATTATTATACCCGACAAAATAAAATTTGAACTCTGATTAACATTCTCAGACACGTCAACTAAATTTTCTAAAACATAAAATTATATAGAAACATTGGAAACATATAAAATAAACATAGAAATTATTAGAAACATAAAGATTAACTACAAAAATATAGCTAGAGGAATAAACTTTACCCAAAAACCCTAAAACATTACAAAAAAAATTACAAACACTCCCTGACGAATGGACTTTTTCTAGTAAAGAATTCACAAAAGTAATCACGTTGTAAGTATAGTTTTTAAACCAACAATAATCCTTTCGTACAAAAACTTGTTTGTCACTAAAGTAAACTCAATAAAAATAATAATCGAAATATTTAAACCTCGGGTCGTCTCTCATGGAATTGCAGGGAGGTGTATTTATTATTGGTTATGGGAAAATTATCTTTTTGGGTTTTTGAATAAGGAACAAGAAAAATAAATTGCAAGAAAGTAAATTGATAATTAAGAAAAACTCTTGGCAAGGTATGAGAATCAGATGTCCTATCCTAGTTATCCTTATCAATTGTGATGAGAATTGTTCATTGCTCCCACTTAGTTAACCCTTACTAAATAAAGGAAAGTCAAGTGGACTAATCAATTTGATTTCTCAAGTCCTAGTCAACTCCTATGGAAAGATTAGCTTTAGAGGGATCCAAATCAACCAGCAACTTTCAATTATCAATCAGCAAAGGAGTTTGATAACTCAAGAGTCTCCAATTGCTCTACCATAGCCAAGACTCATAAAAAGCTAATTAAAACCCTCCCAAGCATTTTATCAAACACTTGAAAGGCATAACATAAAAATGTAGGAAACTAATAGGGAATGTAAAATCTAAAACCAACGATTGCAAGAATCAATGACATAAAAACAATCATAAATTTGAAATACCTCAAATTGCATTAAATATAAAATCAAATCTAACATTGGAAGGTCATAAACCAAATTGGAAAAGAAGAGAATCAACAAGAGAAATAGATAAACCAAAGTACTAGAACAAATAAAAGTATAAGAGAAACTAAATTAAAGGAACATTGAACCTATAATTGAGAAGAAATAAACCTAAAACTAAGAGAAATCCTAAAACCTAGAGAGAGTAGAGAGCCTCTCTCTCTAGAAACTACATCTAAATCCTAAATTGTGAATAATGAGAAGTGTCCCCTAATTTCTCCACTCTGCAGCCTCTAATCTGTGTTTTCTGAGCCGAGAACTGAGTCAAAAACAGCCCAGAAATCGCTGGGGGCGAATTCTGATACGCTAAATTTTCGCAGATGCATGCGTGCGCATGATGTACGCATGCGCGCCGATTATATTCAGAGAAACTATGGTAAATTATATATCATTTTGAAGCCCCTGATGTTAGCTTTCCAATGTAACTAAAACCGCCTCATTTGGACCTCTGTAGCTCAAGTTATGGTCAGTTAAGTATGAAGAGGTCAGGCTGGACAGCTTAGCAATTCCTTCAACTTCTTGTATTCCTTCCACTTTTGCATGCTTCCTTTCCATCCTCTAAGCCATTCCTGCCCTATAAATCCTGAAATCACTTAACACACATATCAAGACATCGAATGGTAATAAAAGAGGATTAAAATTAGTAATTTAAGGTCAAAGAAGCATGTTTTCAATCATAGCATATAATTAAGAAGGAAAATGTAAAACATGCAAATTATATGAATAAGTGAGCAGAGAGTTGATAAAAACCACTCAAATTTAGTGCTCCACATAGATCGGATCGGATCGGATATAGCCTACAATTATATCCGATCCGCACTGCACTCATCGGATCGGATCGGATATGATATCCGCATTTTTTTAGGCCGGATCGGATCGGATATCGGATATATTCGCATAATTCAAAAAAATTATTTTAAGATTCTGTTTGGCTGGTTTTACAAAAAAAAATCTAGAAAATTCATTTTTTATCTGTTTAAGCCTATTTACTCCTAAAATATTATCAATAATAGTTCTCTTGAATAACAAAAACAAAAGAATAATACAAGATTTAAGTTTAATTATTCTAAGTTAAAGTACAACATAAAAAATTAAAAATAAAATATCATAAAATTCATAAAATAACACACTAAAATTCATATCACACTAAGGTTTACTTTCTTAAACTATGCTATTTATATGTGATGTGCGGATATGCGGATTTGCGGATCAGATCCGTGGATATCACTGCCGAATCCGCAATCCGATCCTACCATAGTGCGGATCCGATCCGATCCAATCCGATCATATGGCTCTGCGGATCGGATAATATCCGCAAAATTCGGATCGGATGCGGATAATTACCGCGGATATGCGGATATTATCCGATCCATGTGCAGCCCTACTCAAATTAGCACAAGATAAACCATAAAATAGTAGTTTATCAATCTCCCTACACTTAAACATTAGTATGTCCTCATGCTAAGCTCAAGAGAGGCTATAAGAGAGTGAAGAGGAATGGTAAAACTTATGAAATGCAACCTATCTATATGAATGCAACTAAATGCAAAATGCTCTTTCCTACTTGGTTTAAAAGTAAATAAATTCTCCAAGAAAAACATAAGTTAGATTTCTCTAATTCAAATCACACAATAAAAGACAAGTAAACTTGTAAGAAGATAGCTCATGAAAGAAGGGAACATAGAATCAAGCATTGAACCCTCACTGGTAGTGTATATGCACTCTAATCGCTCAAGTGTCTAGGGTTAATTCACTCTACTCTTCTCTAGTCATGCTTTCTAGACTTTGTTCTTCATCTAACCAATCAACAAAAATTTAGTATACCAATGCAAACATCATGAGGTCTTTTCAAGGTTGTAATGGGGCTAAGGTAAGGGTGAAGATATATGTATGACCAAGTGAGCTATAATATGAATATTTGACTAACCTAAGCTTTCACCTAACACACACACCACTCTATGTAACTCTAAAATCATGCCTAGCTACCCATAATTCCCACTTTTGTATCACATACTCATGTACCAAATATTTCTTTAATTTTATCACATATGCATTGATCTTTTATTAAACTTAACATTGGGGTAATTTTATCCCCTTAGTTATTTATTCATTTGAATAGTTTTTTTTTTATTAAAAATATAAAAGCAAACATAACATATGGTACATGGATTTTTTTTTATTTTTCTGGTCTTTCATGAGTAGGTACCAAAATTCCCGATATTTTGTCAATGAAACATTGTACACTTTCATCTACCCAAGTTCCCACAGTTTCCCACACTTGATTGATACACAATCTCTAACTTAAGCTAACCAAAGATTCACTTGGGGTAATTAATTGTTTTTCCACTTAAGACTAGTGATGTGGTAAAATATAGAACAAAAGGGATTAAAAGGCTCAAAGTGGCAAACAAAGGTAATTGAAAGGGTAGGATTGATAAACCCCATTTGTAGGGTTTATCTTGTGTTGAATTTAGAGCATTTTGATAACCTTTCCTCACATTTATTCAATGAAATAGTATGGTTTTGTAAATTCTCCTTTAATTGTGCTTAAAAGTGAAAACATGCTTTTGAGGTCTTGAAATACCTAAATTTAATTCACCTTGATTCCATTAGATGCCTTGATATATTTGTTAAGTGATTTCAGATTTAGGAGACAAAGATTGGATCAAGGGAATGAAGGAAAAGCATGTAAAAATGGAGAACTCATGAAGAAATGAAGGAATCGCAAAAGCTGTCAAGCCGACATCTTCGCACTTAATCGACCATAACTTGAGCTACAAAGGTCCAAATGATGCGGTTCCAGTTGCGTTGGAAAGCTAACATCCGTAGCTTCAAAAAAATATAATATTTGCCATAGTTGCTTCACGTATGGTGACGCGTACACGCATAGTACATGCACGTGTCGTTGCTGCCATATGTTCCACTTAAAGCAATACGTGGCCAGTGAATTCTAAAGCCTTGTGGGCCCAATCCAACTCATTTCTGATGCTATTTGACTCAAGAATTGCAGGAGGATGACACATCTAGTCATTAGTTGAGTTTTATTTTAGTTTTATCATTATTTAGTTAGTTTCTAGAGAGAGAAGCTCTCACTTCTCTCTATGATTAGGATTAGGTTTTAGATCTAGATTAGGATTTCTTAGATCTAGGTTTAATTCATGCTTTGATTTACTTTTCCTCTATCAATTCTTGTTCCTCTACTCTTCCTCTCTTTAATTTTGTATTTCATTCTTGTAATTCTCTACTTTTATGTTGATGCAATTTTGTTCTTCTATTTTCTTTTAATGCAATTTATGATTCATGTTCCTTTATTATTGATTTGATTTGTTGTTGTTTAATTCCTTACAATTGAGTAGTGTAGATTTACTTTCCTTGCTATTTTACTATGCTTTCCTTTTATGCCTTCTAAGTATTTGATAAAATGCTTAGTTGGATTTTAGAGTAGAATTTTATGCTCTTGGCTTGGGAAGGTAACTTAGGAACTCTTGAGTTGCTAATGTCCAAGTGATTAACGATTGGGAGCCATTAACGCTAGATCTCACTAATTGATTTAGTGGAGAACTAGGACTTATGGTCTTGGATTGACATAGCTCACTTGATTTTCCTTTACTATTAGTTAGGGGATGACTTAGTGGGGTTGGTCCTTGCCAATTCTCATGTTGTGGTTAGTGATTAGGATGGAGATCCTTGACCACCAACCTTTGCCAAGACCTCTTTAGTTGTTAGTTTATTTTTTTTTCCATTTACTTTTCATGTCTCTTATCAAAAACCCCAAAACATACTCCATAACCAATAACAAGACACTTTGTTACAATTCCTAGGGAGAACGACCCGAGGTTCAATACTTCGATTTATAAATTTAGGGGTTTGTACTAGTGACAAACACAATTTTTGTATGAAAGGACTATTGTTGGTTTAGAAACTATATTGCAACGAGAATTTATTGTGAATTCTAAACTGTACAAAAGTCCAATCATCAAAATGGCACCGTTGTCGGGGAATTGCAATGGTGTTATGTTATTGGTTATTGTATATATGTAAATATTGTGAATAGCTTGATTTTTTGGATTGCTTGTTAGTTTTTGCTAATTTTAGGACTTTGTTTCATTATTTCCTATTAGCTTTTGTTTCTTATTTTCTCTTTTCACTATGAATTCTCACTTTGGCTATGAGTTTGGTTCTAATTGTGTTGTAGAAAATGTGAACTTCAATGATGACACTCATTATGGATGGAACCAACAAAGATGGGAGAAGCCTCAAGGAATTGATCACTCCTATTGGCAACAACCTCCGGATACTTATAGGTATAATCACCATCCTAATGCATGTCAATTCAATGGCTATGGTGAATCTTTTTATGACAATCAATTACCACCATCATATGCCTATGATTCTTATCCTCAACATGAACCTCAACCATACTCACAATCCTTTCCATACCAAACACCTTCCGATGATCCATATCCACCATATGACTAATCACCCATACCATACTCTTATGACCATTATGAGCAAGAACTTTTAGAACCACCACAACCTTATCATGACTACTATGAAGAACCACCTCAATGCACACCATCTCCATACCCTTACCAAGAAGAACCACCTTCCTAATATGAAATTTCTCTCTAAAATGATCAACCCTCTTATCCATCCCAAGCCCCAATAGATGATTCTATCACCTTGCTACTTCAAGGACAAGCGGATATGCAAAGGAACACCCTAGAATTTGTGACTAACTTGACCAAGGTAGTGCATACTTTAGCCTACCAATGCTTGAACACTCAAGGTGCTTCCATAATCACATGTGAAGAATCAATTAAAGATCATAGCATGAAGGAGAGATTGGAAACTCTGGAGGGTAATGAGGGATGTCACTTTGTGTTAGAACAATTGGAGGAGCCTATGATCATTGAAGAAAAGGAAGAAGTGGTTGAAGATTTAGGAGATGTTGAAAGTCCAAGGGAATATAGCATCATGGAGCACTCTTCAAAAAAAAATAATAAATAAATAAATACAATTCTAAAAAAAAAAATTTTTTCTTCCATTTTCTTTTATTGCATTTGCTTGCTTTCTTTCATTGCATTTTAATTTTGATTTTATAGCTTGTTGTAATTTTCTTTTTTTTAGTTTCTTATTTTAATAATGGTGTTGAATTTTCCTACTCAATCGTTGAGAATTTCTTGAATTTTTTTGGTGCCTCTTGACTTGTTTGATATTGTTGAGTGATGAAACTTTTAAATCAATGCTTAATCTTGTATGACTCTTGTGTCTTTGTGCATTGAAATGAGCTAATTTTGTTTTTCATGACCCATTCTTTCTTATTTGAACTTGATGCTCAATATGTTCTTCATGCTTTGATTTTACTCTTGCATCAAGTGTTAGTTCATATGCCCTTTGCCTATATTGTTTTCTCACTCACATGTTGTAGCTACCACGTAGTGAGAACCTTACCCTTATTTGGCATTCGCCCCCGCCTATGTTCTCTTTGCTTTGATATCTTTGTTATAGGCTTAATTTTCTTTCTTTTTCTCTCCCTTTAGGTTGGCCACCAAGAAAGGAGGAAAAGGAAAAGTTTCGAGATGGGGCAACGAATAAGTCATCTGCACAACCTTTCGAAGAAGCTCATCAATTGTAGCAACCCATCCGCCTTGCTCTTCTTTGCATGCACCGAGGACGGTGCAATCTTCAAGCGTGGGGAGGTTGTTCGACCGATCTCCATGGGTAACAATTTCCTTTTCAACACCAATTTTTTTTTATTTTCTTCGTTAGATAGTTATTGCATTACATGATAGGTTGCATGTTCGTTAGAATTTGTACATATTTTTACCACTTCTTTCCTATTAGGACTACTTGGTTAGGGTGATGATTTCTTTTCCAAGAGACTGTTTTAGGGCACCTTACCAATTTGAAGAACAAATTTTTTGTTGAACTTGCTTGAAGAATTTATTTTGGAATATAATTTTTGAGCTAAGAACACAAGCTTGTGAGATTTAAGCCTAATGGTGTGGTTACATCTTATAACCACTTATTTTTCCTTCTTGTGTGCATTATTCTCTTTCTATGATTGTAATATTTGATTTATTTGATTCTTTATGTCCATTATTTTGTGTATTCATGCATTTATATGATTGAGGTCATTATTTCATTTAGCTCACTTACCCAAATAGCCTTACTTTTTATCATCCATTGTTAGCAACTTTGAGCCTACGCTTAACCCACTTGTTCTTAATTTTAGCACACTATAAGCCTTAAAGTGAAAAACAATAAATATCCTTACTTGGATCTTTGATTAGCTTAGGCTAGAGTGTGTGTATCATTCAAGTGTGGGAATCTTGGGACATTGGGAGAATAAAAGGGTAGTTTTGTATTTTTATTGAAATTATTGGGAATTTGGTACATGCTCATGTATTGATAAAATGTATAGACCTTATGCATTGATGTTCTTGTATATAGTTTAAAAGAAAGAAAAAAAAGAAAAAAATGAGAAAAGCAAAAGAAAAAAGAAAAAGAAACAAAAAGAACAATATGGAAAAGAAAAGAAAAAAAATAATAGAAAAAGAAAGAAACAAATAAAAAGAAAGAAATAAAAAGGGGACAAAATGCCCCAAAACAAAGTAAAGCTCAATAAAATCAATGCATAAGTGTTGTGAAATGAAAAGGAATGCATGAGTATGTGAAAAAGTGAAAAATGGGTAGCTAGGTTAGAACTTAATTGTATAGGTTGCCATATAGGTTAGGTGGGAAGTTTAAGGTAATCAAAGATTCAAATTTCAAGTCCACTTGACCAAATATGCATCATTACCTTGACCCTAGCCCCATTACAACCTAAAGAAAAGACCTCATGATACTTGTATGCATGCATGAAATATATGTTGATTGTTAGAAGAAAAACAAATCTTGGAAAACATGATTAGGGAAGAATTGAGAGAATCGACCCTATACACTTGAGCGACTAGAGTGCTAGTGCACGAAATTACAATCACACTTTTGCAACTCCGCACAACTAACCAGCAAGTGCACTGGGTCGTCCAAGTAATACCTTATGTGAGTAAGGGTCGATCCCACGGAGATTGTCGGCTTGAAGCAAGCTATGGTTATCTTGTAACTCTTAGTCAGGATATCAATAATTCTCAGATTTAATTGTAAAAAGTAAAAGAACATGAAATAAATACGTGTTATGCAGTAATGAAGAACAGGTTGAGGCTTTGGAGATGCTTTGTCTTCTGAATCTCTGCTTTCCTACTATCTTCTTCTTCATGCACGCAAGGCCCCTTCCATGGCAAGCTTTGTGTTGGGCATCACCGTTGTCAATGGCTACTTCCCGTCCTCTCAGTGAAAACGTTCCAAATGCGCTGTCACCGCACGGCTAATCATCTGTCGGTTCTCGATCATGTCAGAATAGGATCCATTGATCCTTTTGCGTCTATCACTACGCCCAACACTCGTGAGTTTGAAGCTCGTCACAGTCATCCCTTCCCAGATCCTACTTAGAATACCACAGACAAGGTTTAGACGTTCTGGATCTCAGGAATGGCCGCCAATAGTTCTAGCTTATACCACGAAGACTCTGATCTGAATCATGAGGCTAAGAGATATGCATTCAATCTAAGGTAGAACGGAGGTGGTTGTCAGGCACGCGTTCATAGGTGAGAATGATGATGAGTGTCACGGATCATCACATTCATCAGGTTGAAGTGCGAATGAATATCTTAGAATAGAAGCAAGCGTGATAGAATGGAAAACAGTAGTAATTGCATTAATTCATGAAGAATAGCAGAGCTCCTCACCCCCAACAACGGGGTTTAGAGACTCATGCCATAGAAGATACAATATGAAACGTGTAGAATGTCATGAGGTACAAGACGAATCACTAAAAGTAGTTTTTATAGTAAACTGGTGACCTAGGGTTACAGAAAATGAGTAAGCTAGGGTGTTTAGTGTAAAAATCCACTTCTGGGGCCCACTTGGTGTGTGCTTGGGCTGAGCATTGAAGCTTTCATGTGTAGAGACTTTTCTTGGAGTTAAACGCCAGCTTTTGTGCCAGTTTGGGCGTTTAACTCCAGCTTTTGTGCTAGTTCTGGAGTTAAACGCCAGAATTCTTGAGCTGACTTGAAACGCCTGTTTGGGACATTAAATCTCGGACAAAGTATGGACTATTATATATTGCTGGAAAGCTCATGATGTCTACTTTCCAACGCATTTGAGAGCGTGCCAATTGGGCTTTTGTAGATCCAGAAAATCTACTTCGAGTGCAAGGAGGTCAGAATCCAACAGCATCTGCATTCCTTTTTTAGCCTCTGAATCAGATTTTTGCTCAGGTCCCTCAATTTTATCTAGAAAATACCTGAAATCATAGAAAAACACACAAACTCATAGTAAAGTCCAGAAAATTGAATTTTAAATAAAAACTAATAAAAATATAATAAAAACTAACTAAAATATTCTAAAAACATACTAAAAACAGTGCCAAAAAGTGTATAAATTATCCGCTCATCACAACACCAAACTTAAATTGTTGCTTGTCCCAAGCAACTGAAAATTAAATAGGATAAAAAGAAGAGAATATACAATGAATTCCAAAAACATCTATGAAGATCAGTATTAATTAGATGAGCGGGGCTTTTAGCTTTTTGCCTCTGAACAGTTTTGGCATCTCACTTTATCCTTTGAAGTTTAGAATGATTGGCTTCTATATGAACTCAGAATCCAGATAGTGTTATTGATTCTCCTAGTTAAGTATGTTGATTCTTGAACACAGCTACTTTATGAGTCTTGTCCGTGACCCAAAGCATTTTGTTTTCCAGTATTACCACCGAATACATAAATGCAACAGACACATAACTGGGTGAACCCTTTCAGATTGTGACTCAGCTTTGCTAGAGTCCCTAATTAGAGGTGTCCAAAGCTCTTAAGCACACTCTTTTTGCTTTGTACCACGACTTTAACCGCTCAGTCTCAAGTTTTCACTTGACACCTTCACGCCACAAGCACATGGGTAGGGACAGCTTGGTTTAGCCGCTTAGGCCAGGATTTTATTTCTGTGGGCCCTCCTATCCACTGATGCTCAAAGCCTTGGATCCTTTTTTTATTTTACCCTTGCCTTTTGGTTTAAAGGGCTATTGGCTTTTTCTGCTTGCTTTTTCTTTTTCTTTCTTTTTCTTTTCTCTTTTTTTTGCCTCTTTTTTTTTTTCTGCAAGCTTTCTATTCACTGCTTTTTCTTGCTTCAAGAATCAATTTTGTAATTTTTCAGATCATAAGATAACATTTCTCCTTTTCCCATCATCCTTTCAAGAGCCAATAATTTTAACATTCATAAACAATCAAATTCAAAAATATGCACTGTTCAAGCATTCATTCAGAGAAACAATAGTATTGCCACCACATCAAAATAACTAAACTGTTTTAAAATTCGAAATTCATGCACTTCTTTTTCTTTTTCAATTAAAAATATTTTTCATTTAAGAAAGGTGATGGATTCATTTTCATAGCTTTAAGGCATAGACACTTAGACATTAATGATTATGTAATAAGACACAAACATAAATAAACATAAAGCATAAAAATTCAAAAACAGAAAATAAAGAACAAGGAAATTAAAGAACGGATCCACCTTAGTGATGGCGGCTAGTTCTTCCTTTTGAAGATCTTATGGAGTGCTTGAGCTCCTCAATGTCTCTTCCTTGCCTTTGTTGCTCCTCTCTCATAACTCTTTGGTCTTCTCTAATTTCATGGAGGAGGATGGAATGCTCTTGGTGCTCCACCCTTAGTTATCCCATATTGGAACTTAATTCTCCTAGGGAGGTGTTAATTCGCTCCCAATAATTTTGTGGAGGGAAATACATCCCTTGAGCCATCCCAGGGATTTCATGATGAGGAATTTCCTCGTGCTCTTGTTGAGGTCCATGAGTGGGCTCTCTTGTTTGCTCCATCCTTTTCTTAGTGATGGGCTTGTTCTCTTCAATGAGTAGTCTTGGCCACAACTTCATAGAAGTGGTCTTGATGGACCTTTGAGATAAATCTCTCCATCTCCCATGACTCGAAGGTGGAAGCAATTGCCTTTCCTTTCCTCTTTCTATAGGTTTCTCCGGTCTTAGGTGCCATAAATGGTTATGGAAAAACAAAAAAGCTGAGCTTTTTCACACCAAACTTAAAAGGTTTGCTCGTCCTCGAGCAAAAGAATAAAGAAAGGAGGAAAAGAAGAAGAGATGTGGGAGATGGGGGTGTGTGAATTGTTCGGCCAAGGGGGGTTTTAGGTGGTTATGATGTGGAAAATGAAGGAGTGATGGTTTGTATTTGAGTGGGTGGGGTGTAGGTGGTTTGTATGATGGTTTTGGAGGAGTAATGGAGGTGATTGGTAGAGGTTATTTTGGGAAAAGTATTATGAAAAGGTGTGAAGAAGTGAGAGAGAGTGAGTTGAGGTTGGTGGGGATCCTGTGGGGTCCACAGATCCTGAGGTGTCAAGGATTTCTCATCCCTGCACCAATTAGGCGTGCAAAACGCCCTCTACTGCCAATCCTGGCGTTAAACGCCAGGTTGCTGCCCATTTCTGGCATTTAACGCCAGCTTCTTGCCCTTTTCTGGCGTTAAACACCAGTCTGGTGCCCATTTCTGGCGTTAAACGCCCAGAATGGTGCCAGACTGGGCGTTTAACGCCCATCCTACTGCCTTTACTGGCGTTTAAACGCCAGTAGGCTTCTCCTCCAGGGTGTGCCGTTTTTCATTCTTTTTTTCAGTTTGTTTTTGCTTTTTCAATTGTTTTTGTGACTTCACATGACCATCAACCTACATAAATCATAAAATAACAATGGAAAATAGAAATTTAACATAGATAAGTAAAATTGGGTTGCCTCCCAATAAGCGCTTTTTTAATGTCAGTAGCTTGACAGTGAGCTCTCATGGAGCCTCACAGATACTCAGAGCATGATGATGGCCTCTTAACACCAAACTTAGAGTTTGGTTGTGGCCTTCCAACACCAAACTTAGAGTTTGAATGTGGGGGTTTTATTTGATTCTGTATTGAGAGTAGCCTTTCATGCTTCTTCCTTTTCCTGTCTGCAAACCATGGTGCTTCCTGAATGGCGAAGAGTTGCTCATCCGGAAAGGTTTCAGAGATCTCAGTAGGAGGGTGGGATGCCCTTGCTACTGGTTCTATCCGGGACAGGTGATCAGCTACCTGGTTCTCTGTCCCTTTTCTGTCTCTTATTTCTATATCAACCTCTTGCAGAAGCAACACCCATCTTATGAGCCTGGGTTTTGAATCCTGTTTTGTAAGTAGGTATTTAAGAGCAGCATGGTCAGTATACACAATCACTTTTGAACCTACTAAATAGGATCTAAACTTGTCAATGGCATAAACCACTGCAAGTAACTCTTTTTCTGTGGTTGTGTAATTCTTCTGTGCATCATTTAAAACACGGCTAGCATAGTAAATGATGTGCAGAAGCTTGTTATGCCTCTGTCCCAACACTGCACCAATGGCATGGTCGCTGGCATTACACATTAGTTCGAATGGTAATGTCCAGTCAGGTGCAGAGATAACTGGTGTTGTGACCAGCTTGGCTTTCAGGGTTTCAAACGCCTGCAGACACTCTGTGTCAAACACAAATGGTGTGTCAGCAGCTAGCAGGTTGCTTAGAGGTTTTGCAATTTTTGAAAAATCCTTTATGAACCTCCTATAGAATCCTGCATGTCCCAGAAAGCTTCTGATTGCCTTTACATTGGCAGGTGGTGGTAATTTTTCAATTACTTCCACTTTAGCTTGATCCACCTCTATTCCCTTGTTTGAAATTTTATGCCCGAGGACAATTCTTTCAGTCACCATGAAGTGACATTTTTCCCGGTTTAAAACTAGGTTGGTCTCTTTGCATCTTTTCAGAACAAGTGCTAAATGGTCAAGACAGGAGCTGAATGAGTCTCCAAATACTGAAAAGTCATCCATGAAGACTTCCAGAAATTTTTCCACCATATCAGAGAAAATAGAGAGCATGCATCTCTGAAAGGTCACAGGTGCATTGCACAGACCAAAAGGCATCCTTCTGTAGGCAAATACTCCAGAAGGACATGTGAATGTTGTTTTCTCTTGGTCCTGAGGATCCATTGCAATTTGATTGTAACCTGAATAGCCATCCAAAAAGTAGTAATATTCATGACCTGCTAGTCTCTCTAGCATCTGGTCTATGAATGGTAAAGGAAAGTGATCCTTTCGGGTGGCTGTATTGAGCCTTCTGTAGTCAATACACATACGCCACCCTGTAACTGTTCTTGTAGGAACCAGTTCATTCTTTTCATTATGAACCACTGTCATGACTCCCTTCTTGGGGACAACGTGGACAGGGCTCACCCAGGGGCTATCAGAAATAGGATAAATAATTCCAGCCTCTAGTAACTTAGTGACCTCTTTCTGCACCACTTCCTTCATGGATGGATTTAGCCGCTTCTGTGGTTGAACCACTGGCTTAGCATCATCCTCCAATAGGATCTTGTGCATGCATCTTGCTGGGCTAATGCCCTTAAGGTCACTTATGGACCACCCAAGAGCTGTCTTGTGTGTCCTTAGCACTTGAATTAGTGCTTTCTCTTCCTGTGGATTTAAAGCAGAGCTTATGATCACTGGAAAAGTGTCACCCTCTCCCAGAAATGCATATTTCAGGGATGGTGGTAGTGGTTTTAGCTGGGGTTTAGGAGGTTTCTCCTCTTCCTGAGGGATTTTCAGAGGTTCTTTTATTTCCTCTGATTCCTCCATATCAGGCTGAACATCTTTAAAGATGTCCTCTAGCTCTGATTCAAGACTTTTAGTCATATTGACCTCTTCCACCAGGGAGTCAATAATATCAACGCTCATGCAGTCATTTGACGTGTCTGGATGCTGCATAGCTTTGACAACATTTAACTTGAACTCATCCTCATTGACTCTCAGGGTCACTTCCCCTTTTTGGACATCAATGAGAGTTCGTCCAGTTGCTAGGAAAGGTCTTCCTAGAATCAGAGTTGCACTCTTGTGCTCCTCCATTTCCAGTACTACAAAGTCAGTGGGAAAGGCAAATGGCCCAACCTTGACAATCATGTCCTCAATTATGCCTGATGAATATTTAATGGAGCCATCAGCAAGTTGAAGACATATCCAGGTTGGTTTGACTTCTTCAGTCAAGCCAAGCTTTCTGATAGTGGTTGCAGGTATTAGGTTGATACTTGCTCCAAGGTCACATAGAGCTGTCTTGGTGCAAGCACCCTCTAATGTGCACGGTATCATAAAGCTTCCTGAATCTGTAAGCTTCTCTGGTAAGCTTTTCAGAATGACTGCACTGTATTCTTCAGTGAGAAAAACTTTTTGAATTTCTCTCCAATCCTTCTTATGACTTAAGATCTGTTTCATGAACTTAGCATAAGAGGGTATTTGCTCAAGTGCCTCTGCAAATGGGATCTTTATTTCAAGAGTCCTGAGATAGTCTGCAAAGTGGGCAAATTATTTATCCTGCTCCGCTTGGTGGAGTTTCTGAGGATAAGGCATCTTGGCTTTATACTCTTCAACCTTAGTTGCTGCAGGTTTATTTCCTACAGAAGTGATTGGAGAAGCCTGCTTAAGGGGGTTGTTGTCAGCACTTGCAAGTGTCTGACCCCTTTGTGGCGTTTGAACGCCAGGATTGGCTACCCATTGGGCGTTTAACGCCACTTTCTTACCCTTTTCTGGCGTTTGAACGCCAGAATCATTCCTCTCTGGGCTCTTACTGTCCTCAGAGGGATTTCGGGCAGTTGGTTGGTCATCCTCTGTCAGTTGTTCCTTTCTTGGCTTTCTGGTGCTTTGAGTTGATACATTCAATGTCTTCCCACTCCTTAATTTAACAGCTTGGCATTCTTCTGTTATCTGTTTAGATAGCTGCTGTCTTGTCTGATTCAATTGTGCTTCCATATTTTTGTTAGCATTTTTAGTGTCTTGGAGCATCTCTTTAAATTCTGCTAATTGTTTTGTCATAAGGAGTAATTGTTGATTAAGCTCAATAATCTGTTCTTAAGGATTAGGATCAGTAGTTACTGCCCTGGCCTCTTCCTTTATGTAGGACTCACTGCTAGAGTACAAATGTTGATTTCTAGCACTCAACTCCACTTAGGTCCATGATGGAGAAAGGGAGATGATGTAGATTGCAAATAAATATATTTTTGTTTTTATTTTATTTTAATTAAAATTAACCGAATAAAATAAAACGAAATAAATGAAAAATAAAATAGAACTTTCGAAAATTAGAAGAAAATAAAAGCAAATTGAAAACTAAATTAATTAATTGATAAAAAAGATTTTGGAAAGAGCAATCAAAAAGATATGATTAAAAATTATTTTAAAGAACATATGATTAAGAAGATATGATTGCAATTTAATAAAAAAAAAGATATGATTGAAAAGATATGATTGCAATTTAAAAAAAATATATGATTGAAGAAATTAAAAAGATTTGATTTTTGAAAAAGATTTGAAAAGATCAATTTTTGAAATTGGAATTTTGACTTAACTAAAAAGAAAAGATATGATTTTGAAAATATTTGACTACTTTAATGCCAAATTTCGAAAATTATGAGTAAAATAAGAAAAAGATATTTTTTTTTTATTTTTAAATTTTAATGAGGAGAGAGAAAAACAACAAAATGACACTAAACTTAGAAATTTTAGATCAAAACAAAGGGAACAAACAAGAAAACTTTGAATGTCAAGATGAACACCAAGAACACTTTGAAGATCAAGATGAACACCAAGAACAAATTTTTGAAAAAAATTTTTTTTTTAGTAAATAAAAGCACAAAACACACCAAACTTAAAATTTTTAGAAAATCAAACACAACTTTTCGAAAATTTAAAGGAAAACACAAAGAAGACACCAAACTTAGAATTTTTCAAGATCAAGAAAGAACTAAGGACATGCAATTTCAAAAAATTAAAAGAAAATAAAATCATGCAATTGACACCAAACTTAAAATATAAAACTAAACTCAAATAAAAGACTCTAAACCAACAAAAATAAAATATTCCTAATCTAAGCAACAAGAATAACCGTCAATTGTCCAAAGTCGAACAATCCCCGGCAACGGCACCAAAAACTTGGTGCACGAAATTACAATCACACTTTTGCAACTCCGCACAACTAACCAACAAGTACACTGGGTCGTCCAAGTAATACCTTACGTGAGTAAGGGTCGATCCCACGGAGATTGTCGGCTATAGTTTGAAGCTCGTCACAGTCATCCCTTCCCAGATCCTACTTAGAATACCACAGACAAGGTTTAAACGTTCCGGATCTCAGGAATGGCCGCCAATAGTTCTAGCTTATACCACGAAGACTCTGATCTGAATCATGAGGCTAAGAGATATGCATTCAATCTAAGGTAGAACGGAGGTGGTTGTCAGGCACGCGTTCATAAGTAAGAATGATGATGAGTGTCACGGATCATCACATTCATCAAGTTAAAGTGCGAATGAATATCTTAGAATAGAAGCAAGCATGATAGAATGGAAAACAGTAGTAATTGCATTAATTCATGAAGAACAGCAGAGCTCCTCACCCCCAACAATGGGATTTAGAGACTCATGCCGTAGAGGATACAATATGAAACGTGTAGAATGTCATGAGGTACAAGATGAATCACTAAAAGTAGTTTTTATACTAAACTGGTGACCTAGGGTTATAGAAAATGAGTAAGCTAGGGTGTTTAGTGTAAAAATCCACTTCTGGGGCCCACTTGATGTATGCTTGGGCTGGGCATTGAAGCTTTCATGTGTAGAGACTTTTCTTGGAGTTAAACGCTAGCTTTTGTGCCAGTTTGGGCGTTTAACTCCAGCTTTTGTGCCAGTTCTGGAGTTAAACGCCAGAATTCTTGAGCTGACTTGGAACGCCTGTTTAGGCCATCAAATCTCGAGAAAAGTATAGACTATTATATATTGCTGGAAAGCCCAGGATGTCTAGTTTCCAACGCATTTGAGAGCGCGCCAATTGGGCCTCTGTAGCTCCAGAAAATCCACTTTGAGTGCAGGGAGGTCAGAATCCAACAGCATCTGCAGTCCTTTTTCAGCCTCAGAATCAGATTTTTGCTCAGGTCCCTCAATTTCAGCCAGAAAATACCTGAAATCACAGAAAAACACACAAACTCATTGTAAAGTCCAGAAAAGTGAATTTTAAATAAAAACTAATAAAAATATAATAAAAACTAACTAAAATATACTAAAAACATACTAAAAACAGTGCCAAAAAGTGTATAAATTATCCGCTCATCAAGTGCAAACACTTCCGGTGAGGGTTTGATGCTCAATTCCTTGATTCCCGGCTTTCATGAGCATTCTTCTTACAAGTCTACTTGAACTTCATTTTGATATTTAAATTGGTAAGATTCATGAGTCGTCATGAGAACTTAGCCCTACTTGTGCATATATGTCTTGGAGGATTGATTTATTTTTAACCAAGTAGGTAGAATCATTTTGCATTTAGTTGCATTCATGTAGATAGTTGCATATAGGTAGGGTGCATTTAGATTAGTTCACATTGAATAAATGTTGATACCCTTTGCTTTCTCTTGGTTTAAGCATGAGGACATACTTGATTTAAGTGTGGGAAGGTTGATAAACCCCATTTGTAGGGTTTATCCTGTGTTGAATTTAGAGTATTTTGATAACCTTTCCTCACATTTATTCAATGAAATAGCATGGTTTTGTAAATTCTCCTTTAATTGTGCTTAAAAGTGAAAACATGCTTTTGAGGTCTTCAAATAGCTAAATTTAATTCACCTTGATTCCATTAGATGCCTTGATATGTTTGTTAAGTATTTTCAGATTTAGGAGGCAAAGATTGGATCAAGGGAATGAAGGAAAAGCATGTAAAAATGGAGAACTCATGAAGAAATGAAGAAATCGCAAAAGCTGTCAAGCCGACCTCTTTGCACTTAATCGACCATAACTTGAGCTACAGAGGTCCAAATGATGCGGTTCCAGTTGCGTTGGAAAGCTAACATCCGGGGCTTCGAAACAATATAATATTTGCCATAGTTTCTGCACGTATGGTGATACTTACGCGCATAGTATGCGCACGCATCGTTGCTGCCATATGATCCACTTAAAGCAATACGTGGCCAGGAAATTCTAAAGCCTTGTGGGCCCAATCCAACTCATTTATGATGCTATTTGACCCAAGGATTGAAGGGGGATGACACATCTAGTCATTAGTTGAGTTTTATTTTAGTTTTATCATGATTTAGTTAGTTTCTAGAGAGAGAAGCTCTCACTTCTCTCTAGGATTAGGATTAGGTTTTAGATCTAGATTAGGATTTCTTAGATCTAGGTTTAATTCATGCTTTGATTTACTTTTCCTCTATCAATTCTTGTTCCTCTACTCTTTCTCTCTTTAATTTTGTATTTCATTCTTGTAATTCTCTACTTTTATGTTGATGCACTTTTGTTCTTCTATTTTCCTTTAATGCAATTTATGATTCATGTTCCTTTATTGTTGATTTGATTTGTTGTTGTTTAATTCCTTGCAATTGAGTAGTGTAGATTTACTTTCCTTTCTATTTTACTATGCTTTTCTTTTATGTCTTCTAAGTATTTGATAAAATGCTTAGTTGGATTTTAGAGTAGAATTTTATGCTCTTGGCTTGGGAAGGTAACTTAGGAACTCTTGAGTTGCTAATGTCCAAGTGATTGATGATTGGGAGCCATTAACGCTAGATCTCACTAATTGATTTAGTGGAGAACTAAGACTTATGGTCTTGGATTGACATAGCTCACTTGACTTTCCTTTACTATTAGTTAGGGGATGACTTAGTGGGGTTGGTCCTTGTCAATTCTCATGTTATGGTTAGTGATTAGAATGGAATCCTTGACCACCAACCTTTGCCAAGACCTCTTTAGTTGTTAGTTTATTTTCATTTCCATTTACTTTTCATGTCTCTTATCAAAAACCCCAAAACATACTCCATAACCAATAACAAGAACACTTTGTTGCAATTCCTAGGGAGAACGACCCGAGGTTCAATACTTCGGTTTATAAATTTAGGGGTTTGTACTAGTAACAAACACAATTTTTGTATGAAAGGACTATTGTTGGTTTAGAAACTATATTGCAATGAGAATTTATTGTGAATTCTAAACCGTACAAAAGTCCAATCATCAAGGCTGTTTGGGATAAGTGAGCTAATAATAAATGATGGCCTCAATCATATGCAAGCATGTAACTATACTAAACAATGGACATATAAAATGGAACAAAATATATATTACAATCACAGAGAAGGAAACACACAAGAATAAAATATTATGGTTAAATAATGTAACCATATAATTAAGCTCAAATCTCACAGGGTGTGTGTTCTTAGCTATAATTCATGTTCCAATTTATAGTCTTCAAACAAGTTTAACACAAATTTTTGATTCAAATTAGTGAAATGCTATAAAAAGGGTCTTGCAAGGAAACTCATTACTTTAACCAAGTAAAACATACATGCAAACAATTATTATCATGCAATTTATCCTATCTAACAAAAGAAAAACTAAAATGTTGGTGTTAAGGAAAAGCAATTACCTCCGGGAGTCAGGTACTGACCGACCTCCTCACACTTAAAGCTTGGCACCGTCCTCGGTGCCATTAGTCAGGAACAAAAGGGGGGCTGGTAACAACATCTCCACAATCGGGGTCGTCATGGCTCCCTGGTGCTAGTAAGGGAGGTGGAGTCCGGAGGTCTGGTTCTTCCTCAGGTGGGTGGTTGCCAACAATCAGCTCCTTGAGGTATGTAAATTGGCGCTTGTTACGGTGCTCCATTCGCTTTACTTGCCGGTCTAGCCGGTCCAACCTCTGAAGTATCTGAAAGAGTAGCTGATTGAGGATGGTTCCGCAGCCAGTGCTCTTATCGTTCCTCTTCTCGCCGGTGGCTTATTAGAAGCTTTCTCTGTACCTTTCTGGTGGCCATCCTGAAAGGGAGAAAAGAAAGGGGCATGAAATCAAATAGCTAGAACCGGGAGGAAGAAAATACAAGTGATAATCAATGCCAAGGTAAAGAAGAATGTCGTAAACACATGGTCGTGACTCCATGTAATTAGGACCTCAATGGAAATATAGCATGATATATTAAGGTAATTAGATGCAAGATGTTTATCAGCATGCCGGCAAGGACATGAGTAGCATAGATCAAGCATTAATAGCTTAATTTGATTATCAAATGTAACAAACTAATAACCATGTTTGTGTTGACAATTATATTTAATCAATAAAAGATTACAAGGGTTTTGTAAAAAACAGGCAGTAGTGTGGAAGAATAGAATAATTAAGAATTCACAATGCCATACAGACTTTTCATAAACACTTGGTATGCATGTAAAATATGTTAGGGAAAGTAAGAACTCCAAATATGCATGCAACCCAAAAATTAATATTAATTGTCAAATCACTCCCTAATATATCCACAAGCTTGAGTATAATAATATAAGACCCAAATAAAGCTCCAACACTAACATAAAAATGCATGAAAAAGGAATGAAAAAGAAACCAAAAGGAATTAAGCTAAAATAAAATTGAGAAGAAAGAAAAATAATTAAATGCAATAATTAAATGAAGAATGAGAGAGTAAAGGAGAAAGAAGAAAAAGAAACCTGATGAGGAAGAAGAAAGAAGGGAAGTATGAAGTAAGAGGGAAGAAAGAAGGAAGAAGAAAGAAGAAGAAAGAAGAGAGAAGAAAGAAGAAAAGAAAAAGGAATGAAAAACGGGATGTGACGCGCACGCGTACGCGTGGGTGGTCTGAGAGTGAAATGACGCGCACGCGTCAGGGACGCATACGCGTGAGAACCCGTGCGGCTCTAGCACCATGGTATCATAACTCTCAGTTTAAGCACCTGTTTACGCCGATTTGCAATCCTACACGTACGCGTCAGGGACGCTTATGCGTGGATTGGCAAAAACGCAGAGGACGCGTACGCATGGGTTGGCTTGTGCGCCTGGCACGTCTCCTGCGTCGTTCCAGCAGAACTCTCTGCCTATTTGCGCATACAGATACGACGCGTGCGCATCGTAGACGTTTGCGCGTCGACCCTTTTTTTTTTATGCAGTATGCAGAATGCAAAATGCATATGCTGATGCAGACGCTATGAATGAACACTAAGAAAAATAGAATAAAATAAAACTAAGAATAAAACAAAACAAAATAAAACTAAGACTGAAAAAACGATCTTACCATGGTGGGTTGTCTCCCACCTAGCACTTTTAGTTAAAGTCCTTAAGTTGGACAATTGGTGAGCTCCTTGTCATGGTGGCTTGTGCTTGAACTCATCTAGGAATCCCCACCAGTGTTTGTAATTCCAATAGCCTCCGGGATCCCACACTAGTTGCATAAAGCCTTCAAACAAGTTAAAGCAAGTGACAAGGCCCCAAGAGTGTTGATTGCTAGAATGAATTCCTGGGTCCCAAACCTTGCTTTTGCACTCGTCTTCTTGTTGATCATCATTTTTCCATTTGGGTGGTGAGCAATCGGAATTCTCACTGAGGTATCCAAACAACTTTCTAGACCCATTCAATCGAGCTCTACACCAATCCTTGTACTTCAATTTGGAGCATGCAACCATATTGAACCTTGCATGACAACGCCTACCACTAAACATCTCCCTCTTACTCTTAAAGCCACAAATATTCCTAAGTTGACCATCCGTCTCAAGCAAACCATATTCAAGTGGCATGAGAAAGCTAAGGGATATGATTTTTACCCACTTGAATGTTGTGAAGGATGATGGTGACTTAGGGGGAGAGGCCTCCAGCAACTTTGGCAAGGTGATTTCAAGATCTACTCCCTTGTGCTCTTCTTTGATAACATCCACCTCTTTGCAAGCTTCTTCAATTTCAACCTCTTCCTCTTGGTAGCTTTCTTCCAATTCAATCTCTTCTTTATTATTTACCAAGGGCATGGGAAGTTGTGCTTCTTCTTCTTTAATCTCCACGTGTAGTCCAATGGGAGAGGATTCAATTGTAGATAAGGCTTCATCAATGCTTGAATCCATGTCTTGATCAACCTTTTCAAAGTCTTCAACCATGATATGCCTTGGAGGTTGTACACCCTCCTCAGCACCAATTTCAAGCTTCTTGGAGGGAGGTTCTATGACTGGAGGTTCCCATGGAGGTTCCGCATCTCCTAAGTCTTCAACCACTTCTTCCTCTTCAACTATTACGGCTTCCTCCACTTGTTCCAATACAAAATCACGTTCCTCATTGTCCACCAGAGTTTCTAGTGTCTCCTTCATGCTACGCTCTTCTAATGATTCTCCACATGTAGCCATGGGAGTGCTTTGAGTATCGAAGCGCAGAGAGGCTAAATTACCTACCACCTCAGTCAAGGTAGCTACGAACTCTTGTGTCGTCCTTTGCATCTCTCTTTGTCCTTGAAGAAGAACACTTAAAGTGTCATTCATTAGAGATTGGGGTAGATATGAGGGTTCATTATTTGGGAGGAAAGGTTCATGATAAGAGGGTAGTTCATCATATTCAAGATGTGGTGGTTCAACACTCTCCATCTTTTCCACTTGTTGCACAACACACTTTAATCCTTGGTCCTCAAGTTGAGATTCTTTAGCCACGTGAGCTTCGGGTGCTATTCGGGTCACAATTTGGTCCAATTGATGAAGGGTTACATGAAACCGATCCACCGTCTCCTTGAGACGATCCTTTGATTCTTGTTTCGCTTGGATAGCATAATTAGGATCATATGGCTCTTGGATTGATGGATATGGACAGGATGTATATGGAGGTGGTGGTTCTTGGGAGTAATTGGGTTGGAATTAGGGTGGTTCTATGTATGGTTCATATGGCTCATAGGGTGGTTGATATGGTGGATAAGGGTTAGGGTCATATGGTGGTGTTTGGTAGTAGGGGGCTTGTGAGTATGGTGGTTCAAAGCTATGTTGAGGAGGGATTCATAGGCATATGGTGGGGCTTGTTGGTAACTACAAGGGGATCCACCATATCCATCATCTTGGTACACACCTCGGAATGGCTCTTGACCATGGTAATTTGGTGAAGGTTGGTTGTCATGAAAGGGTCCACCATAACCATTGTCTGGGGATGCATCGTAAAACGGTCGTTGCCCATGGCACATTGGAGGAGGTTGTTGCCAAAAGGGTTGATCAAATCCTTGTGGCTCCTCCCATCTTTGATTGTTCCAACCTTGATGCATGTTCTCATTATAGCATCCATTCCCTGCAACATAATTTGAACTACTCTCATAGCGAAAGGGGTGAAAATTCATAATAGCAAGTAAAAACAAAAACTAATAAAAATTAATGAAAATAAACTCCTAAAACTAGAAATACTAATAAAGAAACAAAAAAAGCAAATATTTACAATAACCAATAATAAGGCACGCGTTTGCAATTCCCCGGCAATGGCGCCATTTTGACGAACGGACTTTTGCTAGTAAAGAATTCACAAAAGTAATCACGTTGTAAGTATAGTTTCTAAACCAACAATAATCCTTTCATACAAAAACTTGTTTGTCACTAAAGCAAACTCAATAAAAATAATAACCGAAGTATTTAAACCTCGGCTTGTCTCTCAAGAAATTGCAGGGAGGTGTATTTATTATTGGTTATGGAAAAATTATCTTTTTGGGTTTTTGAATAAGGAACAAGAAAAGTAAATTACAAGAAAGTAAATTGATAATTAAGAAAAACTCTTGGCAAGGTATGAGAATCAGACGTCGTATCCTAGTTATCCTTATCAATTATGATGAGAATTGTTCATTGCTCCCACTTAGTTAACCCTTAATAAATAAAGGAAAGTCAAGTGGACTAATCAATTTGATTCCTCAAGTCCTAGTCAACTCCTATGGAAAGACTAGCTTTAGAGGGATCCAAATCAACCAGCAACTTTCAATTATCAATCAACAAAGGAGTTTGATAACTCAAGAGTCTCCAATTGCTCTACCATAGCCACGACTCATAAAAAGCTAATTAAAACCCTCCCAAGTATTTTATCAAATACTTAGAAGGCATAACGTAAAAATATAGGAAACTAATAGGGAATGTAAAATCAAAAACCAACGATTGCAAGCATCAATGACATAAAAACAATCATAAATCTGAAATACCTCAAATTGCATTAAATATAAAATCAAATCTAACATTGGAAGGTTCATAAACCAAATTGGAAAAGAAGAGAATCAACAAGAGGAATAGATAAACCAAAGTACTAGAACAAATAAAAGTAGAAGAGAAACTAAATTAAAGGAACATTGAACCTGGAATTGAGAAGAAATAAACCTAAAACTAAGAGAAATCCTAAAACCTAGAGAGAGTAAAGAGCCTCTCTCTCTCTCTAGAAACTACATCTAAAACCTAAATTGTGAATAATGAGAAGTGTCCCCTAATTTCCCCACTCTGAAGCCTCTAATCTGTGTTTTCTGGGGTGAGAACTGGGTCAAAAATAGCCCAGAAATCGCTGGGGGCGAATTCTAATACGCTGAATTTTTGCAGATGCACGCGTGCGCGTAATGCACGCGTGCGCGCCGATTATCTTCAAAGAAACTATAGCAAATTATATATCATTTTGAAACTCCGGATGTTAGCTTTCCAACGCAACTAAAATCGCCTCATTAGGACCTCTGTAGCTCAAGTTATGGTCAGTTAAGTATGAAGAGGTCAGGCTGGACAACTTAGCAATTCCTTCAACTTCTTGTATTCCTTCCACTTTTGCATGCTTCCTTTCCATCCTCTAAGCCATTCCTGCCCTATAAACCCTGAAATCACTTAACACACATATCAAGGCATCGAATGATAATAAGAGAGGATTAAAATTAGTAATTTAAGGCCAAAGAAGCATGTTTTCAATCATAGCATAGAATTAGGAAGGAAAATGTAAAAGCAAATTATATGAATAAGTGAGCAGAAAGTTGATAGAAACCACTCAAATTAGCACAAGATAAACCATAAAATAGTGGTTTATCACTCCCAGAAGTATAAAATTATTGGAAGTTGGAGAAAAAAAACTAAAAATATCACAAAGGTCAATTCAGTACTGACCTCATGCATTTCAATGGTGACTCTGTGTTCGCTTTCTTTTCAAATAATTTCTCCTATATTCTCTGGCACGAACAGAACTTTCAGACATCTTTATTACACGTGCTAAACAAAATAAGAGCTTGAAACATAAATCCCAAGAACTATCCCTAATTCATTGCCAAAAAGAGATCCACATTCTGAAGTTCCTATAAGTAACAAGTACAAAAAATAGGAGGAGGCTGGGAAAAAAATTATGAACCACAGCAACAAACAACTTATATAACCATCCACACGTTTTGTAAGGCACAAAAGTGAAAAGATAAAGTATTATATTGGACACCTATAACTAATGGACATGAAAAGATAGGGTTGTACAACAACAAACAAATAATAATAAGAACGACTGCATTTCACTAATATATTGATATTGATATACCCAATTAGATATGGCTATCTCTCCTATGATAAGGAGGATTCCAACATCTAACTACATATCCTAGTATGTAACCTATATAGGTTACAGCATTGAAAATGTGTCCAATCCCTAGCAAAGTCACTATTACAAAAGAAGGGGTTGAGAATAGACATAGTTGACACCTGACCTGAGCCAACACACAAGGAAAACCCCTATATCTGACAATCCTATTTGTTAGACACAATCCAAAAAAGTCAAATCAAAATAGTATCCAGCCAGCTTGATTACATTTAGATCCACTTGGAATCATAAGCCTTTCTAAACACTTATAGATATACTATATAAAATACCTACACCTACACACAGCAGCTCAATTCCACAACTTAAATCAAGCTCCATCAACCTTGGCAATCTTGGACCCACGCCCATCTGCATCATTAGCCACCTCGTCAAATTGGGGATTCAAATTCCTCTTGCCCTTGGAAGTGACAACACGATCTTCATGATTAACCCTCTCTCCATATTTGGAAGATGCATCAAGAACTTGGGAGAACACCTCCTATGACATACAAATTAACAAATGGTATGAAAATCACTCAACAATGCAAAATACATTTAGAAATAGCACACATACGAAGGGGAAAAAATATTATATGATAGCACCTGAGTTTCTTTCACTGGTGAGCTAAGCAATATATCCAGTTCAACAGAAAGATCATCGCTAAGGGTATCATTCTCCGGTGTTTTTTCAGTTTTTCCACTTTCATGATTAATTAAGGTAGCAACTTCAGTCCCTCCAAAAACATCAGGCTATTTTTCAGCCAGAAAATCTATAAGAACTGGGGATTTACATAAAATCCCAAAAGACTCAGCAGTAACTTTTTCACTTTTGGTAAAAGTCCTTGATGACTCATTCTTAATACCAATATCCCCATTTCCATAGGGAACAGATTTGTTCAATTCAGGCTCCTATTGATATAGTATAAGAGTTAAAAAATAGATAAGAACATAAGAAAAGTTGACCACAGCATAATACACAAAAAAAAAAAACAAGAATTTACACAATATAAAAATACTTATATGTATATATAACCTTTTTTGGAGTAAACTCATCATCAGCATCATAATCGGGAAGTTCAAACATAGCTATAATGATGGGATCATCACATACTCTCCTAACTCGGAAAGTGCCATAAAATTTATCAAGTCTGACACCTTTGGTATAAATCTTCAGCAGCAACTTTTTTCCAATGAGCCCTTGGAATATGGGAGGATAAGCATCCCACATATAAGCTATTTTCAAGGTTATAGATAAGAGATACACACTTTGAATAACACATATGAACCAAAATAAAGAATATGGGTATAAAAAAAATGAACCACATAAAGTGAACAACACACAAAAGAAAACTAAGCACATACGCTTGGATCTTTTTGAACCTCAGTAAACAAGTCAGTGCATGATTTCTTAAACAAATAAGATGCTTCACAATCAAAGAGAACGAAAATACCCTCTCCACTATGATCTTCAAGTGTTATTTTAATTTTAAATCTGCAGAATGAAGAAAAAAAAAAGAACACAATAATTCGAGATAAATAAAAACATGAAACATTATTCTTATAAACAATCCACAACAAAAAATGAAAAAACATTTTGAACAAAATTTCTGACCTTGAAGTGACATTAGTTATATGCTTCACACTGAAATCACAGTAGTATGCACTATTTTGAGGATAGATACCCTTTCCACACACACAAGTAGAATACCACCAACTTCCATCCTCAACAATACCTCTGATTGTACCAAAAATGATAAAAGAACCCTCCTAGGCAATGGACATTTTAAAACTTGTTAACAATATACATGAAAGAACAGATCTGAAAATTATTCCTTTTTTTCTGTTCATTGGTGTATAAAATAAACACAACTAACTAAAAAAAATGTCAACCTCATTGTTATCTTGGAGTCTTCAATAGTGCATCTTCTAGTTAAACGCATGAAATCATCTTCCAAGGAGACAACTTTTTCCTCATTTGCGATGAACAATGGCTGGGTACCATTGACACCTTATTCAATCATATTAACAAAAAAAAAATGATGCAAGTACATGTACTTGTTACTCCAAATTGATTATAACTAAGGAACAGAAAGAAAAACACCAAAATAAATCATGCTAACCTCTGCCTGAATTCAACAACTTCAGGAATATCAGGATTGAATAACATTTGAGTGGCATACATCACATTTTGGAGACCTACTTGACCTACACAGCAATACCAAAAGAGTCTAGCAAAGTTCATGGGAGACAACACATAGAGTAGCAATAAGAAAATGTAGAGAAATTAAACAATGTACCCTAAAGAACTTGACTTTTGGAAGTTGAATGACAACAACAGGCTGCTCCACATAGCCAGAGGCTAGGAAATGATTTACTTGATTAACATAGTTCCCAAACAATGCACAACGCACTGTAAGACAGAAACTCAAAACATGAGAAAGAATGAAACAAAAATTAAGGAAAAAAGATGATTAAAAGATAAAGAGAAACCACCATAAATGACTGAATCAACATACTCTTTTGAAGTTAATTCGAGCACAATCATTTTCATAATTTTCTCCTCTTTTGCATATTCTTTCTCTTCACCCACTGAAGTTAAAAGACCAATGACATCTATTCCAAATAAACACAACCTATTAAATATTCAAATAATTTGTTGAAAAAACTTGAATAAAAGAATAGCACGATGATGATATACATACCAACAAAAAAATCATAATCTTGGGTCATGTTCAGCAGCTCAGAAAAAGGAAACATGTTGAAACAAGTCTTTGGAATAACATCTTCATCAACAGGTACAATAGTGGTTCGGTGAAGGAAAACCAATTTAAATTCATGAGAAGTTGCTCTATAACTACCATGATTTGACACAACAGTAAAGTATGCCATTCTATAAACTTGACCTTCAACTATATGATCCCTAAACCTATTAAGAACCTGTTTCTTAACTGTAGCTTGAATTTTTTCACACTGGAAATGCAACAAAAAAAAATCAGATTAGTTAAAAACATAATTTTAAGTTGAAAACTGAAAAACAACAACTAACACCATATTTAAAACAATAGCTAATAGGGGCTAACATGCTCATCAAGAAAAATCATATCCATTGAGTTAGGAACTTCATGGTTACCAAAAGAGGGTACAACCCAAAGCCTTAGAACCCTAACTTTTAGCCTCCAAGCCTCTCTAGGAGGATGCATCTTAGAAATCATATCAATTGGAGGAGGCATTGCTGAAAAAAAAAAGAAAAAAAAGGACAAAAACAGAGTTAATGAAATAGATGAAGATATAAACATAGAAAATATGAAATAAACAGAGCTTAGGAGAAAATAGAAGACAGTAGAATGTTTGTACATTGAATGTGGTTCACCAACCATCCTTTTATAGAAAAATTTCAGGGCACATGACTCACCTTTTTTAATTCAAATTAAACATGGAAATGGAGGGAAAGGAAAATCTCAGTCCACATGCATCTCCATTCAATGGCATAGGGAAAACTAATAACAAGAGCAAAACCT
Source organism: Arachis ipaensis (assembly GCF_000816755.2). Classification (NCBI taxonomy): domain Eukaryota; kingdom Viridiplantae; phylum Streptophyta; class Magnoliopsida; order Fabales; family Fabaceae; genus Arachis; species Arachis ipaensis. The sequence continues at coordinate 43,089,388 of NC_029789.2, read as the reverse complement.
GAAAAAAAAAAAGGAAAAAAACAAGTGAAAGTTTGAAGAATTCAAGGAATAGGGACCAAAGAAAGAAGATATCACACAATACCTAATATAGTGCACCTACATATCATTAGACCATAGGGAAGGCAATCATCAACCACCTCAAATAATGATTCTACTCATGGTAATGAGAGTTGGTAAATGTATTAGGTAGGCATAGGTTCGAAACAGCAAATGAATGTGAACAAAATTATAGACACACATCAATAAAATTCTGTCAATCACATCAACAATCGTGAAATGGATTAGATAGAAACCCCATACCTTCATAATGATTCCCAAATTTCCAATGAAGAATGTATGGCACAACATGATTATGTGTGCAGAAGACATTTTCAAGGGAAGGTAGACCTGCTGGATAGATTTCTCTTTGGATAAAGAAGTTTGCTAGTTAGACAAACAGTACCGTGAACCCATTTTAGAGGCACAAGCCTATTCCTTTCTCAATGAAGCACACAAATTCATGATAAACGGCTCCAGTTCTATGCAAGAGGTGAAATATACACCAGTTTTTGCATAACCAATAAAATATTAAAATGCAATTGAGTTGACTAACCTAAGGTTTCATCAAAATACAAATAAATGACCAAGAAGCTATCAATCAACTCCTATCAATCACATCACCACTCACCAAATAAATTACATAGAAACCCCATACCTTCATAGGGATTCCCACATTTTCAGTGAAGAATATATGGCAGGACATCATTATGTGTGCAGAAGATATTTTCAAAGGAAGATAACCTACTCCACGTATTTCTCTTTGAAGGAGGGAATTTCCTAGTTAGACAAACAGTACTGTGATGCCATCTTAGTGTGACAAAGCCCATTCTTTTCGTAATGAACCTCTTAAATTCAGGGCAAAGAGCTGCATGTCTATGCAATAGCTAAAATATAAAATAATTTTTATATCAACAATAAAAAAATGAAATACAATTGAGTTGAAATCAAAATATAAATAAATGACCAAGAAGTTATACATCAATTTCTATCAATCACATCACCACTCATAGAATAGATTAGGTACAAAACCCATTCCTTGATAATGATTCACACAACCCACATGCAACCAGCAATTCACTTTATGTAAACTTAATGGATTTGTTGAATATACACAGAAAAAAATAGATTCATCAGTTTTTAATATTGGAATGAATGGGTCTACTTTGGATATAATTATTTGAGTGCTTCATAAAATTTGACATCAAGCATATATTGTAGAACATGATTTTAAATGCAGAAAACATTATAAATTCCTAGATTCACCCCAAACAATTCAAAGGGATTATTGAATGAGAATGAAAACGGGAATGCAAAACTTGAATAGGAGAGAATGGAATTGGGAATGCAAAACTTGAATAGGAGTGGCACAAGCCCATTCCTTTCTCAATGAAGCACACAAATTCATGACAAACAGCTCTAGTTCTATGCAAGAGGTGAAATATACAGCAGTTTTTGCATAATCAATAAAAAATTGAAATGCAATTGAGTTGACTAACCAAAGGTTTCATCAAAATGCAAATAAATGACCAAGAAACTATCAATCAATTCCTATCAATGACATCACCACTCACCAAATAGATTAGATAGAAACCCCATACCTTGATAGGGATTCCCACATTTTCAATGAAGAATACATGGTAGAACATCATTATCTCTGCAGAAGACATTTTCAAAGGAAGATAACCTACTCCACGTATTGATCTTTGAAGGAGGGAATTCCCTAGTTAGACAAACAGTACAGTAATGCCATCTTATTCTCACAAAACCCATTCCTTTCTCATTGAACCTCTTAAATTCAGGGGCAAAGACCTGCATGTCTTTTCAACAGCTGAAATATAAAATAATTTTTACATAAACAATAAAAAGATGAAAATGCAATTGAGTTAAATAACCAAAGATTTCATCAAAATATAAATAAATGACCAAGAAGCTATCAATCAATTCCTATCAATCACATCACCACTCACTAAATAGATTAGATAGAAACCCCATACCTTAATAGGGATTTCCACATTTTTAGTGAAGAATATATGGCAGAATATTATTATGTGTGCAGAAGATATTTTCAAGGGAAGATAACCTACTCCACATATTTCTCTTTGAAGGAGGCAATTCCCTAGTTAGACAAAAAGTAATGTGATGCCATCTTAGTGTGACAAAGCCCATTCTTTTCTCAATGAACCTCTTAAATTCAGGGCAAAGAGTTGCATGTCTATGCAATAGCTGAAATATAAAATAATTTTTACATAAACAATAAAAAAATGAAATGCAATTGAGGTTAAATCAAAATATAAATAAATGATCAAGAAGCTATACATCAATTTCTGTCAATCACATCACCACTCATAGAATAGATTAGGTACAAAACCCATTCTTTGATAATGATTCACACAACCCACATGCAACTAGCAATCCACTTTATGTAAACTTAATGAATTTGTTGAATATACACAAAATAAAAAAATAGATTCATCAGTTTTTAATATTGGATTGAATGGGTCTACTTTGGATATAATTATTTGGGTGCTTCATAAAATTTGACATCAAGCATATATAGCAGAACATGATTTTGAATGCAGAAAACATTATAAATTCCTAGATTCAGCCCAAACAATTGAAAAGGATTATTGAATGAGAATGGAAATGGGAATGCAAAACTTGAATAGGAGAGAATGAAATTGGGAATACACGTAAAACTTGAATAGGAGAAGCTGGGTCTATAAACTCACTTTGCTGGAGAAACTCTGTCAATCACATCACCACAGAGAAAGTAGATTAGGTAGAAACTCCATACCTAGACAATGATTCACAAAACCAAACCCATGATCCATAAATATAAGAAAATATAAGTAAGAAGACAATCTTTATAATCATTATAAAATCCAAAAAATTGATGAAATACACAAAGCACATGCAACAAATAAATCAACAGCTAGAAAAAGGAGAAATGATAATTGGATTAACAACTCACTTTGCTGGAGAATCTCTATCAATCACATCACCACAGAGGAAGTAGATTAGGTGAAAACCCCATACCTACACAATGATTCACAAAATCAAATCCATGATTCATAAATATAAGAAAACATAAGTAAGAAGACAATCTTTATAATCATTATAAAATCCAAAAAATTGATGAAATACACAAAGCACATGAAACAAACAATTCAACAGCTAGCAAAAGGAGAAATGATAATCAGATTAACATCAAATTCTAAACAATAAAATGAAGAAGATGAACCAGATTCATAGACCATACTCAAATTAACAGCAATTTCCAAAGAACGTAACCAAGAACATGAACCCATAAACACACCAAGTTAGATAAACAATTTACAAATTAGGAAATTCACAAATCCTAGACAATAAAATCTGGGTTAACCGTCTAAGAGATACCAAAATTGATCACAAGGATGTACACAATGAAGGAAAAGAAAAACGATGAAGAGAAAAATAGGTTTGGAATTAAAGGCACCAGAAGAGTGCACTTGATTGATTGATTGGAGATCTTGAATTTGAGACTATAACGGGAAATCCCTAACTTGGATGAACGGCAGGGAAGCAAAGTCCCAAGAAACAGAGCTTCTACGAGGGCAGAGGAAAGGAAACTAGAAGAAGAGGGCAAAGGTCCTAGGGTTCGAAGTAATTGTAACGACCCAACTTCCAGAACGTCATGATCGTACTGAAAGTAAGGCGTTACTAACCTATTTTCCTTTATTAACTATTTACTATTGAGCCTTTAGTTCGATATCGCAATTTAGTTTTATAGAAAATTCCAGAAAAATTTTGTTTTTATTAATTAAAATCATATAGCAAACATCACCAAGTAATAATAATCACATAATTAATAATAATAATAAATATTATACAAAAAAATTTAAATAAAACTCAGGTACAACTCCTATCCCTCTATGTAAAATAAAAACTAAAGTAACAAGGGCGAGAAAACTCTATGAAAACAACATAAAATACAAGTAAAGTCCTGCTAATTGTCCGCAGCTTCATACTGAGTCTTCGAACATGTGTCACTGAAAGGGTGGAAGATTTTGGGGTGAGAACAAACCACACGTTCTCAGTAGGGAATGAGAATGCCATAAAAGTAATTATTAACATGAAAATAATTAACTTTGCTTAATAAACCATCTTTGTCAAACCTTTTGAAATACTTTTTAATCTTACTTTAGATAAATAATTACTTTCTTTAAATTTCTAAAGCCAAAACAGATCTCAATCGCAAAACTTGTCATATTAAATATCTTACAGCCACATAATTGATTCTCAGTCACAACAACAGTTATTAATCATCTCTATCCATTCACAAACTACTAGCACAAGTAAGAAACTCAATTCAACACACAAACAAATCACAATAAAACAAACAACACAATCACAGAGAAGTAATACAAGCAAACACAACCAAATATAAATGCACAACCAATATGATGCATGTCTGTCCTAAGCAGGCCATGAGCTCATGTGTCGGTTTACACCCTGCAGCCCGTCATTACCTCGGAACAAGTCCCAGATATGGTTTCCCTTCGTGTCCTTAGTGCATACATGTTGGTGGTAAGAATACCACTTCTTCGTGACTACCGACAGTCGGCGCAAAGCTCGATCCCATTATATACGCACAAGGGGAAACAGTGATCCTCAGTTCATGGGCGTCCCCGAGATCAACACACAAACAAAACAGAGATCCTCAATTCGTGGGTTTTCCCGAGATCAATACACAACAACACAGCGATCCTCAGTTCGTGGGTTATACCCGAGATCAATACACAGCAAACAACGATCCTCAGTTCGTGGATTATATCCGAGATCAACATATAACAGTTAGTGGGTTATTCCCGTAATCAATGATTATCAGTTCGTGGGCTTTTTCCGCATATAAAACAAATAACAATTTACAGGTTTCCCCGAGATCATTGATCATTCAGTTCGTGGGTACTTCCCGAATTTAACCAATTATCAGTTCATAATCTCTACTTTGGCAATCTTGAGTGAAGCCAACTTTAAAACTATTTTTCATTTTAGTTCTCTATCAAAAGACTCAAGAAAATTATTTATTTTTAATTCATTAAACACTTTTCAAAACATAACCTCTCATTAGAAATAATCAAATAAAACTAAAAACATAATTCATTTCTTTTCTTAGTAAATTAAAATCAAATAGTATAATTTGCCAAATCCAAATCTTTTAAAATAACATTTCAAACAAAGCCTCAGATTTTATAAAATTTTGGCAGTACCTCCCCTAAAACTCGGACTTAGCCACCCTTACAGGTTCCCTCTTTCTTAACAATCCAACAATCCTTTCTCAACAATTATCAAATAGAAGATTCTCAATCAATCATAAAATCCACAATTCGCAACTCTCACATAACCCAACGATCCAATTTTCATATCATCAATTCATAACTAAATTCATAAATTATGTTAACCAAATGACTAACAGTTCCTCATTCCCAAATATCCAAACACATTATCACCCAACTTAACCAAAATTTTAGCAACATTGACGCCAAAACACACAAAAATATGTATTATTCACAAAATCTTGGTTCTCCTATAATCAACTATTATGTTCACCCAAGAATTTAGCTTCATATAGTTTCCAATTATTACAAATTATCTTTATACTTTTAAAATAACTGCATTTACAATTTAGATTTTAAGGAATTAATTTAACAATCGATTTCTGATCTCTTTACAATTCACAAGTTCAAACCTAGCTTATCAAAAATCAATTCAACATCCAATGTACTGCCAACAAGAAAAATCAGAATTTCCAGCAAACGTTCACCAAGCAATCCTCAATTCATACATTACTATAACCAAGGCATAAACATCACGTATTCATAGCTAGCCCAACTAATCAGAATTAAGTAACATAATCAAACCACTGATCATTATCATAACAACCACCAAAGTAGTCACAGTTCACAGCCACAACCAAAATCAATAAATCATGACACAGAAAATTAGTCCAGCCATTACAGAATTATTTATATACTCTTAAAGTTACTATATTATTTCAGAAAATTAGGTTCTCAAAAACAATTTAATCCTTTAAGTTCTAGTCTTTCAAGAACCACCAAAACCAATCTCAACTAGTCGCAAGTAAATTTCACAGCCGTTCCCATACATCAAATATCCAATTCAACATCAAACAAGACAATAATTCATTCAAAATTGGAATCTCAACCAATTCATCGCAGAATCAATAATTCAGTCACATTTCACAACCGCATCTAATTTCAATTATAATTCAAAGTAATCACAACCACATTCAATTCTAATCATAATTTAGAGTAATCACTTCAACTAACTATTCTCAAACATATTTCAAACAATTCACATCAATTAATCAACTCTTAATCATTATTAACTATTTGCAATTATCCAAATAACTTTGTAGGCATTCTAAATTAAAAAATATTTAACTTTTAAAATAAATCTCCTACCTCGATGTCGAAATTGCAGAGCCTAAACGCCACAACCAAGTATTTCGAATCCATCAGCAGCAACGGCAATTTTAGCATCTCCGATCGACGGCAGTGGCGCTCTGTTAGATTCCAGAAACCAGAAGCAGAGGCAGAACAACATCTTCTTCCCTTGATTCTCGCGGCGCTCCTCTTCTCTGTACACATAGTGGCAGCGGCTTCCTATGGTGGCAGCTCAGACAGTGGACTCCACCCACGGCGACGGTGACACTCTCTTCCACAAACCTTGACAGCAGCGGCGATGGAAGGATAGCGTTGCTTCCTCTTCTCCCTTGCGAACTCATCTCTTTTCCTCTCCTCTATTCGTAGTTCATGACGGTGGCAGAAGTTTCATTAACGGCGACGCAGTAACACGGTGACAGATTGGCGGCGCGACACGGAGGCTCCTGCTTCGCGTTCCTCTCTACAAGCTCCCTCTCTCTCTTCGGGTTCTTCTCAGGCGATGGCGGTGGCTTCCATCGACGGCACCAGGCCACGACAATGACGGCGACTTCCCTGGCGACGATGATGGCGATGCCAGGTTGAGGTGGAACGGTGACGGGGAAGGCTTCTCATTCCTCGTGCGTCTTCTCTCTGTTCATAGACCTCTAGTGACGGCAACGATGAAGACCTCGACGACGGTGACGAAGCGGGCTCCACGGAGTGGCGATGAGGGCGACGGCGGCGGCGCAAGGATGGAAGCGACAAGGCTGGTTGCGGGCCTCTCTTGTTCGTGCGTCTCTCTCTCTTCGCGATTCTGTCCCCTCGACGACGACTTGTGGACGGATCGGCGGTGACGCGAGCTTATGGCTCCATGGACGGGACGACGCCATGAAGCAGCTTGGCGGCGAGCTCCAGGGAGGCGGCAGTGACGGCGAACAGCCCCTGCTTCCTCTATTCTCTCCTCTGTTTCCTCACTCTCCCTCTCTGATTTCTCGTTTCTGAAATTGTTGCACTAAAGGGGTGAAAAGGGGTGGGGTGCGGCTGTGGTGAGGGAGGCTAGGGTTAGGTTTCTCAATTAATTTGGGAATTAGGGTTTCTGATTCAATTTGGGAATTAGGGTTAGAAATTAGAGATTTTATAAAGGAATATGGATAGATATGAATAGATATTTTGATAAAATTAGAGGGTAGAGTAATTTTAAAACCAAATATACTCTCTTAAAAATATTTAAGAACATTATTTATCATCATATTGCTAAGTTGAAATAATTATTTCTAATTTAAATTATAAAATAAGCATTTTAATCACATTTTCATAAAATATAGTTTAGACTCAATATTAATTATTCAAATTAAATGATATAACTTTTTATTGTTTTTCTATCACCGAAACTTTAATTTCAAATTATAAAATTACCAATTATAATAAAAACTGTATATAAATATTAATTAACTTAAACTTAAAGTATTTATAAAAGTCAAACTAATCATTTCTAATAAATTAATCTCTAAGAGTACAAATTAATAAAATAGAATTATCATGAAACTATTTAATTACCTTTAGTAAAATAATTTTCTTAAAATAAAATTAACAACAAATATAATAAATCACAAATAACTAATTATTTGATTTTCAAAAACTAGGGTTGTTACAGTAATAATTACCTGTTCAACCAAATCCGTGAAGAAGGGAGGTTGCGTGAGCGAATCGGTAAAAGGGACAGCTGACGGCGGAATAACAGAAGAGCACATGCACCCTTGAAGAGGAGATGCCACGCTGGAGGAGAGCGTCCACCTGAGATTGGAGCCGGCCTGGAACATGGAGAGCTCTCCACATCGGAGATGAATCCACACAAATTCTATGTCTAATAGATAGATTTATTATCATTTTGTGTAATATTTATTGTTGTATGAGCGTATCATTTCCCTAAGTATATGTAGACAAAGTTAGACCCTAGAAATTTTTAGATTTTGTTACACTTAAATACTAATATTCTGCATTATGAGCTAAACTTGAAAAATATTATAATGAATGTTGTTGGTTTTGTAATACTTTGTTATAATGAATGTTTTTGCATTGTGCTCTAGACTTTGTTGTTAGTTTATTAATACTTTCCATTCATGGAACATGTTAAGTGAAGTGTCTTTTTTTCTTAAATTAATTTTCTATAGCATATGTAATATTATGTATGCATATAGTTTTGCTCGTTAATGCTCATGTGTACATATATTAGTACTAAAGCATAGTAGCATTTTATATCCGTAAAATATAAAAATATTTTTAAAAAATATATTTTTATTAAAAAATATCAATAATTTTTTTTCATTTTTTTAAATATATTTACTTTTAAAATATTATTAAACATATTTTTTTTAAATAATAAAAATAAAATAATATAACATATATGATAATTATTAGTTGAAATAAAACATAAAAAATATTTACTTATTTATTTTTTGCAAATATGCAGATACCTACCTGAAATCTGCAATCCAATTCTATTAGTGTGCGAATCGGATCTGATCCGATAGCTTTCCGATCTCAATATCCACAATTTTTCGAATCGAAATTGATTAAACACCACAGATATGCGAATCAGACACCCCTAAATTATTTATTTTTTTATTTATTTTTGCGGATTTGCGGATATGCGAATATCTACATGATATCTGCAATCCGATTCTATTAATGTGAGGATTGGATCGATATCCGCAATTTTTGAATCGGATTCAGATAATTAAATACTGCATATTAGATCCGATCCATGAACACCCATAGAGTTGATACAAGAATTGTGTGATTTTGTAGGTATGAAGTTTAAATGGTTTTACTATATTTAATTAATTTGGTTGTCAAAATTCAAGTTAAATTAAGAGTTAATATTAATCATTTTGATGACATAATTAATTTCATTCAATAACTATTAGATTTATTACAGAAGTTACCTTTTATTTGAGAGAGAGCTAGGTAGAATTTATCTTAAAAGTTATATAAAATAAGTAATTATTAGGCTAATTGAAAACAATTTAAAGACATATTCCCTTATTAGAAGAATAAAAATATATAGGTCAAATTGATTTTTTCCCTAGGTNATCCGATCCAGAACACCCATAGAGTTGATACAAGAATTGTGTGATTTTGTAGGTATGAAGTTTAAATGGTTTTACTATATTTAATTAATTTGGTTGTCAAAATTCAAGTTAAATTAAGAGTTAATATTAATCATTTTGATGACATAATTAATTTCATTCAATAACTATTAGATTTATTACAGAAGTTACCTTTTATTTGAGAGAGAGCTAGGTAGAATTTATCTTAAAAGGTATATAAAATAAGTAATTATTAGGCTAATTGAAAACAATTTAAAGACATATTCCCTTATTAGAAGAATAAAAATATATAGGTCAAATTGATTTTTTCCCTAGGT
>NC_029789.2:43074510-43078239 GCF_000816755.2 Arachis ipaensis | reverse complement strand
TCTAAATAGTTTTCATTTTGCAAGATCATTTGGATTTCAAAAATGAAAAAAAAAGCGCTTATATTTGAAGCAATGTGCGACTAGCACAATGAAAGTGTGAAACCGAAACCGAACACGCATGGCAGGAAGTAAGGAACAAGTTCTTCTTTTGCTTTCCTTCTTCAATCGGTTTAATTCCTCCTTCTTGCTGTGATTAATCTGTTGGGGAACCTTCTCTAACCAATTTAACATTGTCTCAAAAAGTAAGATTCTGATTCTTTTTTTTCCTTCCATTTATTGTTAACTTGTTATTGCCAGGTTAAAAATTGTTACAATTGCTTGTTATGTGAGTTTTGTTCTGCTTATAACATTTATTTTCGCTTGTGTTAAAACTTAAAACAGTGAAATTTGTAAGTGTTAACCGTACTCCGGTTTTCTTTATTCCTATGCAACGCAGTTGACTGGGCTTCAATTTCATTTCATTCCTCAATTCATACTCAAACAGCGTTTGTTCAAGTATGACCTTGAAATTCCTAGAACTTTGAATAAAAGGGATTGTTTCAGTTTCACCAAAGAGATGATCTTTAAACAAATAAAAGAATGATAACAATTTAAAAAAATTGAATTATGGATTTGTTCTTTGTTCTCTGGACTAGATTCATATGAATTGCTAACGTGGGTGGTTGTGATTTTTGCATTAGGGTGGTGGTGCTGCTGTTGAACTCTTTTGTTATCTATGCTAGTATCAACAATGCCTCAAGATGCTATTTATGAACGCCCTCTGTTTGGGGGCAAACTCTCAAGCTTGTTCCCTCACAGATTCCAGGTAATTGATATTATTTTTGAAAGGCAATATTCATACTTTGTTGTTGTGGTATTGTTGTTGTTATTGCAACTGCAAATTTGGTGACTTCTGTTACTAATGCTACACCTTTTTATGCTGTCCATGTTCTTTGTGCGACTTTAGTTTTGTTGAACTTAAAAGTTATGGCTTGTTTCTTATAGGATGTCAGTGACATTCGACAAGTCCCTGATCATCAGGTTTGCCATGCTTTCTCTTTTGATTACACTGTCCATTCTAGTATTCTATCTAATTCTTTACTAACTTGTTTATGCACCTTCATTTTAATAGGAGGTTTTTGCAAATGCTACTCGTGATGAGAGCTTGATCTTTGAGCTTTTAGAATATAAGCACGATGTTGCTGATAATGGAAGTGCTGTCTGGTTTCTTCAAGACCTTGCTAATGAGCAGGATGCTGAAGGAAGTGTGGTATGCCATTATTTCATTCTGCTTCTTATGGTATAGGGTTAATGAAGTGTGAAAGGTTTGTGGAAATTGGATTCTGTTATGTTCATCCTATTGATGAGTATTTTGGTGAAAAATAAATTTCTCCCAAAACACACAAATCTAACCGGCAAGTGCACTGGGTCGCATCAAGTAATAATAACTCACGGGAGTGAGGTCGATCCCACAGGGATTGAAGGATTGAGCAATTTTAGTTTAGTGGTTAATTTAGTCAAGCGAATCAAGATTTGGTTGAGTGTTTTGTGATTTGCAGAAATTAAATTGCAAGGAAAGTAAAGGGAACGGGTGATTGACATGAAATTAAAGAGGACGAGAATTAAATTGCTGAATCTTAAAGTGCAAGTAACATAAATTGCGGAAACTTAGATTGCAAGAGATGTAAATTACAGAATCTTAAATTGCAAGTAATATAAATGGCTTGAAATGTAAAGGGGATTGGGGCTTGGATTTAAACAAGGAAAAGTTAAATTGCATTAAACAGAAGAGTAAAAGGGAATTGGAATTGAATCGGATCCGAAACAGAAAAGTAAATGAACATATAAAGCAATAAACAGAGAATTGAAATGTGAAATCAGATCTCATGAACCAGAGACTAGAAAACCAAGTCTAGATCTCAATGCCTTCCTAGATCCAACAAGAAATTGTAATTGAAATTCAAAGAAAGTGGATGAAGAGCAATTAACAGAAATTGAAATCCAATCAAGCAGTAAATAAAGCAATGAGATCCAAGGTTGAGATTGAAACAGAATTTCTTCAATTCTCCAACCCAAAATCCAAGACAATTGTAATTGAAATTGAAAGTAATAAAAGTAATAAAAAGAGAAGTGAATTCTCCTTCCAAGACAAAGAAATTAAAGATCACTCAATATCCAAAGCTCTCCGAAAACTATTATGAAAATTCCAAAGGAAAGCTCTCTAAAAGAAAAGCTCCCAAAGAACTTGAATTCTATCCTATTTATACACTTTCTTCCAATGATCTTGTCTTCTCTTTACTCCTAGCTATTCCTTCTTGCTTCAACCTTTCTCCAAGCTTTCTTCACCTATCATTAATCAACCAAACTAATCAAAGCTATGCTCAAAATCATGAGATCTTCATTCTTTCATAATATGCAACAAATATAGCACAAAACCTCATGAAATGGCATGAATTCATATATGGTTGGTTCAATCAAGGGAAACATGAAAATCTACTCAATTAGCTTGCTTGTAGCTCAAGAAAGTGCATAATTCTAATGAAAACAAAAGAAAAAGACTAGTTAAAATAGGCTAGGATGACTTGTCATCACAACACCAAACTTAAAGCTTGCTTGTCCCCAAGCAAGAAAAGATTTATTGAGAAGAAAGAATGAGATGGAAGAGGATGTTCATGCTAGCAGAGTATTATTGATAGTTCATGGGATTTTGTGTGAAAATGCAAATACTCACTTCTTATTGACTCTTAGGCCTAGAAAGTCTCCTTCAAGCTTCAAGTAACATACTGCTATGACCTCTCATTACCCGCACATAGCTCTTGTATGTTGGGGGGCTCACGCATGTCAAGCCTTGGGACATTTGCATAGAACTCTCTTATGATATTGGCATTGATTCGGATGGCTGGTGATGCAAGTTCCTCCCACCTCCTCTTCCGAATTTTGTCCTTCATTTCTTGACATCCATCATCCGGCAACAAGAATGGAATTTTAGGATAGATTCTTTTCTTGTTCATCCATTGAATTTGCATTTGATGAAACCAAGACTTGAATCTCCGTTGATCATATTCATGTGTGTCTTCCTCCACCATGGGATCTTTCCCTTTTCTTCGTTTGGTTCTTGAGGAGGAGGCCATGATCACTTGGTCGGTCAAGTCTGTTTCATCTTTCCTTTTGTTGATCTTTCTTTTCTGGCCGTAGGCTTTCCTTGGGGGCCTCTCTTTTCAGTGGCTAATACTCTAATACCCTCTTGGGTTTCTTCATCAGTCTGCACAATCTTTAGTATTGGGATGTTGCTGTGACCTTCCTGGTCATTTTTCATATAGTCTTTCTTCTCCTTGCTAAATTGTGCTTCTGGTAATACTTTCAGAGTGACACTCTGGTCATGCATCCTGAGAGTTAATTCCCCTTCCTCTACGTCTATGATAGCTCTAGCAGTGGCCAAGAATGGCCTTCCCAGTATAACAGAGTCACCATCATCGTTTGATTCTAGAACCACAAAATCAGCAGGGTATATAAAACTGTCCACCTTAACCAAAAGATTTTCAATTACACCCCTGGGATATACCATTGACCTGTCTACCAGCTCCAGAGACATTTGTACTGGTTTGACCTCCTCTATATGCATCTTTTTCACCAAGGAGGATGGTATTAAGTTAATACTTGCTCCGAGATCGCACATTGCTTTAGTGATGGTCAATTCCCCAATGGTGCAAGGCAACAGGAAGCTCCCTGGGTCCTCAAGCTTGGGAGGAA
>NC_029789.2:43068923-43074408 GCF_000816755.2 Arachis ipaensis | reverse complement strand
TTTGTGATTTGTAGAAATTAAATTGCAAGGAAAGTAAAGGGAACGGGTGATTGACATGAAATTAAAGAGGACGAGAATTAAATTGCTGAATCTTAAAGTGCAAGTAACATAAATTGCGGAAACTTAGATTGCAAGAGATGTAAATTGCAGAATCTTAAATTGCAAGTAATATAAATGGCTTGAAATGTAAAGGGGATTGGGGCTTGGATTTAAACAAGGAAAAGTTAAATTGCATTAAACAGAAGAGTAAAAGGGAATTGGAATTGAATCGGATCCGAAACAGAAAAGTAAATGAACATATAAAGCAATAAACATAGAATTGAAATGTGAAATCAGATCTCAGGACCCAGAGACTAGAAAACCAAGTCTAGATCTCAATGCCTTCCTAGATCCAACAAGAAATTGTAATTGAAATTCAAAGAAAGTGGATGAAGAGCAATTAACAGAAATTGAAATCCAATCAAGCAGTAAATAAAGCAGTGAGATCCAAGGTTGAGATTGAAACAAAATTTCTTCAATTCTCCAACCCAAAATCCAAGACAATTGTAATTGAAATTGAAAGTAATAAAACTGAGAGGAAGAGAAGTGAATTCTCCTTCCAAGACAAAGAAATTAAAGATCACTCAATATCCAAAGCTCTCCGAAAACTATTATGAAAATTCCAAAGGAAAGCTCTCTAAAAGAAAAGCTCCCAAAGAACTTGAATTCTATCCTATTTATACACTTTCCAAAAATGATCTTCAAGCTTTGAGTTGGGCCTTACGTTAGCCTCAAAGTTAGGGGGCTAACGTTGGCACAAACTTTTGGTGCCCAGGGGTGAATTCATGTGCCAACGTTAGCCTCCAAGTTAGGGGCTAACGTTGGCGCAAACTTTTGGTACCCAGGGAGTGATTTTCAAGTTCTAACGTTAGCCTCCAAGTTAGGGGGCTAACGTTGGGGCTAACTTTTCACCCAAAAGTTTGTGCAAAAGTTTAAGGCTAACTTTAGGTCCAACTTTTTGCTTCTTGGTTCATTTTCATTTATTCCCTTGTCTTCTCTTTACTCCTAGTTATTCCTTCTTGCTTCAACCTTTCTCCAAGCTTTCTTCACCTATCATTAATCAACCAAACACATCAAAGCTATGCTCATAATCATGAGATATCCATTCTATCATAATATGCAACAATTATAGCATAAAACCTCATGAAATGGCATGAATTCATACATGTTGATTCAATCAAGGGAAACATTAAAATCTACTCAATTAGCTTGCTTATGGTTCAAGAAAGTGCATAATTCTAATGAAAACAAAAGGAAAAGACTAGTTAAAATAGGCTAGGATGACTTGTCATCACCTATGCATGTAAAGTGCATTATTCAAGTGTGTGGATGGTGCTGGGAATTTGAATATGTTGTGAATTTTTCTTTATTGTTTTTCCATACTATTGGAGTCATCAGAGAGTGCTTAGCTGGCTTAGTTGCTTAACTTAAACTCTATAATTGACATGGATTGTCAGATATTGAGTGTTATGATTTTTGATGTCATCTAAATCTTTTTCTTTGTGTATTGGGAGATTTAATTGCCACTGATTAGCGGATTCCATTACTTATTTCTGCTTACTAGTTACTATAACGTTGCATTTGCTCTTTTTATTCTTTCAATGTGTGATTGGTATGATTTAATGGAGCTATAACTCTGCTTCTTTAATTACTGTGTGTGTGTCTGCAAGTATTATCTTCCAACACAAACAACAACAACAACAACAACAACAAAGTCTTGTCCCACTAAGTGGGGTCGGCTACATGAATCAAATGACGCCATTGTGTTCTATCATGTGTCATGTCTACAGAGAGACCATTTACATGTAGATCTCGTTTGACCACCTCATGGATGGTCTTCTTAGGTCTTCCTCTGCCTTTCGCCCCTTGTCCATCTTCCATCTCATCCACCCTCCTGACTGGATGTTCTATCGGTCTTCTTCTTACATGTCCAAACCACCTAAGACGCGATTCAACCATCTTTTCCACAATGGGTACTACTCCAACTCTCTCCCTTATATCTTCATTCCTTATTTTATCCAATCGCGTATGACCACTCATCCATCTCAACATCTTCATCTCTGCCACACTCAGCTTATGTTCGTGCTCCCCTTTAGCTGCCCAACACTCCATACTATAAAGCATAGCCGGTCTTATAGCGGTGCGATAGAATTTACCTTTATGTTTTAAAGGCACTTTTTTGTCGCATATAAAACCAGATGCACTCCGCCATTTCGACCACCCTGCTTGGATCCTATGATTTACATCTTGTTCAATCTCTTCATTATCCTGTATGATGCACCCAAGATACCTAAAACTTTTAATTTTTCGTAGGGTGTTTTCTCCAATCTTCACCTCTATATTAGGGTTTTCCCTTTTCGGACTGAACTTACATTCCATATATTCCGTCTTGCTACGACTTATGCGCAGACCATACACTTCTAAAGCTTCTCTCCATAACTCCAACTTCTTATTTAGGTCTTCCCTTAACTCTCCCATAAGGACGATATCATCGGCAAAAAGTATGCACCATGGCACAGGCTCTTGGATGTGCTCTGTGAGTACTTCCAAGACTAATCTGAAAATGTATGGACTTAAGGATGATCCCTGGTGTAATCCTATACCAATAGGAAATTCCTTTGTCACACCACCTTGAGTCTTCACACTAGTTGTGGCCCCATCATACATGTCTTTAATTGCACGAATATATGTGATCCTTACCCTCCTATTTTCTAAAACCTTCCATAAGACCTCCCTTGGTACCCTATCATACGCTTTTTCCAAATCAATAAACACCATATGTAGATCCTTTTATTATCTTCTAACACAATCAGAGAAAATGGCTTCCCTTTATCTTAGTTCATTAAATGTAATATTCATTGCAGAAGTTTGTTGTATCCTTTGATCATACTTCTCCTGAAATTATTTTAGGTTATCGAACAGTCTGGAGTCCTTGAAGCACCGGGTTTGATGTACAATAACACACCTGCTATTGTAACATCTGCAATAGGGCAAATGGTAAAGTTTCTATCTTGTTTTTAATTTAACTGTGTTCACTCAATCATTTCCTGGTCATTGCCTAAGAATTAATGCACATAATATATTTAATTGAGCTAGTATTAGGCATTCCCAAATATTGAAGAGAAAATGTAGTGTTATGACTGCAAAATTTAATCAAATTAACCACCGATTTAGTATTTTGTAATCTAAATATTATTTGATTACCTGAGTAATTATAGGCTCCAGCCTTGTTCTATCTCATTTTTGAGATAAATTGTGTCTCCCATTTAAATTTTAGCATCTTGGTGGCAATCCATCCATTCAATTGTTCAACCCCAGTCAAACAAACTTTTAAAGTTTTGTAGTATTATGAGCATGTTTCTTTGTCTATTTCTTTAGAATTAGTTGTGATATCATGTCCTGTATGTTGATGCTATGACCCTATGGGAGTGGGGACTTATTTACTGCTTACGCATGCTTTTTAGCTTCGTCTACTTCTACAACATTGGCGTAATTGCTTGCATGTATGTTGATCACTTTGTTTTTGTTCCCAATTGCTGTTAAAATCTAAGCTTATAAATTTGTTTTATGGATTCATGTATTGTCAAGGTGTTGGGCTTCTCTTTGTGGGAGTGACAATTGCTTTTTGGTCGGTCTATTTCTATTGTTGATTTTAATCTGTGAATGTTAGATGCCTTATTAGGTTCTACCAAGTGTTAAACCTATGACTAGGGCCTCGGATATGCATTATAGAGTTAGTATAGAATTTGAGAGATAGAATATGAGAGCTGAGAAGTAAAAAATTTGAGAAATTGGGAGATCAAGGCAGAGGATCTTTTGGATATTCCTAACCATTATATTCATAGATTAAGGAACAATAGAAATTTTTTTTAGTATTATAATATTCTGAAATTGTTCTTATACTTCTCAGCTCCCCCTTGACTTAAACCATCCCCCCCCCCAGGCTCTCCTTTTTCATTACCTATTAGTGTGCTCCATGGTATTCATTTTTACTTCATACTTACTTACACTAAAGTTAATGATAGGCAATTTCTAAAGGACGACAAGGAAGGGAAGCACAAAATATCATTAAAGTAAGTTATGTTTTCAAATGGCACGTTTTAAACTTTTTATGCACAGTTGCTTGACATTTTTGTTACATTGATTGGTCTTGGGATCATCCCTTTCCTTTTTTTTATCCCAGGTTTATTTGGCAAATTTGCGTCTTAAAGGAGTTGATACTGATGTACTTGTCACTGCATATAAGCCAATTCTTATAAAGTATGTGGAATATGCTTTTAACAGCAATAAGCACTTAGGAAAATTCTACTGTATATTAGCATTTTAGCTCTGTATCTAGTTAAAGTGAAATTTATTCATTTTTAGTTTAGTAACATTAGAACTAAGACTATAATGCAAACTAGAAAATTATTAACATATAAATTTTGTATTGCACTGATTTTGTGGAAACTATGACTATGCAAGACACTTATTTAGTTCTATTTTCTGCCTCCAGCCCATTTAACGAAAGCGCAGGCACAGTTGGTGCTGGCATGGCTGTTCCAGCTGAACAAACTGGATGTATTCCCATGGAGGAGGTATTCAGACTAGCTGTAACAAGCTTTAAGGTTTACGACTGGGGTCTTTTTGGTGCGGCAAGTTGAGACTCATCAATTATCTGTAGTGGGACTTCAGCCTTCAGTTAGGAAATAATAGTTGGTATTCACCGCCTGGATCATTGTGTACATTCTTTATAGGTAGGGTATGCTTCTATTATGCAGAACTACTTTAGTTGTGTTTCTTTTGGGATATAGTTATATTCTCTCTTCATATCTTGTTATCATGAACTTGAAGGGATGGATTGTCAGGTAAATAGTACCTAACTAGTACCCGAAGAAAATAGTATTTTAGTTAGAAACGTGAATAAGTGACTTTCAGTTTTTGGATGTGATAGATTCTGATGTCCTCCATTTTTTTATTTTGATGGTTCATAATTCACTCTTTTTCAAGTCCCCCCGATGTCTAATTCAATCTCCTAGTCATTTTTATTTATTATTTTTATTTCCATGACTCAATATCATACCATTGATTAAAGGATCAATTACTGCCAACAATATGTACACTTGAGTCTCGAGTCAATAACAACAACAATAATAAATCCAACAATATACACTATAGTGTGAGTAAATAACAACAACAATAATAAATTCAAACTAATCTAGCAGCAGCAACAACAATTCATGTTTTAAGTGACAATAGCCAATACATTGCCCATAGTAGGCTCATCATCATCATTCTTATCGTCAACGTCATCCCCCCTCAGCATCATCTTCATCATCCTCTTCCTCCTACACCTCTTCATCAGCTTCCTCAGCAACATTCAGATCAACATGATGGAGACTCCCACTAATGTCTAAAGTTTCACGATGATCAACTCGTCTACCCCGAAGACCCCTACGACCCCTAC
>NC_029789.2:43050084-43068874 GCF_000816755.2 Arachis ipaensis | reverse complement strand
GGATGCTGATGTCTCAAATTCAGAGACAACCAACCCGGAACAACTCAAGGCGGTTGTAGTTCCGACCCTTACACTTGCTAGGAGGGGTCTTGGGTGTAGGTGTGGTTGTCACTGCAAAACACAAAGGGACAACCGCAGGTGACAACCATATGTATCATTGTACCATCTCATGTAGTTATACACCTGATAGTGCTCGAGAGGATCACCAACTAAAATGTGCGAAAATCAGTTTGTCCGTATCATAACCCATTTAGAATGTTCATCCATCCAATTCTTGTTTTTGGGGTCTGTCAGAACTATGTTGTGTGCATAGCCAAGACAAATTAGTTCTCCTAGGACTTCCTGCTAAAGTCCAAACTGCCTCTTGACCCTATTGGTTGCTTTTCACTCAATGCACTCAAAAGATATTAGTAGTGTGGTAGCGCTCCTCAACATCGCATGCTCATGAATTTCATTTGGAACTAGATGTGGTGCATTGCGGTCATGACAATAGGTGTCCCAGACAAACTGCACAAACAAAGAAAAATTAAGTCTTAATTCTCTTGAATATCATGAAAAATGATTCAGCTTATAAAATAGATATAGGTTTTAAAATAAATAGTCCATAAGTATTGATAGCATTAATCAATCTAATTAAAGTATAAATAACAATAAAGTAAGTACCCCGTGTAATCTCATCTAATAATATCCTCACGTGAGTGGTTGTCGAGTGTCTATATTCCTATGTGTGAGGTTGCCAATCATTCTACTTGACATGTTTTTGGTAATCCATTAATTGCAACCAATCAAAATAATTGAAACCACATTATAGTTCAAATTTACAAAGTAAGGTTACCTGCTAGCAAGCAGAAAACATGGCTCCAAGCGCATCGGTGCAAGGAATGGCATCCGTTACCAAGCCGATACATGTAGTAGTGTCAAAGGACCATTCATTTCCTTACAGTTATAGTATGATGCTCGACATAAAGATCTATATAGATGTACAAAGCATGTTGATTCCTAATTGTAGCTCTTAATTTTAGAAAAATTTCGAAGGTAAGAACTTTCAGTGCACTATAGCTCCAGACTTATTGCAAAACAATGTCGTTCCAAAAAATAACATTATGTGACATTTGACATATATTTCTCTACTTATACCGCTTTAACTTGCAAAGCTATGTCAACTTGATACCTCTTCCTTTATGATCTCTAGCACCAGGTGCAATTCCAAATTGCATCAGACATTCATTTTCTAGCCCACTTGTACTGTTGTCAATTCGTCCGGTCATTGATAGACCATTTGTCGGGAGACCTAGGATCATCACAAAACAGTGCATTCACTATACAGAAGATGAAAACATGTGCATATTTGGATATCACCTTTCAATTAAGGCAGACATCATTGCAGAGTGATCTTGAATTCTGTCAATCTGAGATATATAATAAAATCCAATTTCCCTTAACAATTTCTCGATTCTAACATTAAATGTTTCTAGTTGGTGTAAATGTCTAGACTTCAAAATTGTTGAACTCTAAAAAAGACAAAAAAATATCATGATCTGTTAGGTACCAGAATTAAGAGGGACAAAATAATGCAACTAAAATTTGTAGATGAGAAATGGATAGAACTAAACAAGCATTTAGACAATAATAAAAATAATATGACAAAGTGGTAAAATTACAATATCTCACAATACATAGAGAAGTCTATAATACTCTCTTACAAATTATAAAAGTTCAACAAACAGATTACATATATGAGAGACCTTACTACTTTTCTCTCTAAATTTCACTCATTAATTCTATACAACTGGACAAGTGTGTGTATTAGAGTCTTCTTTCACTTTCATCTTTATCAAGTTACAATCTTTAACTAGAACTTTTGACTATGCAAGTTAGACAACTTGCTAAGTAGTTTCATGAATCTTCTAACTTGATAAGAACATACTTGAATTTAGACCAAGATTAAGTTCTATAATGTTCTTTAATTTCTTAAAACTTCATCATGCTCCACTTGTATCACTTATAACCTCTAACCATTTTTGTTGACTTCAAACCAAAAAGAATAATTTTGCTTCTTCTTTTCACAATCTCCCACTCAAAATCATTCTTTTGGAGTATTCATGCTACTCATATATTCAATAGGTCAAAAGAAATTCTTCACCAATCAAATTTATTTGTATTGATTGATTTTGTCATGATTTCTGCAAGATTGTCGTTGATGTGAATTTTCTGCATATTTATTTTTTCTTCCTCCACTACTTCACGAACAAAATGATATTGAACACATATCTGCTTCGTTCTTGAGTGAAGGGTTGGATTCCTTGCGATGTGCAAGGCACTCTGTCTGTCTCAAAATATTAGAATCATATCCTGATTGTTTTTGAGTTTCTCCATTAACCTTTGCAACCAAATTGCTTCCTTACAAGATTGCGTAGCTGCCATATATTCAGATTTTGTGGTTAATAATGCTACAACTGCTTATAATTTTGATAACGAGCTTACTACACTTCCTGCAAGTGTAAACACATAGCCTGTAGTGGATTTTTTTTTTGTCAAGGTCTCCTGCAAAATCAGAGTCCCATAACCTTTGATAGTAAATTGAGATCCTCCAAAACATAAAACAGCATCAGAGGTTCCTTTGATATATCTCAGGATCCTCTTCACAGCACTTCAATGCTCTCTTATTGGATTTACCATGAATCTACTGACCATCCTGACAGATTGAATGATATCTGGTTTGGTACAAATCATGACGTACATAAGGCTTCTCATTGTAGATGCATACGGTACTTGAGACATTTCTATCTTCTCTGCTTTACTGCTAGTACACATCTCAAGAGATAATTTAAAATTGACAGGAAGTGGGGTAGATATTGGCTTACACTCTTGCATGTTGAAGCGACACAAGACCTTCCTCAAGTAATTTTCTTAGGATAGCCAAATATTTCTATCTTTTTTTGTCTTGGCAAATTTGCATTCCTAAAATCTTGTTTGCTGGTCCCAAATCCTTCGTATCAAACTCCCTAGCTAATTGCGCCTTTAATTCTTGAGCACGATCTTTGTTAGGGCCTATCACCAACATGTCATCCATGTACAATAGCAGAATCATGAAATCATCATTATTAGACCTCTTGTAATAAGTACAATGGTTTAATCAAAGTCTGTTGTAATCAAGGATAATAATGAAGGAATCAAATATTTTGTACCAACATTTCGATGCCTGCTTTAAGTCATATAGAGATTTGGTTAACCTATAAACTAAGTAATCTTTTTCTGGTTCTTCAAAGCCTTCTGATTTGAGCATATATATTTCTTATTCTTCAAGTTCACCATGAAAAAAAGCAGCCTTTACATCTAGTTGCTCTAGATGTAAATCATACACAACATATATAGTAAGAACTACTCTTATTGTAGAACTTCTAACTAGTAGAGAAAATATTTCATTGAAATCAATACCTTTTTTCTGAGAAAATTCCTTCACCACCAGTCTTGCACGATAACGTTCTATCTGATCGTGATTGTCATGCTCGATTTTATAAACCCATTTGTTACCAATGACTTTTCTTCCATCTGGGAGTGGGACAAACTCCCACGTCTTGTTTCTGTGTAGTGATTCCATTTCTTCTTGCATGGCTGTCACCTTTAAAGAAGAATCTGGACTATCAACGACCTCTTAAAAGGTTGATGGTTCTCCATTTTCAGTAGCAAAATAATATGCATCATGGCAAGTCATGACATAGTCAGCATGCCATGATGGTCTTCTTAGTTCACGTGTTGTTCTGTGAGCTTCAGGTGGTCCTTGTAGAACTTGCTCAGGTTCTGCTTCAGAAGAGTTCTTTTCTCTAGACTTATCATCCATGTATTATATAGTAGTTTCTTCAGTGCTGTTATTGTTTTCATGTGTTTTTTCTTTGCAACTCATTTTCAGCAAATATAACATCTCTATTGATAATGGACAGTGGGTCCCACAAACGATACTCCTTTACATTGTCAGAATAGCCTAAGAAGATATACTTTCTTGATTTAGAATCAAGCTTTGTTGTTTTTTGGGTATTGAACATCACATAAGCAAGACATCCAAACATATATAGAGAAGAATAATCGGATGGCTTACCTTGCCACATCTTCATTGGTGTTTTCAACCCAATTACTATTGATGGTGATCTATTAATCACGTAGTAGGCTATTTTGATTGCTTCTATCCAGAAAGACTTGGCTAATCCTGTAGTCTGCAATATAGCTCGAGTTCTTTCTATAAGAGTTATGTTCATTCGCTCTGTAACACCATTTTGCTGAGGAGTATATGCAACTATGAATTGTCTCGGAATACCCTCGTGCTTGCAAAAGGCATTGAAATAACCATCAATGTATTCTCCTCCATTGTCTGTCCTCAAAACTGGCGTTCAACGCCAGCCACCAGCCCTATTCCTGGCGTCTAGCGCCCACAGGGGAGCAGCTGGCGTCCAACGCCCAGAATGGAGTCCCTAGCCAGCGTTCAACGCCCCTAAGGGGTACTAGCTCGTGGGAGACACTCAAGCTTAGCCTAAACACTCACCAAGTGGACCCCAGAAGTGGATTTTCACACTACAAGACTAGTTTATCTTATTTTCTGTAATCCTTAGTTACTAGACTAGTATATATAGAACAAAGATCACCCTTGTTAGAGATCTTTGCCCATTCGAACCTTTCATTATTATTTTCTGTACAGTATGAGTCACTAACCTCCTAAGGTTAAGGTTAGGAGCTCTGCTGAGTTTCATGAATAAATAATATTACTGTTCTAATTCAATATGTCTGATTCTATTCTCTTATGCAACCTCGTTCTTCATCTTATGAATTGAGGGTGACCCGTGACAATCACCCTTGTTCTACATGGATTCCATGCGATTCCTGACCCGGATAATGTTGAACTAAAGCTAGAGATTGCATTGCAGATTCCAATAGAGCATCTGAGCAACTTTGGATATGTGACATGAAATCCCGTTGACTACGGGTGCATGAAGTCTCTGTGGCGCTAAGGCTAGAGTCAGAGAAGCAGCACTTTCTGATCCGGAAGATCTGCCTTGTTTGTGGCACCTTGAGTAGGATCGCGAAGGGGAGTGGATTACTTAGAGCTTCATCTTCTGCTACAGTGAGAAACCTAGAAGTGGCTTGATGAGAGGACATGAGTCATCTCAACGTGGTGGATTGCTGCAGTGGAGGAGGTTAACTTGATGAAAGGACATGAGTTAATTACTTATGGCTGCCATTAAAGGAATCAGAAAGTTATTGAAGAAGACAGTAAGAAAAGTTAATCCGAAAAAAACAAAGCATCTCCGAAGCCTCAACCGTTATATCACCATTGAATTCTCATCTATCTAGTAACGTTCTATTTATCTGTTTTATATGTTTTTCATGACAAACTATATCTTCTATCCGCCTAACGAAGATCCGCAAGGTGTCTACTACTTGCTCAAACCAACAATCTCTGTGGGATCGATCCTTACTCACCTGAGGTATTAATTAGACGACCTGGTATACTTGCCGATCTATCTGTACGAATTTTGTGGAGCCAGTTTCGTGCACCAAGCTTTTTGTGCCTTTGCCGGGGATTGTTCGGATTTGACAAAAACCGGATTATCTTGTTGCTTAGATTAGGTACTTTTTACTATTTTGTTTGAGTCTTTTGTTTCTTTTTTTCTAAAAAATCAAAAAGATTTTCAAAACCTTTTGCTTTTCTTTATTGATCTTTATCTTTGTTTGAGTATTTTGTTCTTGTTCTTGTTAAAGTTTCGAATTTTCTTACTTTTCTTTCAAAAAATTTTAAAAAATAGTGTCTTTTGTTTGAGTCTGGATTCAATTCTTAAGTTTGGTGTCCTTTGTGTGTTCTTTGTTTCCTTTGAAATTTCGAAAAGTGTCTTAGTGTTCTTTCTTAGTATTCAAGTTGTTCTCATTTCTTTTCATGTTTTGATCTTAAAATTTTTAAGTTTGGTGTCTTTTGGTGTTTGTTTTCTTAATTTTTGAAATTGTGTCTTTTGATCTAAAAATTTTTAAGTTTGGTGTCTTTTGGTTGTTATTCTCTTTCTTTATTAATTCAAAAAATAAAAAAATCTTTTCTATCTTTATTGAAAATATTTTTGAAAATTTCAAAAAAATTTTCAAATTTTAATTTCAAATTATTATCTTATCTTATCTTAGTTTCAAATTTCAAATTTCAAATTTCAAATCTTATCTTTTTCAAATCTTTATCTTATCTTTTTATCTTTCTTTAAATTTCAAAAATTTTTTTTATCTTATCTTATTTCAAATTCAAATTTTAAAATCAAATCTTTTTCAAAAATCAAATCTTTTTCAAATCTTTATCTTATCTTGTTTCAATTTCAAAATTCAAAATCAAATCTTTTTCAAATCTTTTCAATTCTTATCTTATCTTGTTGACTTTTTCTTTCCAATTTTTAAATTTCAAAATTTTAAAATCAAATCTTTTCTAACCTTTTATCTTATCTTAATTTTAAATCTTTCTTAATTAGTTACTTATTTTCTCTTTCTTCCTTTTTCAAAACTTTCTAACTAATTCTTCTCTCTTCTATTTTCGAAAAACTTCTTGTTTCTTTCTCTCTCTTCTTTTTCGATATTCATCTTCCAATTTTCAAATCTTTTTAGTTAATTAGCTTTTATTTTCGAATTTAATTAATAAATAAAATAAAAACAAAAATATTTTAATTCTAGTTTCTCTTTTCACTTCTTAATTTTCGAATCCCTTATCCCATTTATTCGAATTCTTTATCTCATTCTTCTATCTTCATTCTTTTTTCTTCTTCACATCTCATAGGGAGTCCTCTATTCTTTGACATAGAGCTCCCATTCTTCTTCTTTCTTGTTTTCTTTTTCTTGTTTATGAGCAAGAATAGAGATAAAGAACCAGTCTTTGATCCTGATCCTAAACCTGAGAGGACCCTAAGCAGGCATTTACAACAAATTAAAGTACAACACTCTGGAAGAGATCTCACAAAACTTTTTGAACAAGAAATAGAAAATACAAGCATGGCAGCCAAATAGAACAATGGAGGAGATGCAAGGAAGGTTCTTGGTGACTTCATTGCTCCAAATTCTGACTTCTATAGCAGAAGTATCTCTATACTTGCCATTAGAGCTAATAGCTTTGAGCTAAAGCCTCAATTAGTCTCTCTAATGCAACAGCATCGCAAGTTCCATGGACTTCCACTTGAAGATCCACATCAGTTCTTATCTGAATTCTTGCAAATCTGTGATACTCTTAAGACCAATGGAGTTGATCCTGAGGTCTACAGACTTATGCTTTTCCCTTTTACTGTTAGAGACAGAGTTAGGATGTGGTTGGATTCTCAACCCAAAGAAAGCCTGGACTCTTGGGAAAAGTTGGTCAATGCTTTCTTGGCCAAGTTCTTTCCACCTCAAAAGATGAATAAGCTTAGGGTGGAAGTTCAAATCTTCAGACAAAGAGAGGGTGAATCCCTCTATGAAGCTTGGAAAAGATACAAGCAACTTATGAGAAGGTGTCCTCCTGACATGCTCTCAGAATGGTCTATCCTAGGAATCTTCTATGATGGTCTATTTGAGATATCCAAGATGTCCTTAGACCATTCTGCTGGTAGATCACTCCACTTGAAGAAAATTCCTGAAGAGGCACAAGAACTCATTGAAATGGTTGCAAACAATAAATTCATGTACACTTCTGAGAGGAACCCTGTGAACAATGGGGTAGCTCAGAAGAAAGGAGTCCTGGAAGTTGACACTTTGAATGCCATATTGGCTTAGAATAAGATATTGACCCAACAGGTCAATATGATCTCTCAGCATCTGAATGGAGTGCAAGCTGCAACTAGCAGCACTCATGACACCTCCTATGAAGGAGATGCCTATGATCCAGATCAACCCATAATGGAAGAGGTAAATTACATGGGAGAACCCTATGAAAACACCTACAACTCCTCATGGAGAAATCATCCTAACCTCTCATAGAAGGATCAACAGAAGCCCCAGCAAGGCTTCAACAATAATCAAGGTGGAAGAACCCAGAATAGGTTCAACAACAGACCGTCATTCCTATCTTCTCAGCAGCAGATGGAGACTTCTAAGCAAAGCCTTTCTAACTTAGCAACCCTAGTCTCTGAGCTCTTTAAGACCACTCACAGTTTTATAACAGAAACTCGGTCCTCCATAAAAATCTGGAGGTACAAGTTGGTCAACTGAGCAAGAGAATTCCTGAGACCCCTCCTAACACTCTTCCAAGTAACACTAAAGTGAACCCAAGAGAAGAGTGCAAGGCCATCACTGTAGAAGTTGAGGCCAAACCTGAAGGAAGTAATCTAGCGTTGAACGCCAGTAAGGAAGTCCTTACTGGGTGTTCAACACCCACCGAAGTACCATTACTAGCGTTGAACGCTAATAAGGAAGACCTTACTAGGCGTTCAACGCCCAAGGAGGCACCATCACTGGTGTTGAACGCCAGTAAGGAAGACCCTACTGGGCGTTCAACGACCAACAAGCCACCATCACTGGCATTGAACGCCACTAAGGAGCACCTTATTCGGTGTTTAACGCCCAATGTAGTACAAAAGCTAGTGTTGAACGCCAGTGAAGATATTCATGATGGGTGTTTAACGCCCAAAGAAACACAAGTCCTGGCATTGAATGCCACAATAGGGATAGTTGGCAACCCTAAGCTCACTGAGAACTTCCCTATTGAAGAACTGATAAAACCCAAGATTCATGAGGAACCTATTGAAGTTCCCTTGAGTGCTTGGTTGAGGATCATAGAATCTACAGAGTACTCCTCCTCTGATGAGTAAGAGGAAACTAGGGAAGAGCAAGTTGCTCGGTGCCTAGGAATTCTGATGAAGCTGAATGCCAAGTTGTTTGGCACAGAGCCATTGGAGGAAGAACCTCCAGTGCTCACCAAGGAACTCAATGCCTTGATTCAGCAAAAACTACCTCAGAAGCTGCCGGATCCCGGACGCTTCTTGATTCCCTGCACCATAGGCACCATTACCTTTGATAAGGCTCTGTGTGACCTAGGGTCAAGCATAAACCTTATGCCACTCTCTGTAATGGAGAAGTTGGGAATCTTTGAGGTACAAGCTGCAAGAATCTCACTAGAAATGGAAGATAGGTCAATGAAAAAGGCTTATGGTCGTGTAGAGGATATCTTAGTAAAGGTTGAGAACCTTTACATCCCTGCAGATTTCATAATCTTTGATACTGGAGAGGAAGAGGATGAATCCATCATCCTTGGAAGACCCTTCCTAGACATTGCCAATGCCATTATTGATGTAGCAAAGGGAGAGCTGATTCTACAGTTATGGGAGGACCACATCTTCTTCAAGATGCCAAACCCTAACTCTCCCTCTGAAAATAGAGAAACAGTTGTGCAACACTTAGTGTTCCAACCCTCTCTCTCTCAGTGCAAGGTTATATAGAGCCCCCAGACACGAATTCTAAGTTTGGTGTTGGGCAGCCATTATTAAGAACTAAAAACAAAAGTACTAAGAAGAAAGTACCTAAAGGTTGGAGGGATAAGAAAATCCCCACTGAAGGCCTGTCACCTGGCATGAGAGTTGTCTTCACAGACAATTCAATCATTCCATACACTTTGAACAGGATCCTACCTCTGGAACATGTGGAACTTATCCATGAGAGCACAAGCAAGAAGTTCATTGTAAGGGGCAAAATTCTGAGCCCCTATCCATCTCTGTAAGGAGCTAACCATCAAGCTAGTGACATTAAAGAAGCGTTTGCTGGGAGGCAACCCATCAATAATTAATGTTTTCTTATTTTTCTTTGAGTTTATTTAAGTTATTTCAGTTTAATTTTCATATTTGTTTAATTTTGTGATCATGTACAGTAGTTAGAACAGAAATAGAAACAATCAGAGACGGAAACAGAACACCCTGGAGTAGGTCCTTTGCTGGCATTGAACGCCAGCCAAGGAGGCCAGAGTGGGCGTTCAACGCCCATGATGAGCAGTAAATCTGGTGTTGAACGCCAGCCAGAGAGCACATTGCTGGTGTTGAATGCCAGCCAGGGAGCCTGAAGCTGGCGTTGAACGCCAGTCAGGGGGCAGAACCTGGGCACTCAACGTCCCAACAGAGGCACAGACCTAGCGTTGAACGCCAGGAAGGAGATCCCTCAAGGGCATTCATTGCGCAAGAGGAGCACAAAGCTGGCATTGAATGCCAGCCAGGAGCAAGAGTTGGGTGTTCAACGCCCACAAGGGGGCAGGGAACTCGAATTCCCTAACCCCTCAGGACCAGTGGGTCCCATAGAATCTCCACCTACCCCACCTTCTTCTCTCTCTTACTTTCACTCTTCCTCTATATCACTTCCTAATACCATTATAACTCCCACCAACCCCCACCCACTTCAAATTCAAAATTTCCCACCCAATTCCCACCTATTCATTCGAACCCTACCCAATCCCACTCCTATAAATACCCCTTCTTCCTACCCTTCATACACACACCATTCATACTCTAAATCCCACTTTGCCGAACCCTCCTCTCCTCCTTTCTCTTTTCTCTACCTCCTTCTTATACTCTTTTCTTCATATTTTGCTCGAGGACGAGTAAAGCTTTTAAGTTTGGTGTTGGAAAAGCCTTGCTTTTTGCTTTCCATTCACACTTATGGCACCCAAAGTCAAAGAATCCTCTAGAAAGAGGAAAGAAAAAGTAGTTGCTTCCACCTTCGAATCTTGAGAGATGGAGAGATTCATCACCAAAGCTCAGCAAGACCACTTCTATGAAGTAGTGGCAAAGAAGAGAGTGATTCCTGAAGTCCCCTTTAGGAAGTCCTAACTAATCCTATCCCAGAAGTTGGGATCTTGATGGTACAAGAGTTTTATGCCAATACATGGGTCACGAAAAACCATGATACAAGCGTGAACCCAAGTCCCAAAAATTGGCATACCATGGTCCGAGGGCGTCTCTTGGATTTCAGCCCGAAGAGTGTAAGGTTGGAGATCCATTTGCCAATGATGCAAGGAGATCCACATCCTTATACTAGGAAAGTCAATTTTGACCAGAGACTGGACCAAGTCCTTTCAGACATTTGTGTGGAAGGAGCTCAGTGGAAGAGGGATGCTCAAGGCAAACCAATCCAACTGAGAATGCTTGACCTCAAGCCCGTAGCTAGAGGATGGTTGAAATTTATCTAATGCTTTATCATCCCTACTAGCAATCGATCAGAAGTGACCATAGACAGAGCCATCCTGATTCATTGCATCATGATTGGAAGTGAGGTGGAGGTACATGAGGTAATACCTCAAGAGTTATACAAGAAAGCTGAAAAGCCTTCCCCCCTTAGCAAGGTTGGCCTTCCCCTACCTTATCTGTCACCTAAGCAATTCAGCTGGAATTGTCATAGAAGGAAACATTCCTATTGAGGAGGACAAGCCCATTACCAAGAAGAGGATGGAGCAAACTAGAGAGCCAACACATGGACCACAGCAAGAGCATGTGGAGCTGCCTCAACAAGAAATTCCTGAGATGCCTCAAGGGATGCATTTTCCTCCCGAAGGCTATTGGAACCAATTGCACACTTCTATAGGGGAATTAAGCTCCAGCATGGATCAACTAAGGATGGGACATCAAGAGCATTCCACCATCCTTCATGACATAAGAGAAGATCAAAGAGCCATGAGGGAAGAACAAAGAGTTATGAGGGAAGAACAACAGAGGCAGGGGCGTGACATAGAGGAAATCAAGCACTCCATTGGATCCTCCAGAAGGAGTAGTAGATGCCATCACTAAGGTGGATTCGTTCCCTTTACTCCCCTGTTGCCTATGTTATTTTTAGTTTTGTTTTCCATGTATTTTGTTTTATTGTCTATTTCTAGTGTATGATCATCTGTCTTTATGTCTTAAAGCTACGAAATATTCCATGCATCTCTCACCTTGCTTAAAAGAAAAATTATTTTATTGAAAAAGAAAAGTAAGATGCATGAATTTCAAGTTATATATTAAGAATAGTTCAATTATTTGATGTGGTGGCATTGCTTTTGTTTTCTGAATGTATGAATGAACAGTGCATGTTTGATGTTGGAGTTAAGAATGTTTGCTCTTGAAAGAATGAGGATAAAAGTGAAGTATTATTGGTGATCTGAAAAATCCTAAAATTGATTCTTGAAGCAAGAAAAAGTAGCAAAAAGCAATTAAAGAAAAAAATATGAGAAAAAAAAAAGAAAGAGGCAAGCAGAAAAAGCCAATAGCTCTTTAAACCAAAAGGCAAGAGCAAAAACCCAATAACTCTTAAAACCAAAAGGCAAGAGCACGGATCCAAGGCTTTGAGCATCAATGGTTAGGAGGGCCTAAAAGAAATATCTTAGCCTAAACAGTTCAAATGAGCTGCTTCCCTAACTATATGCTTGTGGTGTGAAGGTGTCAAGTGAAAAGCTTGTGACTGAGCAGTTAAATTCGTGGTCCAAAGCAAAGAGTTTGCTTAAGAACTCTGGACACCATTGGCTGGGAATTCTAGCAAAGCTGAATCACAATCCAAAAGGGTTCACCCAGTTAAGTGTCTGTGGCATTTTATGTATTCGGTGGTAATACTGGAAAACAAAGTGCTTAGGATCACGGCCAAGACTCTAAAGAAGCTGTGTTCAAGAATAAAAAAGAACTGAACTAGGAGAATCAATAGTATCATATGGATTCTAAGTTCCTAAAGATGCCAATTATTCTGAGCTTCAATGGAGAGTGAGATGCCAAAACTATTCAGAAGCAAAATGCTACTAGTCCCGTTCATCTAATTGAAACTGAGCTTCATTGAAAACTCTGAGATTTATTGCATCCTTCTATTTCTTTTTATCCTACTTTGTTTTTGGTTGCTTGAGGACAAGCAACAGTTTAAGTTTGGTGTTCTGATGAGCGGATGTTTTATACGCTTTTTGCCATTATTTTCATATAGTTTTTGTTATGTTTTGTTTAAGTTTTATTAAGTTTTCATAGGTTTTAGTGAAAAATTCAAATTTTTGGATTCTACTATGAGTTTGTGTATTTTATGGTGATTTCAGGTATCTTTTTGGCTGAAATTGAGGAGCTTAAGCAAAAGTCTGATTCAGAAGCAGAGAAAGGACTGCAGATGCTGTTAGGATCTAACCTTCGTGCACTTGAAGGAGATTTTCTGGAGCTACAGAGGTCCAAATGGCACGCTTTCAATAGCTATGGAAAGCTAACATCTAGTGCTTTCCAGAAATATATCATAGTCCATACTTTGCTTTGGAAATGAAGGCCTAAAACTGGCATTCAACGTCAGCCACCAGCCCTATTCCTGGCGTCCAGCGCCCACAGGGGAGCAGCTGGCATCCAACACCCAGGATGGAGTCCCTAGCTAGCGTTCAACGCCCCTAAGGGGTACTAGCTAGTGGGAGACACCCAAGCTCAGCCCAAACATTCACTAAGTAGGCCCAAAAGTGGATTTTCGCACTACAAGACTAGTTTATCTTATTTTCTAAAATCCTTAGTTACTAGACTAGTATATATAGAACAAAGATCACCCTTGTTAGAGATCTTTGCCCATTCGAACCTTTCATTATTATTTTCTGTACAGTATGAGTCACTAACTTCCTAAGTTTAAGGTTAGGAGCTCTGCTGAGTTTCATGGATCAATAATATTACTGTTCTAATTCAATATGTTTGATTATATTCTCTTATGCAACCTCGTTCTTAATCTTATGAATTGAGGGTGACCCGTGACAATCACCCTTGTTCTACATGGGTTATGTGTGAACAACTTTGTATATGTGACATAAAATCCCGTTGTCTATAGGTGCGTGAGGTCTCTGTGGCGCTCAGACTAGAGTCAGAGAAGTAGCACTTTCTAATCCAGAAGCCTTGTCTATGGCACCTTGAGTAGGATCGCGAAGGGTAGTGGATTGCTTAGAGCTTCATCTTCTGCTACAGTGAGAAACCTAAAGGTGACTTGATGAGAGGACATGAGTCATCTCAACGTGGTGGATTACTACAATGGAGGAGGTTAACTTGATGAGAGGACATGAGTTAATCACTTATGGCTGCCATTGAAGGAATCAAAAAGTTATTGAAGAAGACAGTAAGAAAAGTTAATCCGGAAAAAACAAAGCATCTCTGAAACCTCAACCGTTCTATCACCATTGAATTCTCATCTATCTAGTAACGTTCTATTTATCTGGTTTATATGTTTTTTGTGATAAACTATATTTTCTATCCGCCTAACTAAGATCTTCAAGGTGTCCACTGCTTGCTCAAACCTACAATATCCATGGGATCGACCCTCACTCTCCTGAGGTATTACTCAGACAACCCGGTATACTTGTCAGTCTATCTGTGTGAATTCTGCGAAGCCAGTTTTGTGCACCAATCCTCCTATAGAATTATCAAGAGACATTCTAGTCATCTCAGAGATGCCATCATAAAATATCTGTAACTGCATCCACTCTGTTAACATATTTGGGGGACATTTTCTGATCATTAACTTGTACCTTTCCCAGGCTTTATAGAGGGATTTGTCATCTCTCTACCTAAAGGTTTAGACATATGTCGTCAGCTTAATTAGCCTCTGAGGTGGGAAGAACTTAGGCTTAATTATCCTAAGTGTTCAAGCTCTCCTTAGGCTGAGTATCTAGCCATTGTTTGGCTCGGTCTCTTGCAGCAAAGGGGAAGAAAAGTAGCTTATAAACATCAGGATTCACTCCAGTAGTCTTCACAGTATCACATATCTGCAGGAAATTAGAGATAAACAGGTTGGGATCTTCCTGTGGGACTCCGTGAAACTGGAAATTTTGGTGCACTAGAGTGATCAACTGAGGCTTCAACTCAAAGTTATTTTCAGCAACTGCAGGTACAACAATGCTATTCCCATAGAAATCTGGGCTTGGAGCAGTATAAAAGCCAAGAGTTCTCCTAGGTTGCCCGTTTACATTCTGATTAATAACCTCAGCATTGATTGAATTGTTGTTAGGGTTGCTGATGCGTGAGCATCTTTCCTATCTTTTCCTAGTGAATTTGCATTTAAATTGTTGAGTTTAATCAAGAATTAATTATCTTTTAGCGACTATGGATGCTACTTTGAGTTGTGTGCAATTCTATTTATTTTAGGTAGCATTTGGTTGGATTTGATGGAGCTTCCGCAGAAAAAGAAAAGAAGGCCATATAGAGCAGGAGACGTTTTAGTTTTAATTAAATTTTACTTTAGTATTTTCCAAAAAAATAAAAAAAATAAATAGCACTAATATTTTTCCTTAATTTCTGAAATTAAGTTTGGTGTCACCTAGTTAATTTCATTTTAATTTCCTTGTTTATTTTCCCTTTTAATTTTCGAATTTTTTTGTTTCATTTCAGTTATTATTTTCAAAATTTTTCTGTTTTATTTATTTAGTGTTTCTATTTTATTATTTTACACAGGTTACCTCACTAGGAGTTCTCTGCACTCTGACGTAGAGAATCCCATATTTTCTTGTTTTCTGTCTGTTTATGCGCAGGAACAGAGACAAGGAACCTCTTTTAGACTTTGATCCTGAACCTGAAAAAACTTTCAGGCGGCGTTTGCAACAAGTAAGACTTTACAAGACTGCAGAATCCACAATGGATCCTAATAATATTGTTAATGCCAATGTGGCAAATCCGAATGGGGATGATCAACAAAGGAGAGTGCTTGGCTCTTATTCTGCTCCTACTGCAGATCTTTATGGAAAAAGCATTGTGGTACCTCCTATAGCTGCAAACAACTTTGAGTTGAAGCCACAATTGGTCACCCTGGTGCAACAAAACTGCCAGTATCATGGTCTTCCCCACGAAGACCCAAATCAATTTATTTCTAACTTTCTGCAGATTTGTGATATTGTGAAGACAAATGGAGTGAACCCAGAGGTGTATAAACTCATGCTCTTCCCGTTTGCTCTTAGGGAAGGAGCAAAGCTATGGCTAGATTCCCGACCCAAGGAGAGTTTGGATACTTGGGACAAGGTTGTTACTGAGTTTCTTAATAAATTTTTCCCACCAAAGAAGCTGACTAAGCTTAGGGTGGAGGTTCAGACCTTCAGGCAGAAGGATGGTGAAACTCTTTATGAAGCTTGGGAGAGGTACAAGCTACTGACTAGGAAATGCCCTCCGGACATGTTCTCCAAATGGACCCAACTAGATATCTTTTATGAAGGATTGGGTGAAATGTCTAAGATGTGCTTAGATAATTTCGCAGGTGGTTCATTGCACAAGAAGAAGACACTGGAGGAGACTATTGAGCTGATTGAATTGGTTGCTAGCAACCAATATTTATACTCATCTAACAGGAATCCTGTGAACTCAGAGACTTCTCAGAAGAGAGGTGTGTTAGAAATAGAAGCTATTAATGCTATTCTTGCTCAGAACAAGCTTATGTCTCAGCAAATAAATTTACTTACTCAGCAGATGGGTGGCATGGAAGTCTCAGCTATCAACACCCAAAATCCACCTCAAGAGGTCTCTTATGACATGATAGGTAATTTTGTGCAAAATGATAATTATGGTTATGCTCAATCCTCTTCTAAACAGGTCAATTACATGGGGAGTGCTCCTAGAAACCCCAATAATGATCCCTATTCTCAGACCTACAATCAGGGGTGGAGAAATCACTCAAATTTTGGATGGAGAGAGCAACCTCAGAGGCCACAGAATTTTAATAATAATTCTCAGGGTGGTTTTCAACAGAAAAATTTTAATAACCACTAGATTCATTCATCTCATCAAGCAACTTCTCAGCCCCAGCAGAACAATGATTTAGAAGCAATATTGGCAAGTTTTAGACAGGAAACCAGAGCATCCATCAAGAACTTGGAGATTCAGATGGGTTAACTAGCCACAAAAGTCAATAAAATTAATCAGAGGACCACTAATAGCCTTCCTGGTAACACAATTCCAAATCCAAGAGAGGAATGCAAGGCTATCACCTTGATAAGTGGACAAGTGGCAAGTACAGAAGAACAAGTTAATGAGGAGCCAGTTGAAAAAGAAGATTGCAAGGTTATTCAATTGAGAAGTGGTAAAGTAGCTGGCTCTGAGACCAAGGTCAATGAAGAGTTAGTTGAAAAAGAAGCTTCAGATGAGAAGAAGGAAGAAGTAGAGCACATCCCTCCAAAGCGTGCGGACAACCCATTCCCAAACTCTCTTGACACTTATCCTACATTGCCAAAGACTCCTGAGTACAAGCCTAAAATACCATATCCTCAGAGACTTGAAAAGGAGACCAAGGACAAGTAGTTTTCAAAGTTCTTGGAAGTCTTTAGAAAGTTGCAAATTAATATTCCTTTTGCTGAGGTTTTGGAGCAAATGCCTCTCTATGTCAAATTCATGAAGGAGTTGTTGTCAAAGAAGAAGCCTTTAAAGGGAGATGAAGAAATTCCAAGAACAGATAGCAAGAGTTGCTGAAGAAATGAAAATGAAGACAGAAAGCTAAATCCAATTTCAAATCCTTAGAATTATGCAGAAGAAAACAAAGATGAATTGCAGATCAAGGATTGAAAACCGAATTCCTTCAATCTCAATCCAAAATTCAAAAACCAGAAAATAGAGATTTCCAAAGTAAGAACAAGGAGGAGGAGAACTCCGCTCTCAATCCCAATTCCCAAATTCAAAATCAAAGCTAAGGTGAAAACTAAAATTTAGCTAAAAGGTAAAACAAAAAAATGAAAGAAGGTCATCTCTAAATCAAACTAAGTCCTATTTATACACTTTCTAATTTTTTATTTTAGAATTTGGAGTGAGATTTTTAAGTTGGTGAAGAATTGGATCCAAAATGGCAATTGAAGTTGGAAAATGGACCAAGGCACCTCCAGGGGTGCGCTCAGTTAAATGCAACAATGCAGCGCTCAATATTGCTTGGTCCCAGGCTCGTGCATAGCTCAATTGTAGCGCTCAGTTGCTTGTTTCAACGTAGCGCCACATTGTTTTAGTGGGACACTGGTGCACGAAATTGTGATCTCAGGCAACGGCGCCAAAAACTCTGTACGCACGTCTTAATAAATCGTTTTTCATTCACAACTTCGATACAACTAACCAGCAAGTGCACTGGGTCGTCCAAGTAATAAAACCTTACGTGAGTAAGGGTCGATCCCACGGAGATTGTTGGTATGAAGCAAGCTATGGTCATCTTGTAATCAGGCGGATAATAATTGATTATGGAGTTTTCGAAAATAAATAATAAATAGACAGAAAATAAAGATAGAAATACTTATGTATATCATTGGTGAGAATTTCAGATAAAGGTATAGAGATGCTTTCGTCCCTCTGAACTTCTACTTTCCTGCTGTCTTCAACCAATCAGTCTTACTCCTTTCTATGGCTGACTTTATGTAAGGACATCACCATTGTCAATGGCTACTTTTCATCCTCTCTGGAAAATGGTCCGATGCGCTGTCACTGCATGGCTAATCGTCTGGAGGCATCACCGTGGTCAATGGCTGCATCCTATCCTCTTGTGAAAATGGTCCAAATGCTCTGTCACAGCATGGCTAATCATCTGAGGTTCTTGATCATACTGGAATAGGATTCACCCTTCTTTTGCGTCTGTCACTACGCCCAGCACTCGCGAGTTTGAAGTTCGTCACAGTCATTCAATCCCAGAATCCTACTCGGAATACCACAGACAAGGTTTAGACTTTCCGGATTCTCATGAATGCCGCCATCAATCTAGCTCAAACCACGAAGATCCTGATTAAGAGATCCAAGAGATAATCATTCAATCGAAGGTAGAACGGAAGTGGTTGTCAGGCACGCGTTCATAAGGAATGATGATGATTGTCACGTTCATCACATTCACGTTGAAGTGCGAATGAATATCTTAGAAG
>NC_029789.2:43043884-43050054 GCF_000816755.2 Arachis ipaensis | reverse complement strand
TTTGGTTTTAAGAGCTTTGGCTTTTTCTGCTTGCTTTTTCTCTTCTTTTTTTTATTTTTTTTATTTTTTTCGCTATATTTTTTCTGCAAGCTTTGTTCTTTGATGCTTTTTCTTGCTTCAAGAATCATTTTTATGATTTTTCAGATTATCAAATAACATGTCTCCTTGTCATCATTCTTTCAAGAGCCAACATATTTAACATTCTTAAACAACAACTTCAAAAGACATATGCAATGTTCAAGCATTCATTCAGAAAACAAGAAGTATTGTCACCACATCAATATAATTAAACTAAGTTCAAGGATAAATTCGAAACTCATGTACTTCTTGCTCTTTTGAATTAAAACAGTTTTCATTTAAGAGAGGTGATTCCTTTCCCTTTTCTAGAGGATTCTCCGGTCTTGGGTGCCATCAATGGTAATGAAAAAAAAAAAGCTTATGCTTTTACCACACCAAACTTAGAATTTTGCTCGCCCTCGAGCAAGAGAAGAAAGAATAGATGAAGAAGAAGAGGAAAATATGGAGGCGAGGAGGGAGAGGTGTATTCGGCCAAGAAGGGGAAGAGAGGGTTGTGTTGTGTGAAAATGAAGAAGAATGGAGGGCTTTATATAGGGAAGGGAGGGGGGGTAAGGTTCGGCCATAAGGGTGGGTTTTGGGTGAGAAATTGATTTTGAATTTTGAAGGTAGGTGGGGTTTATGAGGTAAGTTTATGGGGAAGAGTGGATGGATATGAGTGGTGAAGTGGTGATAGGGAAGAGAGATTGAGGTGATTGGTGAAGGGTTTTGGGGAAGAGTGTTTATTGGGAAGAGAGTGTAAATCATGTTGCTTGTATGCGAAGTTTGTATTCGTAGGTTTTGATGAATGACAAACCAACAAACGACATGAAAGACAAACCAACAAATAACTTGAATGAACAAGCATGTTGAAAGATCAACCAACATTCAACGTTGAGGAATGAAAAGTTGAAAGCAACACAACAACAACAAGAAACTCAAGTCCACAACATTTGAAGACAAGTATAGTGTCTTAGGACTTAGGTAACTTCTTGTTAAGAACCAATTGCTAAATCTCTCAACACACACTCACAAAATGTTTTGATGCACATCTTGCAATTCGATGCTAGCCAAATGGTTTAAAAACTTGTTTTCAAAGGTACAAAAGCATAGGAATTGACTCCAACAAGTTTGAGATCAATCCTAAGTATCTTCTACAGAGAGGATGAACATTGAGAAGAGGGAAGAGAGTGAGTGGTGGTAGGTGGGGATCCTGTGGGGTCCACAGATGCTGAGATGATCCTGTGGGGTCCACAGATCCTGAGGTGTCAAGAAATTGCATCCCTGCACCAATTAGGCATGTAAAATGCCTTTGCATGTAATTCTGGCGTTTAAACACCGAACTGATGCTTATTCTGGGCGTTCAACGCCCAGATGCAGCATATTTCTGGCGTTGAACGCCAGCCAGATGCTTGTTTCTGGCGTTCAACACCAGCTCTTCTTTACTGTGCATTTCTGGCGTCTGAACGCCAGGATGCTGCTTGTTTTTGGCGTTCAACGCCAGAAACATGCTCTGTTCTGGCGTTGAACGCCAGATAGATGCTCCTTACTGGCGTTTAAACGCCAGTGAGATCCTCCTCCATGGTGTGATTTTTCTTCTGCTGTTTTTGATTCCGTTTTCAATTTTTATAATTATTTTGTGACTCCACATGATCATGAACCTAATAAAACATGAAATAATAATAAAAATAAAATTAGATAAATAAAAATTGGGTTGCCTCCCAACAAGCGCTTCTTTAATGTCAATAGCTTGACAGTGGGCTCTCATGGAGCCTCACAGATTTGAATTGTCTGCCATCTCTAATGAGATTTTAGCAGCTTGCACCCCAAAGATTCCCAGTTTCTCTATTACAGAGAGGGGCATGAGGTTTATCCCTGAACCAAGGTCACACAGAGCCTTTTCAAAGATCATGGTGCCTATCGTACAAGGTATTAAGAACTTTCCAGGATCTTGTTTCTTCTGAGGCAATGTCAGTTGATCCAGATGACTTAGTTCATTGGTGAACAAGGGAGGTTCAACTTCCCAAGTCTCAATACCAAATAATTTGGCATTCAGCTTCATGATTGCACCAAGGTACTTGGTAACTTGCTCCTTAGTAACATCCTCATTCTCTTCAGAAGAGGAATACTCATCAGAGCTCATGAAGGGCGTAAGGAGGTTTAATGGAATCTCTATGGTCTCTAGTTGAGTCTTAGATTCCTTTGGTTCCTCAGAGAGAAACTCCTTATTGATCACTGGACGTCCCAGGAGGTCTTCCTCACTGGGATTCACGTCCTCTCCCTCCCTTACAGGTTCGGCCATGGTGATCAATTCAATGGCCTTGCAATCTCCTTTTGGATTTTCTTCTGTATTGCTTGGGAGAGTACTGGGAGGAATTTCAGTGATCCTTTTACTCAGCTGGCCCACTTATGCTTCCAAATTTCTAATGGAAGATCTTATTTCATTCATGAAACTCACAGTGGCCTTAGATAGATCAGAGACTAAGTTTGCTAAATTAGAGGTATTTTGTTCAGAGTTCTCTGTCTGTTGCTGAGTGGATGATGGAAAAGGTTTACTATTGTTAAACCTATTTCTTCCACCATTATTAAAGCCTTGTTGAGGCTTTTGATCCTTCCATGATAGATTAGGATGATTTCTCCATGAGGGGTTATAGGTGTTTCCATAAGGTTCACCCATGTAATTCACCTCTGCTATTGCAGGGTTTTCAGGATCATAAGCTTCTTCTTCAGAAGATGCCTCTTGAGTACTGTTGGATGCAGCTTGCATTCCATTCAGACTCTGAGAAATCATATTGACTTGCTGAGTCAATATTTTATTCTGAGCCAATATGGCATTCAGAGTATCAATTTCAAGAACTCCCTTCTTCTGAGGCGTCCCATTACTCACAGGATTCCTCTCAGAAGTGTACATGAACTGGTTATTAGCAACCATGTCAATGAGTTCTTGAGCTTCTGCAGGCGTTTTCTTTAGGTGAATGGATCCACCTGCAGAAGTATCCAATGACTTCTTAGCTAGTTCAGACAGACCATCATAAAATATATCCAGGATGGTCCATTCTGAAAGCATGTCAGAAGAACACTTTTTGGTCAGTTGCTTGTATCTCTCCCAAGCTTCATAGAGGGATTCACCTTCTTTATGTCTGAAGGTCTGAACATCCACTCTAAGCTAACTCAGCTTTTGAGGAG
Organism: Arachis ipaensis; assembly: GCF_000816755.2. Classification (NCBI taxonomy): domain Eukaryota; kingdom Viridiplantae; phylum Streptophyta; class Magnoliopsida; order Fabales; family Fabaceae; genus Arachis; species Arachis ipaensis. The sequence goes on along the minus strand of NC_029789.2, from coordinate 43,046,814 downwards.
GAAAGAACTTGGCTAAGAAAGCCATGACCAGCTTATCCCAAGAGTTCAGGCTATATTTGGGTTGAGAGTCCAACCACACTCTAGCTCTGAAAGAATTCAGTTAAGAACTGAAAATGATCTTCAGATGGAAATCCATGAAACTTGCAGTTCTGCTGCATCAGAGAAACTAATTGAGGTTTCAGCTCAAAATTGTTTGCTCCAATGGTAGGGATGGAGATGCTTCTTCCATGTAAATTGGAATTAGGTGCAGTAAAGTCACCAAGCATCCTCCTTGCATTATTATTATTTTCGGCTGCCATCTCCTCTTCCTGTTCGAAAATTTTTGAAAGGTGCTTGCTGGATTGTTGTAATTTAGCTTCTCTTAGTTTCCTCTTCAGAGTCCTTTCAGATTCTGGATCTGCTGCAACAAGAATATGCTTGTCCTTGCTCCTGCTCATATGAAAAAGAGGGAACAGAAAAATAATAATAATAGGGATCCTTTTTACCACAGTATAGAGGTCCCTGTGTGAGTAGAAGAAAAGAAGAAGAAAAAAATCTGAACTCAAAGAGAGAGAGAGGGGCTTCGGATTTTTGGTGAGTGAGGAAGAGATGTTAATAAATAAATAGAATGAGATGAGAGAGAAAGAGGATTTTCGAAAATAATTTTTTGAAAAGGGTTAGTAATTTTCGAAAATTAAAAGAAGAAATGAATTAAAATTGAATTTTGAAACAATTAGTTAATTAAAAAGAATTTTTGAAAAAGAGGGAGATATTTTCAAAAATTAGAGAGAGAGGGTTAGTTAGGTAGTTTTGAAAAAGATAAGAAACAAACAAAAAGTTAGTTAGTTAGTTGAAACAGATTTGAAAATCAATTTTGAAAAGATAAGAAGATAAGAAGTTAGAAAAGATATTTTAAAATCAAATTTTTGAAAAAGATATGATTTTGAAAAAAGATAAGATAAAAAGATATTTTTGAAAAGATATGATTGAAATTAGTTTTGAAAAAGATTTGATTTTTAAAATCACAATTAATGACTTGATTCACAAGAAATCACAAAATATGATTCTAGAACTTAAAGTTTGAATCTTTCTTAACAAGTAAGTAACAAACTTGAAATTTTTGAATCAAAACATTAATTGTTGAAGATATTTTCGAAAATTATGAGATAAAATTTGGAAAAAGATTTTTGAAAAATATTTTTAAAAATTTTCGAAAATAAATAAAAAATGAAAAAGATTTGATTTTTGAAAAAGATTTTGAAAAAGATAAGATTTTTTAAATTGAAAATTTGATTTGACTCATAAGAAACAACTAAAAATTTTAAAAATTTTTGAAAAAGTCAATTCAAATTTTCGAAATTTATGAGTGAAAAAGGGAAAAATATTTTTTTGAATTTTTGAATTTTTAATGATGAGAGAGAAAAACATGAAAAATGATGCAATGCATGGAAATTTTAGGTCAAAACAATGAATGCATGCAAGAATGCTATGAATGTCAAGATGAACACCAAGAACACTTTGAAGATCAAGATGAATATCAAGAACTTAATTTTGAAAAATTTTTTATGCAAAGAAAACATGCAAGACACCAAACTGAGAAATCTTTCATGTTTAGACTCTATGGATGTAAAAATGCACATGTAAAACAAGAAAAGATGCAAAACAAGAAAACATCAAGATCAAACAAGAAGACTTACCAAGAACAACTTGAAGATCATGAAGAACACTATGAATGCATGAATTTTCGAAAAATGCAAGATGAATATGTAATTGACACCAAACTTAAAAATTGACTCAAGATTCAAACAAGAAACACAAAATATTTTTTATTTTTACGATTTTCTGATTTTTTTGGATTTTTTTTGAAAATTAATGTGAAAAAGAAAAATAAGGATTCCAAAATTTTTAATATGAATTCCAAGAATCTTGTACTCTTAGTCTAAAGCTCCAATCTAAGGGTTAGGTATGGCTTAATAGCCAGCCAAGCTTTAGAAGTAAATTAGGTGGATCAGCAGCAGGTGGATCAGCAACAACTGGCTTGCTCTTGATAATGTTGGGGTGGAAGCCCCAATCCAAATGAATTTAGAAATGGCTTTACAACCAGTCAGGCTTCAACATGCTTCATGAAACACTAAAATTCATTCTTAAAAATTCTGAAGAACATAATAAAAATTTTTTGAAAAGAATTTTTATTTTTTCGAAAATAAAGGAGAAATTTTTGAAAGATTTTTGAAAAATTTTTGAAAATAAAACAAAAAGAAAATTACCTAATCTGAGCAACAAGATGAACCGTCAGTTGTCCAAACTCGAACAATCCCCGGCAACGGCGCCAAAAACTTGGTGCACGAAATTGTGATCTCAGGCAACGGCGCCAAAAATTCTCTACGCACGTCTTAATAAATTGTTTTTCATTCACAACTTCGATACAACTAACCAGCAAGTGCACTGGGTCGTCCAAGTAATAAAACCTTACGTGAGTAAGGGTCGATCCCACGGAGATTGTTGGTATGAAGCAAGCTATGGTCATCTTGTAAATCTCAGTCTGGCGGATAATAATTGATTATGGAGTTTTCGAAAATAAATAATAAATAGACAGAAAATAAAGATAGAAATACTTATGTATATCATTGGTGAGAATTTCAGATAAAGGTATAGAGATGCTTTCGTCCCTCTGAACTTCTGCTTTCCTGCTGTCTTCATCCAATCAGTCTTACTCCTTTCTATGGCTGGCTTTATGTAAGGACATCACCATTGTCAATGGCTACTTTTCATCCTCTATGGAAAATGGTCCGATGCGCTGTCACTGCATGGCTAATCGTTTGGAGGCATCACCGTGGTCAATGGCTGCGTCCTATCCTCTTGTGAAAATGGTCCAAATGCTCTGTCACAGCACGGCTAATCATCTGAGGTTCTCGATCATACTGGAATAGGATTCACCCTCCTTTTGCGTC
>NC_029789.2:43012843-43043520 GCF_000816755.2 Arachis ipaensis | reverse complement strand
GGGAATGATGATGATTGTCACGTTCATCACATTCATGTTGAAGTGCGAATGAATATCTTAGAAGCAGAATAAGTTGAATTGAATAGAGAAACAGTAGTACTTTGCATTAATTCATGAGGAACAGCAGAGCTCCACACCTTAATCTATGAAGTGTAGAAACTTTACCGTTAAAAATACATAAGTGAAAGGTTCAGGCATGGCCGAATGGCCAGCCCCCAAAACATGATCAATATGATCCTAAGATGAACTAAAAATCATAAGATGTCTATTACAATAGTAAAAAGTCCTATTTATAATAAACTAGCTACTAGGGTTTACAGAAGTAAGTAATTGATGCATAAATCTACTTCCAGGGCCCACTTGGTGTGTGCTTGGGCTGAGCTTTAGCTTTCCACGTGCAGAGGTCATTCTTGGAGTTGAACGCCAGTTTGTAACGTATTTCTGGCGTTTAACTCCAGACAGCAGCGTAGAACTGGCGTTCAACGCCATTTTACGTCATCTAAAATCGGCCAAAGTATGGACTATTATATATTGCTGGAAAGCCCTAGATGTCTATTTTCCAAAGCAATTGGAAGCGCGCCATTTTGAGTTCTGTAGCTCCAGAAAATCCACTTTGAGTGCAGGGAGGTCAGAATCCAACAGCATCAGCAGTCCTTCTTCAACCTCTGAATCTGATTTTTGCTCAAGTCCCTCAATTTCAGCCAGAAAAAACCTAAAATCACCGAAAAACACACAAACTCATAGTAAAGTCCAGAAATGTGAATTTAACATAAAAACTAATGAAAACATCCCTAAAAGTAACTAGATCCTACTAAAAATATACTAAAAATAATGCCAAAAAGCGTATAAATTATCCGCTCATGAGACACCATCTTCGAACAATGGTGAGTTCAATTACCCAATTTCCTTGTGATGCATAGCAGCGCTCAGTTAAGTAAGTTAACTTAGCACTTCAAGCTTGTACAGGGTCCCTTCTTCGAGCCTTGCTCCTCCCATTTTGTGCCAATTTCATTACACACTAGCGCTCAGTGAAGGGACTTCACGCAGCGCCCTTTGTGCTTGTGCAAGGTCTCCTCTTCGACTCTTGGTGACTGCATTTTGTCAATTTCCTTTGGTGAAGAGCAGTGCTCCTTTTGCTAGCATGTGCCTGGTTCGAACCTTGCTAGCTTCATTTCTTGCTATTGCACCTTGCTTTCTTCACGGGGAGGCCACAAAAAAGGTGAAATAGTTAACGGAGCGCCCCTGCTTCTTTTGATCCCTTGTAGCGCTCAGTTGGTGAAGCCAACGTAGTGCCATGCCTTGCTCCCTTGGTCTTTGCTCTTGCGTTCAAAAAGTGAACGCTGGCGCTCAACTAGTTAGCGCTTTGCTTGGCCTTGTTGAGTGAGTGCTACGCTTTTGTTTCCTAGGCCACACTTTTATGGGCACGCTTCCTTGTTTCTTTCTTTTCTTCACCTACAATCAATCAAACCAACCAAATAAAGCATCACCAAATTCACAAGATTCATAAATCATTCAAAAACCAATTAATTCTAGCTTAAACCTTATGATTTTGTGTCAATTAATTGTTGGTTGATTGATTTAACATAACCATGCAAATCCCTCCAAATCACTTACTTATAATGCAAGAAAGTGCATAAAACCTAATGAAACAAGTGAAAAATGCTTGAAAAGCTAGCATAAGATGACTTGTCATTACAACACCAAACTTAAATTTTGCTTGTCCCCAAGAAAGCACTAAATATAGGAGAAAATAAAATGAAACAGAGAAGCATACATGTCCTTATTTAGCAGATAATTGAACTTGATTCATGGGATTTTATGCAGACAAATGTAGCTTATTTATTCCTTGCTGATAGATAAGAAATGTTTCCTTAAAGGTTCACTAGAGTTGCTGCTATAATTCCTTACTTTTGCTTGATCCCTTGCTAGCTTTTCCTTTCTTTACTTTGCTTAGGAAGCTTATTTATTAATGAAGGCTTGGTGGCAAATGTTGCAGCAGCCCTTTTGGCTCAATTTTGCTCAACATTTATTCACCACAGACACATAGCTCACAATTTCTTCCTAGGAGCATTGATGCCCAGCATCTCTTTGGATTACTAACTGCTTTGTAACTAGGTTGCTTTTGATAGTGGACTTTCGGTTGGCAATCCCAGATCAGTTGATCCAAGTGGCCAAGTTTTGAAATACTGCTCAGAACCTACTTGTCCAAACATATCCTAATACAAAAATACCACAGACATATGTCCTAGGGTCCAAGCTATTGGTGTCTAGCCTTATTGTTTGTTTCTTTGCCCATTTTTGGCTTTTCTCTTTCTTTTTCTTTCTTCTTTGGCTTCATTCTCAAAGGATATTCATTGATAACAGACTTTATAGCAGCAAACTAACTCACACTTCAAAGAACATGTTATTATGCAGCTTTTGTTATTTGAGCTAACCATTAAATCAAACAAGTACCACCACTGAATTTCATTCTAATTCCACAACATTGGACAATTACTTTTCTAAATCAAACATTTTTTCTTTTATTTAAGTAGAAGGGAAACAAAACAAAATTAAGCTAATGAGTTATGACAAGCATAATGCAGATCACTTGTAACAAAAAAAAAAACTATGCAAAACATGAAAATGTAAAACATAAAGCATTTGGAGGCATCTCATGTTTCAGATATGCATCTCCTTTATTTAATTTTAAAAAGGAAACATGAAAGAAACTCCACCACCTCCTAGTTGTCATGCTCCTTGCTCCTGCTTGATTCTCCTTTCTTCTTCTTCCTCTTCTTGGTTGCATCTTGAGGTTCTTCAATATGGCACCTTCTATCCCAGATCGAGTCTATAAGACCTGAGAGTCCAGCTTCCTCCAACCCATGCTGCATGTGTGCTGTATGTTTCTGGGTTCTTGCTCTCTGCTGGTCTACTAGCTCTTGGCATTACTCAAATGGCTTGATCTGTGGTTCCAATGCTGGCATGCTATGGACCAAGTAATCCAACTTTGATTGGGTGTCTATATCATACTCCATTCTATCATACTCCAATGGTATGATATATGTTTTTCCACTGATACAAATTTTGAGTGTATTCCCCATACTTGGCCTGTCGCAAGGACAATCTATCATATGATTCTTGAAAGTTTGTTGATTGTTTTCTTTGCCCTTCTAGAACTCTAGCTTGAAATTCCCTTTGTTGTTCCAGCATCTGGAGTTGGAAATTGTCTTTCTTGTCCATCATTTATTGCTGCCAATGTTGCTGTTACTCTCGATCTTTCAGATACTGCTCCTGTTGTTGCAAGTATAGTTCTTGTTGCCTTAAATACTTCTCATGTGCTCTCATATTTTGTTGAGATATTTCTTCAATAGCTCTTTGCAATTGGCTCATGTCTATAGCACCAGGAGCTTCTTCTTCCTCCAATTGTGGTCTTCTTCATCTTCCTTGGGCTCTTCCTTCTTCTTGGTTGTCATCATCAGTGGCACCTTCCATTAGTCGCCTAGTGATTCCTCTTCCCCCTTTCACCTTCTCTGTATCTTCATCTTCAAAGAGCACTCCATCCTTGTTGCACAGCCTCAGAATAGTGCTTGGGTGACCAAGCCTACTTGATTTGCTTGTATTCTCAGCCATTTCCTGAATGCTGTCTGCTATGAGCTGTGAGAGGTTGATTTCTCCTCCCTTTAAGATGCAATAAGTCAGGATAGCTCACTGGATTGTGACTTCTGAGGTGTTTCCAGTAGGGAGTATAGACCTCCTCACCACCTCATACCACCCTTTGGCCTCAGGTATGAGATCTATTATTTTCAAGTGGCTTGGAGCTCCCTCTGAGTCCCTTTTTCAGTCTTTGTCTTCAAAACACAACCCATGTAGTATCTCATCAGGGTCATTCTCACCCTGTAATCTTTCCTCAAAGCTAAGCTCTCCATAGGTTATTACTCTCAACTGTAGGCCCTCATGAATGATGGTAGACTAAAATCTACCTCAACACCTCTGACATAGCTCTTATAAGGGGGTTGTCTTGGCTTGGCTTCACAGCATTGGCGTAGAATTATCTTATCATAACTGCACTGATGTCTGTTAAAGGTTCACACAAAATTTCCCACCTTCTTTTCGTGGTAATTCTTCTCGTGACAGGATACTCTCCACCCCTCAGTCTAAAACCCATTTCTGGAATAACATGCTTTGACTCCATGAGCCTATGATACCTTGATTCATGGAATTGAGACTTGAATCTCTTTGTATCATAGGTTGATGGTTTGGTCACCATTGGCTCCTTGCCTTTCCTTCTTCTAGAGCTTAAAGAAGCCATGAATTGAGAAGGAAATAAAGAAGAATGGATGAGATTGGGCACGGTTTTGTTATGGAAGGGGAATGGATAGTGACGTTGCTGTTGGGTAAGGAAGGCTTATTGGAATGTGTTTAGGATGAGGGTGTGGATGAAACAAGGGTCTATACGTGACTAATTCTTGTATGGGAAGGTATATGTGAGCTAGGAAGTGTCACCACCTATTTATAGTCAAAGCATCAATCATAAAGATATAACCACAAGTGAGGAAAGCTCGGCTAAACAAGAATAAAGGGTGTAGATTGAGTGAGGCATTGTAAGGAGTTTATAGTATAGACGGCTTGCATGCATAGTTGAAGGTTGACAAGGATTGCCCCTCCATTGGATGCATGTGGTTCGGCCTCCAAGACATTGATGCATGCAGATTTTTGTCTCCAAGAAGGCACCATTCCCTATGCACATGTGACTCTCTTTTAACCTTGTCATGGCCGTGCATCCATTTTGTCCTCTTCTCAATCTTTTCTTGTCCTACAAAAATTAAATCAAAGCAATGGTAAGCATTGAAATAAATTTTGGTACGGTGGTGTGGTGATGAGTAACAAAGAAAGAAAATTCTACATGTTCCTTATCTAAATGACCAATTATGCTCCTTAGATTTTGAACAAAGATTTAGTGGATACCAAACTTGTTCTCTGTTGAGGGATCCATGTAAAACTCAATGAGTATTTACCATAATTGGCACATTCATTATAAAGAACATTTTATTTCTTACTATGATACCATAAGCTAAAAAAATTATGAAGCAATGTATGATCCATCTATTCATAAATTTGATCTTATGAATAAAAATGATTTTTCTGAAATTCTCTGCATATGTAAACACCAAACTTAATGTTTGGCTATACACTCCATCAAAACGAGTAAGCATATATCCTAAGAAAGCTTGAGAAGCTATTTTTGGAGTGCCTTCAGGCACACCAAACTTAGAATTCTAGCATATGCTTCAAGACAATGTATGAAATTATCAAATATACTCATGAGAACTCAAATTCATGCTAGAAGGATCATTGATTATTGAAATAAAAATCAAAGCAAGAATATTAAATCATGGGTTGCCTCCCATGGAGCGCTCTTTTATTGTTACTAGCTTGACATTGGACCCTCATTAGGGTGGTTAATGATTGTGATGTCTCAGCTTGTCTCCTCTCACAGTAAGCTTCCTTCCAGTGCCTTGATGTTCAATTTTTGCATGCTCCAGTGAGAGTGTCCTGTTGATATTGTAGTAATCATCAAATTATTGATTTATCCCCAACTGCTAGTAAATTAGCTGCACTTTATCTCCCTTTGAAAATCCTTCAGTTGGGATCTTTTTATTTTTCCACCATTTTGGAACCTTTTTCTTGCTTTTCTTCCCCCTTTTTTGGTGATTTTTCTCCTTTGACAGTGGGCTGTGTTTTGGAGTCTGCCTTCTTAGTGGCTAATACTTTACTTCCTTCTTGCTTTCTCTCATCATTCTTTAAAGTCTCATTCTCTTTTTGTCCTGCTTTGCTGCTTGTCTCTTGCTCTGGAAGAGGATTAATGAGTGTCTTGTTAGTTTCTTCCTTCCACTACAGGTCTTCTTTGCCAACCTCCATGCATTTTTCCTTTTCATCATCATGCTGTGCTTTTGGAAAGACATTCAGAGTGATGCTTTCATCATGTACCCTTAGGGTCAGCTCTCCTTGTTCAACATCTATGATGGCCCTTGCTGTGGCCAAGAAGGGTCTTTCCAAGATAATAGAGTCACTTCCTTCTTCTCCCAGATTCAGGATCACAAAGTCAGCTGGGAATATGAATGTCCCTACTTGAACCAGGAGATTTTCAATCACTCCTCTGGGAGATACCAATGATTTATCCACGAGCTCTAGTGACATTTGTGTGGGCTTTACTTCCTCTATGCATAGCCTTCTCATCATAGAATAGGGAATTAGATTTATGCTTGCTCCTAAGTCACATAGTGCCTTATCAATGGTTAGACTACCAATGGTACAAGGCAGGAAGAAGCTCCCAGGGTCCTTGAGCTTTGGTGGGAGGCCCCTTTGAATCACAGCATTGCATTCTTCAGTGAACATAATGGTTTCCTTCTCATGCCAGCTTCTCTTTTTGTTGATGAGCTCTTTCAAGAATTTTGCATATAGAGGCATCTGCTCTAATGCTTCAGCTAGGGGAATATTGATCTCCAACTTCTTGAAGACTTCAAGGAACTTGGGGAAGTGTTGATCCTTGATTTTCTTGTTGAACCTTTGAGGATATGGCAGGGGAGGTGTGAAAATCTTCTCCAACTGCTTCTATCCTTGAGATGGTTCTTCCATCACTTGCTTCCCTTTCCTTGATTTGTATGACTGCTCATCTTTCTTTTTAGGCTTCTCTTGATCCTCCTTGTTAAGTACAGCTTCTTCCTTGTTGTTAGCCTCATTTTTCTCAGATGGCTCTTTGTCATTCTCCTTCGGCTTCTTATTGGTTTCATTGTTATTCACCAAGGTTTTTCCACTCTTCAGTTGGATGGCTTTGCATTCTTCTTTAGGATTTGGAATGGTGTCACTTGGGAGTGAGCTTGTTGGTCTTTCAATCATTGCTTACTTGGACAGTTGTCCAATTTGCCTCTCTAAGTTTCTCATTGAAGCTTCCTGATTCTTGCTTGTTAACTCCTGATGCTTCATTATTTTTTCCATTAGTATCTCCAGGTTTCAGATTCTTTGAGTATCTGGTGGTATTTGTGGCTAGTTGTGGGGTGTAGATGTGGATGATAGGTGTTTTGGTTAGTGGCTGGGTTATTGGGTGGATAATAGCTAGAATTGGGGTAGTTATTTTGGGGTTTTCTGTATGCATTGGGGTTAGTGTTTTGCTAGTTGTGGTTGTTTGTGTTTCTTGAGTTGTTTTGGTTTGAATTCTTCTGTCAGGGTTGTTGGTTTTGAGTGTGGTTATCTCCCCATCTTAGATTTGGATGGTTCTTCCAAGAAGGGTTGTATGTATCTCCATAGACTTCATTCTGGCTGGATCCTTGGTTGTGCATGTAGTTCACTTGTTCCTGCTGCTAATCTTCACCACTTTCCTCATTTTGTCCCCACCCAGTTGGTGGTTGGCTTGTGACATTCACTGAGGCAACTTGTAAGCTATCAATTCTCTTAGCCATTTGCTCAAATTGTTGCTGGATTTGCTACTGCATCACCTTGTGTTGAGCTAGGATAGTGTCCACTCCTTCCAACTCCAGTACTCCCTTTCTTTGAGCTGGTTGGCATTGTCTTTGATGAGCAAAGAAGTATTGATTGTTTACCACCATATCAATAAGGTTTTGGGCTTCCTCTGCTGTCTTCATTAATTGCAATGAGCCTCCTGCTGCTTCATAGAAATTTTGAAGAATGTCCCATTCATTAAACATTTCAGGGGGAAATTTTCTAATCAGGGCCTTGTATCTCTCCCATGCCTCATAGAGAGATTCTGCATCCATTTGTGTGAAGGTTTAGACCTCTGTCTTAAGCCTGATAATCCTTTGAGGTGGGTAGAACTTGGCTAGGAACTTATTCACTAGATCCTCCCAGCTAGTGATGCTTCCTTGTGGGAAGGCTTCAAGCCATTGAGCAGCCTTGTCCCTCAATGAGAATGGAAACAGCAACAATTTGTATATGTATGGATGCACACCATTGGACTTCACTGTGTCACAGATCCTCAAGAAAGTAGATAAATGTTGATTTGGATCTTCTAGAGGGCTTCCTCCATATGAGCAGTTGTTTTATACCAAAGTGATGAGTTGGGGCTTCAATTCAAAGTTGTTTGCATTGACATTTGGGGTAAGGATGCTACTCCCACAATGCCTTGGATTAGCAAACGTATATGAAGCTAAAACTTTCCTCTGGGGCTGACCATTGTTGTTGGCCACTCCCACTGTTGGATTTGTTGAATTTTCCTCCATTTCTTGAAATTCTTCTTCAAAAGGTTTCTTCCTCTCCAAAAATTCCCTTCCTTCTTGCTTCTCTTCTTAGTCTTCTAAGAGTTCTCTCGTCTTGGTCACAAAAGGTAGGGATCTCTCTCCTTGCCTCTGACATACAACAGCAAGAAAAACAAACACAGAACCAAAAAACAAAAATAGTTCACTCTACTGATAGAGCAAAGTTAGTGTTAGCTTAAGCAAAAATTCAAACAGTTAATATGCTTAATGAAAATAAAAGAAAATCAAAGAAAAAGTGCTTAATCTAGACCACCACCTTACTTAATCATTGTCAATCTAGATCAATCTCTGGCAATGGCGCCAAAAACTTGATGGGTTGAAATCGGATTCCAACACCTAAACTCACCGGCAAGTGTACCGGGTCGCACAAGTAGTAATTACTCACAAGAGTGAGGTCGATCCCACAGGGATTGATGGATTGAGCAATTTTAGTTAGGTGGTTAATTTAGTTAAGCAAACAGTTAATGATTTGAGTGAAACTTGAATAGCAGAAGCTAAATTGCATGAAAATAAAAGGGAGAGGGGAAATTGACAGAAAAGTAAAGTGCAGAAGAGTAAATTGCATGAAACTTAAATTGCAAGAAAGTAAAAGAGCTGAATCTTAAAGAGCAAGTAATGTAAATGACTGAAACTTAGATTGCAAGAAATATAAATAGCTAAAGCTTAGAGTGCAAGAAATGTAAATTGCTTGAATAGTAAAGAGATGTGGGAGATAGAATTTAGAATTTAACAAAGAGAATGTAAAGAGAGATTAAGCAAAGAAGTAGAAGATGAACCAAGTTACTGAAGATCTAAACAGAAAAGTAAAATTGCTTGAAGAACAAAACAGAAAGTAAACTTAGCTCAATTGCAAAATCTAAAAGAGAAATTGAAGATCTCAGGGGATCAATGAGACTAGAAAGTAGATCTAGATCTCAATTTCTTCCCTGATCAAACAGAAAACAATTTGCAGAAGAAATGTAAATGAAAGCAGTAAAAGAACTTCAGATCCAATTCTTAGAACAATTGAGAAGAGAGGTAAAAGATGATCCTCAAACTTAGAATCAATGGAGCTCTTCAATCTCAATTCAAATCAATGGAGCTCTTCAATCTCAATTCAAATTCTAAGAACAGATAGCAAGAGTTGCAGAAGAAATGAAAATGAAGGCAGAAAGCTAAATCCAATTTTAAATCCTTAGAATTATGCAGAAGAAAACAAAGATGAATTGCAGATCAAGGATTGAAAACCGAATTCCTTCAATCTCAATCCAAAATTCAAAAACAGAAAATAGAGATTTCCAAAGTAAGAACAAGGAGGAAGAGAACTCCGCTCTCAATCCCAATTCCCAAATTCAAAATCAAAGCTAAGGTGAAAACTAAAATTTAGCTAAAAGGTAAAACAAAAAAAATGAAAGAAGGTCCTCTCTAAATCAAACTAAGTCCTATTTATACACTTTCTAATTTTTTATTTTAGAATTTGGAGTGGGATTTTTAAGTTGGTGAAGAATTGGATCCAAGATGGCAATTGAAGTTGGAAAATGGACCAAGGCACCTCCAGGGGAGCGCTCAGTTCAATGCAACAACGCAGCGCTCAATATTGCTTGGTCCCAGGCTCGTGCATAGCTCAATTGTAGCGCTCAGTTGCTTGTTTCAACGTAGCGCCACATTGTTTTAGTGGGACTCCATCTTCGAGCCATGGTGAGTTCAATTACCCAATTTCCTTCTGATGCATAGCAGCGCTCAGTTAAGTAAGTTAACTTAGCGCTTCAAGCTTGTACAGGGTCCTTTCTTCGAGCCTTGCTCCTCCCATTTTGTGCCAATTTCATTACACACTAGCGCTCAGTGAAGGGACTTCATGCAGCGCCCCTTGTGCTTGTGCAAGGTCTCCTCTTCGACTCTTGGTGACTGCATTTTGTCCATTTCCTTTGGTGAAGAGCAGCGCTCCTTTTGCTAGCATGTGCCTGGTTCGAACCTTGCTAGCTTCATTTCTTGCTATTGCACCTTGCTTTCTTCATGGGGAGGCCACGAAAAAGATAAAATAGTTAACAGAGCCCCCCTGCTTCCTTTGATTCCTTGTAGCGCTCAGTTGGTGAAGCCAACATAGCGCCATGCCTTGCTCCCTTGGTCTTTGCTCTAGCGTTCAAAAAGTGAACGTTGGCGCTCAACTAGTGAGCGCTTTTCTTGGCCTTGTTGAGTGAGTGCTACGCTTTTGTTTCCTAGGCCACGCTTTTATGGGCACGCTTCCTTGTTTCTTTCTTTTCTTCACCTACAATCAATCAAACCAACCAAACAAAGCATCACCAAATTCACAAGATTCATAAATCATTCAAAAACCAATTAATTCTAGCTTAAACCTTATGATTTTGTGTCAATTTTTGTTGGTTGATTGATTTAACATAACCATGCAAATCTCCTCCAAATCACTTACTTATAATGCAAGAAAGTGCATAAAACCTAATGAAACAAGTGAAAAATGCTTAAAAAGCTAGCATAAGATGACTTGTCATTAGTCATATGCTTGTGGTGTTCTTGTGTCAATTAATCCTTGAGACAAAACATTTAGATTCGAGATCAATTGCAATTAGCAGAGTATGCCAAAGGCTTTGAGCACCACTGTCTGGGAGTAGTTGAAAGAAAAATCAGAACTTAAAGAGAGTTCCCCAGTTAAGTACTTGTGGTGTTTCTGTGTCAAGTGAAGCTTGAGACAAAACACTTAAAGTCACGGCTAGGCTCAAGGTGTAAAGCACCAAAGAAAAGAGAAAAATTGATGTGTTCAAGGGTTAAATTGAGTTAAAAAAGACCAGAGAATTCATAATATTATCCGGATTCTAATTCTGAATGACAGTGACATTCTTCTGATTCAAAGGAGAGTGAGATGCCAAAACTATTCAAGATTACAGTTGTAAACCCCACTGTAAGAAGAGACATGAGCTTAATCGAACTCTCATTCTCATGCAAATTCACACTCTAAGCATATATTAGTTTAGTTACTTGAGCACAAGCAACAATTCAAGTTTAGTGTTGTGATGCGTGAGCATATTTCCTATCTTTTCCTAGTGAATTTACATTTAAATTGTTGAGTTTAATCAAGAATTAATTATCTTTTAGCCACTATGGATGCTACTTTGAGTTGTGTGCAATTCTGTTTATTTTAGGTAGCATTTGGTTGGATTTGATGGAGCTTCCGCAGAAAAAGAGAAGAAGGCCATATAGAGCAGAAATGGCCTAAAGGATGGAGAGGAAGCTTGCACAAATGGAATCAGCACAAGAATTAAAGGAGATGACAGCGAAGAGCAACGCGTGCACGTACCTGACGCGTTCGCGTGATTTGGAGCTTTCCATGGCGATGCGTGCGCATACCTGACGTGTACGCTTGAAAAGCGAAGTTGCTCAATGACGCGTGATGGAGAGGAGGCTTGCACAAATGGAATCAGTACAAGAATTAAAGGAGATGACAGCGAAGAGCAACGCGTGCACGTACCTGACGCGTTCGCGTGATTTGGAGCTTTCCATGGCGATGCGTGCGCATACCTGACGTGTACGCTTGAAAAGCGAAGTTGCTCAATGACGCGTGCGCGTATCTGACGCGTACGCGTGACACGCGAAGAAGACCATCGACACGTACGCGTGACTGACGCGTACGCATGACAAGCGCGAAGTGCAGAAAATGCTGATTCCTATTAATTCTGATTTAAACTTTAATTTTTATTTTAAAATAGGAAAAGATATTATTTTAGTTTGAGAAAATAGATTTTAAATTAATTAGGATTAGATTTAAAAGGGAAAATAAACTTCCCTTCTGGGGGGGGGGATTCCACCTCAACCAAAATATATTTTATCAGAATCCTTATTTTCTCTCTGAACCATGAGCAACTAAACCTCCACTGTTAAGGTTAGGAGCTCTGTCTATTGTATGGATTGATACTATTATTTTTCTATTTTAATTCATGTACTGATTTATATTTCAAGAATTGTTTTCGTTCTTTATTTTATGAATTTGGGTGGAACGGAAGTATGATCCTTTTTCTAATTGAGTTCTTGTATAACTTAGAAAAGCTCTTTACTTGAACAACAGCTTGAAAACAAATTCTCCTAAATTTCTAGTTTATCTGAATTTAATGGGATACGTGACATATAATCCTCTTATATTTGGGTAATTAGGATTTCTGTGGCATATAACTAGAATTGAACTTCACCCTCTAATTGGAATTAATTGACCAAGGAATTGGCTATTGATGAAAGTTAGAGGAGACTAGAAAGGTCTAAGGAATTAGGGTCTAGTCAAATAGAGTTGCCAGGAATTAAATCTTACATGATTAAAATAAATTAATAAGAAAAGTCAATCCGAAAAATAGATAACTCTGATGCCTTAACTGCCTTCTCCATATTTTATTCGCAACTTATTTATTTGCCTGTCTTCTATATAACTAAGTAAATCATTTAACCATTGTTGCTTAGTCCATCAATCCTCGTGGGATCGACCCTCACTTACCTGAGGTATTACTCGGTACGACCCAGTGCACTTGCCGGTTAGTTTGTGGTTATAAATTCTGCACCAGTTGCCCTCCATGATGAACTCATCAACTTCTTTCTGAGAGTTATCCCTGAGACCTTCACCAGCTCTGTAAGCTCTAGCCTGCTGTAAACGTCTTCTTGCAGTGCTCTCAATCTCAGTGTCAAAGTTAAAAAGGGATTTTCTTTGTCCCTGTTCTTGCTCATAAACAGACAGCAAACAAAGAAAAGTGGAAATCTCTACATCAGAGTGCAGAGAATTCCCAGTGAGGTATCATGTGTAAAAGAATTAAAATAAAATAAACTAGATAATTAATACTAGAAATTCAAAAATCAATAAAGAAAAATAAGCCACTATTGTCGAAAATAAAGAAAAGAAAATTAATCAGAAAAAATAAAATAAAATTACTAAAGGGACACCAACTTAATTTCAAAAATTATAGAGAAAAAAAAATTCTAAACAAATTAAAGCTAAGAATTCGAAAATTTAAGAACAAAAACAAATAAGAATAAAAATTGAAAACACCAAACTTAATTTCAAAAATTAAGAAAAAGTTTTAAGATAAAACTAAACTAAACTTTCGAAAATCAAAGAACAAAATAAATAAAATTCAAAAGCTAAAAATGCCTAATCTAAGCAATCAGACAATTGGTAGTTGTCAATCACAGTCAATCCCCGGTAATGGCACCAAAAACTTGATGGAGATTTTTGAATACCCACAAACTAACCGGCAAGTGCACCGGGCGTATCAAGTAATACCTCAGGTGAGTGAGGGTTGATCCCACGAGGATTGATAGACTGAGCAACAATGGTCGAATGATTCACTTAGTCGGGCCAGCAAAAAGTTGTGTTTTGAGAGTTGTAGAGCGCATTAAACAGTAAATTTAGAGAATTGAAAAGCAAATATTAAAAGTGGTGTGAAATATATGAGGGAAGACAGTCAAGGCTTCGGAGTTGTTTAATCATCCGGATTAAGTTTTCTTACCACTATTTATCATGCAAGATTCATTTCATAGCAAACTGTAATTGACTAAACCCTAATGTCTTAGTGATTTAGTCTCCTCTAACTCAAATCAACCGCCAATGTCTTGGTCACTTAATTTAGATTAGAGGGTGAAGTTCAATTCTAGTTTATGGCCACAGAAACCCTAATTACTCAAAACTAAGCAGATTATATGTCATGTATCCTGATCAGGTCAAGTAATTAGCAATTTAGGAGGAATTTCCTTTCAAGTTGTTGCTTAAGCGAGATAGCTCTATCGAGAATCACAAGAACACGTGTAGAATAAGGGTTATACTGTCGTTTTATCCAGATTCATAAAATGAAGAATGAAAGCAATCCTTGAAACTGAATTAATACATTAATTAAAATAGAAAAGCAATAGTCTTAATCCATAGAAATAAACAGAGCTCCTAACCTTAACCGAGGAGGTTTGGTGGCTTATGACTTACAAAGAAGATAAGGATTCTGAAAAGTAAAACATGCGAAAGTGAGAAGATCCCCCCAAAGGGTTGAATCTTTTCCCTTTTATATCTAACATAATTTGATTTGAAAATAAAATAAAATAAAATTATAAATCCTAAACCTAAAAGATTTTGTTTGTAAATCAAAAATAAAAGATAAGATAATAATTAAAAAGCTAAATCTACTAAAGATGCTCCTTTGAAGGGGTTGGATTCGGATTGCTTGGCGCTAAACGCCAGGTGTGGCATTTAGCACCCCCATGGGTAGAGAGCTCTCCTTTGTTCGCTGGTTGCTGGCGCTAAACCCCAGCTAGGCATTTAGCGCCCAAGGGGGCAACTTCAAAATTTCTCCTTTTTGCTCAAAACTTTGCCAAATTGATCCAAATTTCACCTGAAATAGTAAAAACACTAGAAAAACTCAAAGTAGCATCCAAAGAGAATTTTAACACTAAAATATAATTAAACTTACTAAATTCTAACTAAATTTAACTAGAAAATAAGCCGAAAATAGGTATAAGATGCTCACGCATCAGTATGCAAGCGTTGTAGTTTCTTCTACTTGCTCCGGGTTAATAATTGAGACACCTGGACTATATACAAGGGTTGTAGTTCATCCCACTTGCTTCGAGTTAGTATTTGAGACGCCTGGGTAGTATGCAAGGGTTGTGGTTTGTCCCACTAGCTTCGGGTTGAGTTTGTAACACCTGCCTGGGTAGTATGCAAGGTCGTGGCTCGGTCCCACTTGCTCTGGGTTAAACGGATAGTATGCAAGAGTTGTGGCTTAGTCCCACTTGCCCCGTGTGGTGGTGTTCTATGTCCGGGTTAGCTACCGAATGTGTCAGGTTCTGGCAAAATAACCAACACATGAGCTTATGGCCAATAGGACCGGCATACATCATTTGTATTTGTGTGTATTGTTTGGGTTTGCATCTTGTATTTGGCTTGTTTATTTGAATAATGGTACCTATATACTAATTGAACTAATTGCCTTAATTATCCTCTCTGTTTGTGTATTTCATGTATTGTTTTGTCTGTACTTGAACAACTGAGAGATCCCTTATGCTGGTGGTCTGACGTTGAGGGTTGTTCCTGATGTGGTACTCGTTGTAATGGTTCTTTGATTGTATTTGCCTTATACCATTTGATGCCGGTATTTGATTCTGTTTTAAGACTGAGTTTTGATGGTTATTTGATTTGAGTTGGACCAGAGGCCGTAATTTGATTTAATTTGGGATAGAGGCCATGATTTGATTTGATTTAGGCCGGAGGAGACATGATTTGATTTGAGTTGTGCGAAGTCCGTGTTTTTACTTGATTTGGACCAGAGGTCGTAATTCGATTTGATTATATATTGGGTCGGAGGCCGTACTAGATTATGTTATTTTTATATTAATTGAGTTTTGAAATTCTTATAACTAAAGAAGTGAACTTTGAATTTTGGATACTTAATTGTTAATTATTTGAATAGATTCATAAGACGAGTGTTCATACCCTGGGTCGAGCTGTCTGACCTGGGATGATTAACGACAAGTCGACCGACCTCTTCAGGTCAGGACTATCCGACCTCTTCTCCAAGAGCTTGGCCAAATCACCAGGAAAGCCCAAAAAGGGCCCAAATAAAGGAACACAACCCAAACCCAAAGGCAGCCCAAGCCTATAGGGATAAGGGAGGTTCCCCTGAAGATAAAGATGACTTCACTCAAAGATAAGATAAGATAACTATCTTATCTCCAAGAAGATCACTCCTCACCATTATAAATACACTGGAGCACCCAGGTATAACTCATACTCTAATTCTACTAAAAACCTGCTTAATACCCTTGCTAACTTAAGCATCGGAGTCCCTTGCAGGTACCACCACCCTCCGGTGACGAAGGATCAGCATCACCCACAAGTCCAACACGTCGAACATGGCGGTTCCGGCCACCACCCATAAGTCGGACACATCAGCGCCGATCAGCACAGAAGATCTCGACCGAGATCGACCTACAGTTTCAGCTAACCCTCGAAACATTGGCGTCGTTGCCGGCGACCTGGAAGTCATCCCATTATCATGGTGGACAACCTTGACAATGACCACAACTCTGATTTGGAAAACAGAACGCCATATAAGAACGCGGAGGTCACACTAGACAATACTTCTCAACCTAACAAAGACAAGAATTCACCAAACACGGGAGCCATGGAGGCACTTCAGGATCGCCTAAAACAACTCGAAAAAGAGGTCGAGTATCAACGGGAAGCCGAGAGAGACCTAAGAAGGGAAGCTAGGCGACGCTGCAAATTAGAGGACAAGCTCCTAAAGCTCGAAGCTGATCTCAAAACCAAAACTACTCGATCCATCCACGAAGATAGCTCCCGTAAGGACCAAGACCCATTCACCAAAGAGATCATGAAGACAAAAAACCCAAAAGACTTCAAACCTCCCGACATGACTCTGTACGATGGCACATCAGATCCCAGCCATCACCTCAGTAATTTTAGAAGTAGAATGTATCTCACTGACACCTCAGATGCAGTCCACTGCAAAGCCTTCCTAGGTCCATCTTAAGCTTTGATGACTTAGCCAAGAAGTTTCTAGCCAGATTCTCTATCCAAAAAGACAAAACTAAGCACGCCCCAAGTCTATTAGGGATCAAACAAGGAGATCAGGAAAGTCTCCGTAGCTACATGGAAAGGTTCAATAAAGCATTTCTGGACATACAAAGTCTGCCAACAGAAGCAGCCATTATGGGTCTCATCAATGGCTTACGAGAGGGACCTTTTAGTCACTCAATATCAAAAAAACATCCTAAATCCCTGAATGAAGTGCAAGAACGAGCAGAGAAATGCATCAACATGGAGGAAAACTCTCGACTAGGAGAGACCTCAAAGTCCGGATTCTCTTACTCCTCCCGAGATAAGGATAAAGAGTCCAAGAAAAAAGAAGATTGGTATGGAGAAAAGATTAATAAATAGCACAATTACACTCCTCTTCAGGTATCTCTTGTAGATGTCTACCGAGAAGTATGCCATACTGAAAGGATACCTCCACCTCGCCCACTCAAAAGCAAGAAAGGAGGAGAAAATCGGACAAAATACTATGAATACCATTGACTCTATGGACATTCCACCAACGAATGTTTTGACTTGAAGAATGTCATATTAAAACTGGTGAGAGAGGGAAAACTAGATTGGTACTTAGCCAGCAAAGCAGATGAGCCAAAAAAAAGAAGAAGGGACAAAGACGTCAGACAAACTGAACGACCACCTCGTACCCCAAAGAGACATATCCACATGATACACGGAGGATTTGCGGGAGGAGGAATCTCCAAATCATCTCGCAAAAGACATCTTAAAGAAGTATATCATGTCGAGGGAGGAAAAGAAGCACCCAACATCCCCACTATCACTTTTACTAAAGAGAAGGCAGCTGGCATCATCTCGGGAAATGATGATCCCATGGTCATCACTATTATATTGGCCAACGCTAATCTCCACCGCACACTGGTAGACCAAGGAAGCTCGGCTGACATCTAATTCAAAACCGCCTTTGACAAACTCGACCTAGAGAAAAAGGAACTCAGAGCATACCCGAACAGCTTATTCGGGCTAGAAGACACTCCAATCCAGCCGCTTGGATACATCTCGCTGCACACAACCTTTGGAAAAGGAAACCGGTCAAAAACACTCAACATATACTACATCGTGGTCAATGTGAGTTCAGCCTACAATGCCCTGATAGGTCGGACAACGTTAAATAAGCTCGGCGCAGTAGTCTCGACTCCACATCTGTGTATGAAGTTCCCAACCACAGAAGGGATAGCTATGATAAAAGCAGACCAAAAGACGGCGCGCCGCTGTTATAATGAAAGTCTGAACCTTAGAGGCAGAGGAGAAGAAATCCACACCATCGAACTCGGGGGAGTTCGAGGGCGGGAAGAACTTCGTCCACAACCTGAAGGCAAAATAGAAAAAGTCCAGATCGGAGATGTCCCAGATAAAACAACCAATATCGGCACAATCCTAAAAGGAGACGTAACGGAGTCCCTCATACAGTTCTTAAGAGATAATGTCGACCTCTTCGCATGGAAGGTTGCAGACATACCAGGCATAGACCCCAAGCTAATGTGCCACAAACTGGCAGTATACCCAGGATCTCAGCCAGTACAGCAGAGACGTAGAAAGCTTGGGCCAGAATGATCCCAAGCTGTGGAAGAGCAGGTACAAGCTCTAATGGAGGCAGGATTCATAACAGAAGTCAAGTACCCACTATGGCTAGCCAACGTCGTCTTGGTGAAAAAATCAAACGGGAAGTGGCGGATGTACACCGACTACACCGATCTCAACAAAGCTTGACCAAAAAATCCTTACCCACTCCCAAGTATCGACGCTCTGGTAGATGCCTCCTCTGGATACAAATACCTTTCGTTTATGGACCCTTATTCGGGATATAATCAAATCCCAATGTACCCACCTGATCAAGAAAAAACCTCATTCTTAACCCCAAAAGCAAACTACTACTACGTCGTCATGCCATTCGGACTCAAAAATGCAGGAGCCACTTATCAAAGATTAATGAATAAAGTCTTCACAGATCACATCGGAAAAGTCATGAAAGTCTACGTGGATGACATGTTAGTAAAGACACAAAGTAAGGAGTCATTACTGTCCGACCTCACCCAAGTATTCGACACTATAAGAAGGCATGGTATGCGACTTAACCCTGCAAAATGCACCTTTGCAGTAGAAGCTGGCAAATTCTTAGGTTTCATGCTCGTGCAAAGAGGAATCAAGGAAAATCCGGATAAATGCCGGGCTATACTCGACATGAAGAGTCCGACCTGTGTCAAAGAAGTGGAACAACTCAATGAAAGACTGGCGGCCTTGTCCATATTTTTAGCCGAATCAGCAATAAGATCTCTCCCCTTCTACACCACTTTAAAGAAGGGAAAGAAGTTTGAATGGACAACGGAGTGCGAACAGGCCTTCCAGAATTTTAAAAGGTTCCTAGGACAACCACCTATTCTAACTCGGCCACGGGAAGGAGAACCACTTGTGTTGTACATCGCAGTAGGAAATTGGGCAGTAGCCTCAGCACTGGTCAGAGAGGACGAAAGTAGACAACAACCTATATACTTCATCAGCAAAGCACTACAAGGGTCCGAACTGAACTACCAAAAAATAGAAAAATTTGTCTATGCTCTCATATTAACGTCTCGACGACTTCGCCCATATTTCCAAGCCCACATTATCAAAGTTCGGACCAACCAGCCCATAAAAGGTATTTTGCAGAAAACAGATTTAGCAGGAAGAATCTTACAGTGGGCAGTCGAGTTATCCGAATTCGACCCTCAATATGAAGCTCGGACAGCCATTAAAATCATAGTATATGGCTGACTTCATTGCAGAGTTTACCGACACTCCAGAAATCCCCACAGAATGGAATCTCTACGTAGACAGCTCCTTGAACAAAACCGGAAGTGGCACAGGTGTGATAATAGAAAGCAACCAGGGAACCCAAATAGAACTTTCCCTCAAATTCGGGTTTCCTGCTTCAAACAACCAAGCCGAATATGAGGCATTACTGGCCGGTTTGAAGCTGGCTAAAGAGGTCGGAGCTCAAAAACTTATCATCTTCAGCGACTCACAAGTAGTCACCTCACAAATAGCAGGAAGCTATCAAGCCAAGGATCCGACCATTAAAAAGTACTTGGATAAAACCAAGGAACAACTCGGACAACTCGGGGAATATGAGGTCCGCCATATACCTCGGGAACAGAATGCTCGAGCTGATGCAATCTCAAAACTAGCCAACACCAAACCAGGGGGCAACAATAGAAGCCTCATTCAAGAGATACTACAGAACCCGTCAATTTCGGAAGAAGAAAAGGTCCTATCCATAACCAGTCTGGATCAAGGATGGATGACTCCCATAATTAACTACCTCAAAACAGAAATACTACCTGCAGATAAAAAGGAGGCGAAGAGGTTAAAACGGGAGGCACAATACTACACCATCATAAACAATACTCTGTACAAGAGAGGGATTTCAACACCACTATTAAAATGTGTGCCAACTTCCAACACAAAGGAAGTTTTAGAAGAAATACACAATGGCATCTGTGGCAACCATCTCGGAGCACAAGCTCTCACCAAAAAAGTACTCCGAGTTGGATTCTATTGGCCAACCTTACAAAAGGAAGCTACAGAGTTCGTAAAGACATGTTCACTAAGTCAGAAGCACGCTAATTTCCACATCGCCCCACCAGAGGAACTCATCAGTGTAACCTCACCCTGACCATTCGCAAAATGGGGACTCGACCTCCTTGGGCCCTTCCTCCAAGGATCAGGACAGGTCAAGTTCCTCATCGTTGGGGTAGATTATTTCACAAAGTGGATTGAGGCAGAGCCCCTAACTAATGCCACTGCTCAAAGAAGTAGAAAATTCCTATATAGAAACATCGTCACAAGGTTTGGAGTTCCACACTCCATCACCACAGACAATGGCACTCAGTTTACAGACGCAGGCTTCATAAAATTGGTGGCCGACTTAAAAATAAAGCACCAATTCACATCCGTAGAACACTCCCAGGCTAATGGACAAGCAGAAGCTGCCAACAAAGTCATACTGACTGGGTTAAAATGGAGATTACAGGATGCGAAGGGAGCCTGGGCTGAAGAGCTCCCACAAGTCCTATGGGCATATCGGACAACTTCACACTCCACCACAAAGGAATCACCTTTCCGATTAGCTTACGGAATGGAGGCAATGATCCCAGTGGAGGTCGAAGAAGGATCGCCCAGAGTGATCCACTACAGTGAAGGGGCCAACTCCCAACTTCAAAGGGAGGAACTCAACCTACTTCCAGAAATCCGAGAAAGAGCCCGGATCAAGGAAGAGGCGTTAAAACATCGAATGGCCTCAAGATACAATCAGAAGGTAGTACAGCGAAGCTTTGCCAACAACGACCTCATCTTAATCCAAAATGATATCGGAACAAGTCGACTGGGAGAGAGGAAGCTAGCGGCTAACTGGAAAGGACCCTACCGAGTCACAGAAGTACTGGAAAAAGGCTACTACAGGGTGTCCAAACTAGAAGGGTGAGAGCTACCAAGGTCGTGGCATGCCTGCAACCTAAGAAGGTATTATAGTTAGAGGTAATAAAGATCTTAAGTCAAGGTGCACTCTTTTTCTTGAAAAGGTTTTTTAACGAGGCGCCAAGCCAAGATCTATGAACTACCTAACTTAGAAGGGTAAAGCGCCCACATGTATATATTTGCATATTTTCTATTTTGAACAAAGTTTTTTCGGATTTTCTACAAATCCTTTTATCAAGACGCATTAATCTGAAACGCAAAAATTCATCGCCCAATTATAAAGCTACAGATCGGTAGAAAGTGAAAACCAAATTCACTGTTCGATCACGGTAAAGGCCAACCAAAATGAATACCGAATTCATCAAAGGTCGACCAAGCGAGGATCAAACTCAATTTCTACAAAATTGGCAAGATGAAAAGCGGAAAAAACAGAATAATGCAAGAAGTTATCAAAAGTAATTCATAAGAAAGGACCTGACGAGGTCTTAATAAAAATGGGTTGCTAAAAATAACTTAAAGACGGACCGACATAAAGAAGTCGGATTAGTCGATTACAGTAACAAAAGTTATAAAAAGTAAATCCCTAGAAAGAGGCCTAGCCAGCCCTAAAAAAGAGGATTACTAGAAATAACTTAGAATGGACAGACATGATGAAGTCGGCCTAACAAAATCAGAAAAGTTATAAAAAAGTGATCCATAAAAAGAGACCTGACAAGGTCCGGACAAAATGGATTACTAAGAAATAACTTAAAAGGGACCGACATGACGAAGTTGGCCCAACAAAGCTACAAAAAGTTATACAAAGTAATCCATAAAAGAGACTTGACAAAGGTCCAAATAAAATGGATTACCAAAAATAGCTTAGAAGGGACTGACATGATGAAATCGGCCAGGCAAACTACAAAAGTTATAGAAAAGTAATCAGAGAGACCTGACAAAGGTCCAAATAAATTACTAGAAATAACTTAGAATGAACCGAGATGAAGAAATCGGCCGACAGAAGGCATGAGCTATAAGGGACTCAAGGCGGACCCATAAAGCCATGAACTCAATAAAATCAAGCTACAAGTATTGTATGAAAGAATGCGAAGAAGACTAGTTGAACAAAGCTAGCTTCAACTAAAGCAGGAAATAACGCACAAAGGCAATCAAAAGAGGTCAGACAGCAAGATTCCAACACTCTCAAGATTCCAGAAAAGTGTTAAAAAGATGCAGACACGCATATCACAGAAACAAGGTTGTTATCATAACAGACTCAAGAGGCCGCTTGAAGCCGACCCCAAGAGCTTGAGAAACCATTGTGTTTTTCCTAAATAAAGTTGCTAAAAGAAAAGCAACTAAAAATATCCAAAGTCAAGTAGACCACCAGCTACAAAATAAAGAGTTCTAAAGCCCACAAACCGGGCTATACACAATACATAAGAGAAAAATTATAAAGGATCCAAAGACTTCCCAGTAGCAGTATCTCGGGGTGAAGGAGGACGAGTCTGAAGGGGTACCGCATCTACCGTCCCATAATCCCAATTCAGGATCTGGACATCAGGATCAGACTCGGGCTGACCGACCTCAGCTGCTGGAGTTGAGGAAGGCGGGGCAACAGAGGCTTTGGCAGATGGCATAGGAGGGGGATCCACATCTACATCATCATCATCAGGGTCGTCAGGGACAATCTTACCATCTTTTACAATGTTGTCCAAGCTAAATAGGGTGAGGTCGAGCTCGAGCGCGAGAACTCGAACCTGATCCTTCAAATTCTCATAAGCAGCATTCACACTGCCTACAAGATGACCCTGGAGTTCGGCATAGTCAGCTCGAACAGATTCCAAACTCTCCCTAAGATCCATCATCTCCCCATAAGTCAAGACATAGCTCTCCTTATGCTTCAGCGCCATATCCTCAGCCAACTTCGCAGAAGCCACAGCAGCAGTAGCCCGAGTCTTCTCACCCTCCAACTCTTTTTTCTAGCCTCGCCACCTTCACCTCAAGCTCCTCCTTCAAACCCTTGATCCGGTCAAACTCCGATTTGGCTTCCTCAATAAAAGCCTTCGTTGTATGAATAGGAAGATCCTGGGCCATTCGGTATAAAGCTGCTCCCATATGTGCCATCTTAATGCTACTCCGAGTAATAAAATCCAAATGACAAAGAAGAGGGACATCGTTAGTAGGAATAACACCACAAGGAGCAATCTGCTGATTAACAAACCCAACGGCATCAAAGTCAGGAGCATCCAAATTGAAGGGCTCGACACTCTGCCTTTTTGGAGAAGGGCCAACAGTAGAAGAAGTAGCAGCAGAAGTCGGGGGAGGATCAACTAAATGGACCTGAGGAGTTGGAATCATCCTCCTCGGCCCAGTAGAGCTCGATATTGGCTTCTTAGGAGGAACTTGAGAAGATCTCTCCCCTGCAGCTTTTGCCGAGATGTTCTGCGCGGCGGTGGCCTTTCTCACCTTCTTAAAGGCCCTCATGGAATCATTGTTTTTAATCATCTCTGAAAACAACATACAGCAAGAAACCGAGTTACAAATAGGAATCTAAAGGAATGAGCTCGACAAAAACAAACAAGCACAACAAAAGAAGTTGACCACTACCTAGCTCAGCTCGGAGAAGAGAGGAATTTCCTAGGAATTTCTTTGTATCAAGATGGGGAGGCTGCCCCAAGTTCTCTTCTAGCACAGTCACAAAGGCTTGCTCAACCTCATCCAACATCTCCCAAGTATACCTAGACACCACTACAATCTTTTGCCATTCTAAAAGAAAGTTGGGCTCGCCATTCTCATCCAAAAAGAAAGGCCGAGCTCCTTCAACAGCTCGGACCTTGAAGAAATAATTCTTAAAATCACGAAAAAGACTCATCATACATTGAAAAAACTTTCTTTCCCTGGGCAGCACGGAAAGATACCCAAGCAGCCTTCTTCTTAGCCACCCCGGGCTTAGTCAAAACAAAGAGGTAAAGAAAAAGGGTTTGAGATGGTTTAACATCCAACTCTTGACACAGTAATTGAAAAATCTTAAGAAAGCTCCACGAAGTTGGGTGAAGCTGGGAGGGAGATACATTGCACGACCACATCAAATTGGTCTCAGAAGGAGTAAAAGGAAAAGTAATGTTCAGCTGGCTGAAAAAATAGTCGTAGGCATAAAAGAAGGGACCCTCCCTCTGGACCAAAGTCGGAAAACAAACCCTCTCATTGGAATCAGGCGCTACAAGCTCATAATCTTTCTCCTGGGCCTGACTACTACAGATCCTGTGATGTTTCCTCAGTTCTATACAGTACTCAGCATTTACCACAGAGACACACATCAACACAAGGGAGTCCAGCCAGTCCGACATACCCTCAGGGACTTTTGAAGAAGTCTCGACAATATTTTTGCGAGAAGACATGGGTCACCTAGTCCTACAGTAAGAAAAGGAAAAAGGGGTTACTAAACAGCTCGGGCAAATCAAACAACTCAGGCCAAAACATACAAGCAGCAAAAGGAGACCCCATGATAAACCCCATTTTAGGGATTATCCTATACTTAATCTAGTGGATTTTATCCATTATTCTCACACTTATTCATACAATTCGCATGTTTTACGTTTTCCTTCCTGATTTTGTGCTATGATTGAAAACATGCTTCTTTGGCCTTATATTTGCTAATATTAATCCTCTCTTATTACCATTCGATGCCTTGATATGTGTGTTAAGTGATTTCAGGATTTATAGGGCAGGAATGGCTTAAAGGATGGAAAGGAAGCATGCAAAAGTAGAAGGAATATAAGAAGTTGAAGAAATTGCTAAGCTGTCCAGCCTGACCTCTTCGCACTCAAACGGTCATAACTTGAGCTACAGAGGTCCAAATGAGACGGTTTCATTTGCGTTGGAAAGCTAACGTCTGGGGCTTCGAAATGATATATAATTCGCTATAGTGGTCATACAGTAAAGTGACGCGCATGCGTGAATCACGCAGACGCGTCGTTCTGCAGAAAAACCAGCGTGGCAGATTTCGTCCCCAGCGGTTTCTGGGCTGTTTCTGACCCAGTTCTCGGCCCATAAAAACAAAGATTAGAGGCTATAAAGTGGAGGAATCTATTTATTTATGAATACAACATTCATTATTCACAATTGTAGGTTTTAGATGTAGTTTCTAGAGAGAGAGGCTCTCTCCTCTCTCTTAGGATTTAGGATTAGGATTTCTCTTAAAGGTTAGGTTTACTTCTTTTTCATTCCAGGTTCAATGTTCCTTTAATTTATGTTTCTTTTCTAATTTTATTTACTCTAATTCTCTTACTTGTTAATTACTTATGTTGCCAAATTGGCTTATGAACCTTCCCATGTTAGATTTGAATTTATGTTTAAATGCAATTTGAGGTATTTCAGATTTATGATTGCTTTCTTTTATTTATGATATAAATAATTTGGATTTTTCCCCTTTTTGTCTTTGGTTGAGTAATTGGTGACACTTGAGTTGTCAAACTCAGCTGTTGATTGAAAATTAGAATTCTTGCTGGTTGATTTAGATCCCTCTAAAGCTAGTCTTTCGATAGGAGTTGACTAGGATTTGAGGAATCAAATTAATTAGTCCACTTGACTTTCCTTTATTTAGTAAGGGTTAACTAAGTGGGAGCAATAAATAATTCTCATCACACCTGATAAGGATAACTAGGATGGGATTTCCAGTTCTCATACCTTGCCAAGAGTTTTTCTAGTAATTAATTTACTTTATTGCTAATTTATTCTCCTTGTTCCCTATTTCAAAAACCCAAAAATATACCCTTTTGCATAACCAATAATAAATACACCTCCCTGCAATTCCTTGAGAGACGACCCGAGATTTCAATACTTGGGTTATCAATTTTATTGGGTTTGTTACTTGTGACAACTAAAACTTTTGTATGAAAGGATTCTTTGTTGGTTTAGAAACTATACTTACAACGTGATTATTTTTATAAAATTCTTTACTGGCAGAAATCCGATCGTCACCCCATGACTCACACCAAGGTCCAGGGGCATCCTTTGGAGGCAGAAACAGAATAATGCTTCAGGAAAGATATACGACCTACATCCCTCAAAACAAGAAAACAACTCTTCTTCGATAGCGACACTCCACAAAAACACAAAGTAATCTATCAAAGTCATTACTTTTTACAACCTATCAGGAAAGTCAAGCATCAAAGCATGTAAAGGGGCAATCATCAAAGACGCAACCTTTTTCAAGGACAAACGGTTCAACAGTTTAAAAGGGACAATCATCAAGGGCGCAACCTTTTCTCAAAATCAAACAATTCAATATTTCAAAGGAAGAAATCAAGAAGATACAATCAGAAAGAGTAAAACAGCAGTCAAAACCCTAACTAGCAGGAAGCACGAAAAAGTCATGCTCAGCAAAGGAACTCTCAGAGCACACATTTGACCAGATACACGACAAAAGAAAAAAAGATTCAAGCTTTCACAAAACAAAGATAAAAAATTTTCAAAAATAAGTACGGAAAGAATGAAAAAGAAAGAAATCCAACCTGCAAAAAGGAGGAGACGATGAACGCTGAAGAGGTTGAAGACGGGAAGCGAGACCAGGAATCACCTTTCGAACAAAGTGAAGCACCAATAACCACCAATGGTGCCACAGAGAGGAGCATGGAAACGCGAAAATAAAAAGTAAGGCGAACCAAACGAAACAGAAGAATAAAGAGAAAAGGGGAAGTTACAGCAAGCAAGAGAAAGAGAAACAGAAAAGAGAAAGCTTTGGTGTAATTCAAAATAAAATAAGAAAGCGGGAGGCAAAAGAAATGGAACATTAAGGAGTTAATGGGGGCATTAAAAACCCTCGCACGTTCCCAAGGCAGGGAACGCCTGTTTTCAAAAATAAAAGAGGTAAAAGAAAAACGTTCCGCATTCAAAGGGAAGTTCTACAAAAAAGAGATCAACAAGATGCTCGTGCTCGGCTTCACCAGAGAAGGATTGAAGTCCTAAAACTAAGGACTCGACCTCAAAAAGAAGACCACACTCGAGCAGGGGTACTATTCATACCCTGGGTCGAGCTGTCCGATCCGGGATGATTAACGACAAGCCGACCGACCTCTTCAGGTCAGGACTATCCGACCTCTTCTCCGAGAGCTCGGCCAAATTACCAGGAAAGCCCAAAAAGGGCCCAAATAGAAGAACACGACCCAAACCCAAAGGCAGCCCAAGCCTATAGGGATAAGGGCGGTTCCCCTGAAGATAAAGATGACTTCACTCAAAGATAAGATAAGATAACTATCTTATCTCCAAGAAGATCACTCCTCGCCATTATAAATACGCTGGAGCACCCAGGTGTAACTCATACTCTGATTCTACTAAAAACTTGCTTAATACCCTTGCTAAATTAAGCATCGGAGTCCTTTGCAAGTACCACCACCCTCCGGTGACGAAGGATCAGCATCACCCACAAGTCCAACACGTCGAACACGGCAACTCCAGTCACCACCCATAAGTCGGACACATCAGTGCCGATCAGCACAGAAGATCTCGACCGAGATCGATCTACAGTTTCAGGTAACCCTCGGAACAACGAGCGATAATAACTGCAGTTGAAATGAATTCTTTATTTTATACGTATCCTCTGATGACAATTCTTAAAAACCCTCTAATGAGAACCAGTGAGGATGATGTTCTCACCCCTTATAGATTTTCCTTTTTAGGACAGACGAAGAGTTTAAGGAGTTCCTTCTGCGCATCTGATTGTGTTGCATATTATTATATATATTATAGTTTTTCCTTGCCTTTATTATTATAATTTTGTAAGAGGGATTGGAGCTGTAATGATATTTATGCTTATACTATTTATAAGTTACCTGTATACGAAGTCTGGTACATACATACATACATACATACATACATACATACATACATACATACATACATACATACATACATACATACATACATACATATGAGGATTGTGATTAAATTTGGTTATATATGTATGTTTGATTAAGAAAAAGTATCTGCCAATTTTTTAAAGAAAACAGCGATACGATTTCAAGTCAAAGGCTCCTATTTTATTACTAAGTATATAGAAGTCGTCATAATATTCTCGCTATTAGAGTGGCGTAGCCAAAGCGTGATATTCTGATAGTAAGAGTGTTACATCTAACTTCTTCTTGATGGAGAATACTCACACTCTTTGTGAGTAATCATTTATGAAGGAGGCAAAATATTTTGCTCCTCCCAGTGATAATTTTGGTAATTCCCACACATCAGAATAAATCAAGTCTAGTATATGTTTGCTTCTAGTAATTGATCTTTCAAACTTCAATCTATGTGGCTTTGCTTGTCACACAGTGTTCATGGAAAGATAGATTCACTATTTTGAGCCTTAGAAGGAGATTACGTTCTGCAAGAACATGTAAACCATGTTCTGACATGTGGCCTAATTTGTGATGCCACAACATCGTTGTGTCTTCTTAGTCTGCAGATGCAACTGATGCCTTCGCGTCTCGAACTATATCTCCAGAAAGTAAGTATAGATTGGTTGTTAGCCGTTTTGCCTTCATGATCACAGGAGCACTATTAATCACCTTCAACGATCCACTTTCAATACCCTTGAGAATCCAACAGCCCAACGGATAACAAATTTTTTGTCATACCATTCACATGTATTACACATTGAACTGTATGGATGGAGTCATCAAACATCTTAATTTTGATGGTATCTATTTCTACAATCTATAAGGCACGATCATCTCCCATGAGTACAAATCCTTTTGAAATAAGTTCATAAGTGCTAAACTACTCATGATGTAGAGTCATGGGATATGTTGCTGCATAATCCAATAGCTAGACATCAGCTAGTGGTTTATTATCTTCATGACCAATTACAGCTTCAATGCACAAGACATCTCCATCATCAAAGGTGTTTCCAACACAACCATGTGAGGCAGTTGCATCAGCAGTTTTCTCTGTGTTCTTCTTGTTGAACTAATAATCTTTTTTCAAGTGTCATTTCTTGCCATAATTGTAACAAGTAAGGTTCTTCTTTCGAGACTTTGATCTACCATGACTTTGACTCTTACTAGAGCCACATTTCATGGATCTGCCTTTCACTACTGACAAAGCTTCTGCTTGCTTTGAACTTTCTATTTGATCATCTTTATTATTGCGCCTACTTTCTTCTTCAAGAATAATGGCAGCAATATTATCAAATCAGAGTTGATCAACAATATTGTTATTTGTGATGTTGATGATGAGTTGATCATACGAGTCTAGTAAACTTTGGAGAAGAAATTCAGCACGTTAATTCTCTACAATCTGACACTCCATGGCTGTCAGTTATAAAAATACAGTATTAAAATTGTTGATGTGATTCATCACCGATGTGGATTCACTCATACGAAGAGTATAGAGCCTCCTTTCCATGAAGATACTGTTGTGAAGAGACTTTTCTTCGTACAACTTAGTGAGTACCTCCCAAATCTCTTTTGCTGTCTGTTTCTTCGAGATGCTTGATAATACAAAATCTTCCATAGCCAAGTGTAAAATAGCAATGGCATTTTTGTCCATATCTTTCAACTTGTCATCAAAAGTGCCAGTAGGCCTACCCTCTATTGCTTCTAAGCAATTCTCCTTTCTCAAAATTACCTTGATTTTCAGTTTCCAAAGAGAAGATAATTTCTGTTGAATTTTTCGATCTTAAATTTTGTTGCCATGGTTCTGACACCAACTTTCTCCTTTGCAGTAGAAGGTTAAAAACCTAAAGCTCGGATATCACTGTAGGTACCAGTATTAATAGGGACAAAATAACACAACTAAAATTTGTAGACGAGAAATGGATAGAATTGAATAAGAATTTAGACAATAGTAAAAATAATATGACAAAGTGGTAAAGTTACAATCTCTCATAATACATAGAGAAGTCTATAATACTCTCTTACATATTATGAAAATTCATGCAAAGGGATTATATATATGAGAGACCTTACTGCATTTTTCTTTAAGTTTCACTCACTAATTGTATGCAAAACGTGGCATACATTAGCAAATAACGATCTATATATAGTATCCATGGAGGTGCATTTGATTTACAAGTTGGTCATGATGTACACAAATTGTACAAGTGTGTATTAGAGTCTTCATTCACATTCATCTTTATCAAATTATGAATTTTTAATAGAACTTTTGACTATGCAAATTGAATAACTAGTCAAGTAGTTTCATGAGTTTTCCAACTTGATAAGAACATACTTGTTTTTAGATGAAGATTAAGTTCTATAATATTTTTTAATTTTTTTAAAATTTCATCAAATTCCACTTATATCACTTATAACCTCTAATTATTTTTGTTGGCTCCAAACCAAGAAAAATTTCACTTCTTCTTTTCACATAATAATAATAATAATAATAATAATAATAATAATAATAATAATAATAAT
>NC_029789.2:43003137-43012751 GCF_000816755.2 Arachis ipaensis | reverse complement strand
CAGATTAATGGTAAAAAAATAATTTTTAGTTAGTCAATATTAATCAATTTAAAATTTAAGATTTATAATTTAGAATATGTTCTGGACCCGATCTTCGGTTCTTCCATCGAAAACAATTGCATTCCGGTTACTCAGACTCAGGCCACTACCGCGGTCCAAACTAACCCGCGAACCAAAACCCCTAATCAACATTCAAATTCAAGCACTTACCTTATCTTATCGACTAGATTAGGTAAAATAATAAACCCAAACTATATAAAGGGGACCAAGGGCTCCCTCAGGTACATCACACATTTCTAACCCTCACTCTTGGATCCATTCTGACTTGAGTGTCGGAATGTCTTTATAGGTACCACCTCCGCCGCTCTGAAGATCCAAATAGTGTTATCACCTCGTCCGGCAAGTCCCTGACCCATATGACAACCCATACTAGTGACCTCTTGTACATTCGTATCATTTATGGGGAGTTGTCAAGTCTTGGCGACATGATGAAAGAATTCAAGGAGCGGTCCTCAAGCCATCTTCACGAATTAGACCTGCCAAACCTAACGCACGAGCTGCAAAACAACATTCCCCCACCGACCCATAGGAGATTAACCAGCACCATGCATCACCAGCCAACCCCTGACAGGCTACGACCAAGAGAAGACGACCGCCAGCTAGATAAGACTAAAACAACCGACGGCCTAGGAAAGAAAGCGATCCAAACAATCTAAGAGCTCTACCAAAGAGTACAAACCCTAGAGGTCGGGTTACCTCCAAAAAGAGATACCACCTAGAACATGAAAGTCAAGCAACCTCTAGGAGCCAATCACGGCGTGAAATCTAGAGCGAAAGATCGCCCGACCTGTGCAACGGGAAACACTGGAATCGTAGTGTGTCCCAAGAACCATAGCGCCATCACAACGACAGAGACGGAAGATGCCGACAAGATTCTAAATGAACAAGGAGCGAGTATGTGATAATGAGAGTCACTCTGTTCACTGAGAGGATCCTAAAGGCCAAGCTACCAAAGGATTTTGGACAACCAACCGATATGAAGTATGACGGCACCAAAGATCCCCATGGAATACCTAACGGCCTTTGAGGCTATGATGAACCTGGAAGGAGCTCCCGACGAAGTCCGGTGCAAGGATTTTTCAGAGCCTAATGGTCGATGGGTTCATAGATTCCGTGTCCAGCCTTTGTCTAACCAATGGACTCATGAATGAAGACTTCCGTAAGTACCTCACAATCAAACCAGTCTGGACCATGCATGAAATCCAGAATGTCGCTAGAGAATACATAAACGACAAGGAGGTAAGCCAAGTCATGGCAGCCAATAAACGACAGCACAGTAGTACGACACCTCGAGGTAACCTCCCACCCAAAGACACCCCAAAAGAGCACTTCAAATCCACTGCCCCTTTCCGGCCACTCAGGGTGGGAAAGTTCATGAACTACACCCCTACCGGCCCCAATCATGGAGATCTATCAATAGATAGCAGAGCGAGGCATCCTCCCGAAGGCACGACAATTAAAGGAATGGATAAGCGGTAACAAAAGCTTGTACTGCAACTATCACAAAGGATATGGACACAAGAATCAAGACTATTTTGATCTAAAAGACACTCTCGAACAAGCTATCTGATGCCAGGGCATCATGGCCTGTTTTTCTATGCTTTTTCAGTAGATTTTAATTCAGTTTTCATACAATTTCTGCTGGTAAAGGAGCAAAAGCATGAAAAATTTCTGCATGAAACAAAATCTCAAGCATAGGTGAATTTTAGTTAATATACATGGTAAATATGATAAAATAGATCACACTAAGTGAAAGTATGATTTTGAGCATTATTAGCACACTTAGTATAGTAAAGTTTATCTTGTATGTTACTTTGATACACTTTGTTTGCTTGATTTCAGACCAAAAGAAGCAGAGAAGAGCCACGTTAGTGGCTACATTAGCGCCACTAACGTGGCCATTAAAGTGGAAGGAAAGAAAGCTTGAAAAGCTAGTGAGAACGTTAACGCCACTAACGTTAGAAAAAGGCAAGAAGACCCACGTTAGCGACCCCGTTAGCTTCACTAACGTGGGCACTAACGTGGAAGAAAAGAGAAGCCCCAACGTTAGTGAGAAAGTTAATGGCATTAACTTTGAAAAAGGAAAGGGAAACGCCAACGTTAGTGGAAAAGGTGAGTGCCACTAACGTTTGCGAAGGCTAGAAGACCCACGTTAGCTTCCACGTTAGTTACATTAACGTGGGAACTAACGTGGAAGGAAAGGGAAACGCCAACATTAGTGGAAAAGGTGAGTGCCACTAACATTTGCGAAGCAAAGGAAGACACACATTAATGGCCACGTTAGTGTAGTTAACGTGGACATTAACGTAGGCAAAAATCTCACCCGGCAGCCTGACCATGCCTTCTTCAAACAAGAATAACTTGAGCCACAAAGCTCCAAATGAGGTGATTCCAATGGCATTGGAAAGTAGGATTCCAGAGCTTTCCAAGAATATATGGCACTACATGGTGGACACTAAATTTGAGGGAGAAAACCTGTCCCGAAAGTGCAAAGATGAACATGGTATCAACCTGTAGTAAGGCTAGCTGACTTCTTCACCTTCCAAGAAGTATAACTCGAGTTGTAGAGCTCCAAATGATGCGCTTCCAAAGGCATTGGAAAGTAGAAATCTAGGGATTTCCAACAATATATAATAGTATGGGGTGGACATTAAGTTTGAGCTTCAGAAACTGGCAATATTCATCCCCTGATCGCTAACGTTATTGTGACTCACGTTTTCCAGTAATGCTAGCGACTATGCCAGCGACCTTGTCCACTTCAAAGGAGCATAACTTGATTTACAGAGGTCCAATTGAGGTGATTCTAGTTGTGTTAGAAAGCTGATATTTAGAGCTTTCCAACGATATATAATACCTTATAATGGGCATGAAATTGGAGCACAAACCAGAGGCATCTTTTAAGCCCCAAAACACTAACTGGGTAGCAAGTGTGACGTTAGCCACACTAACTTTAGCACTAATGCCACACTTGTAGCGTTAGTATGGCTAACGGAAGCAATAACGCCAAGTCATCTTGGACCTCAATTTGATTCACTTCTCTCTCTCAAGTCTACTTCAAAGCTCAAGCAAGCAAGCCCACAAGTGTCAACCAATCAAGGCCACAAGAAGCACCTAGAATAGAAATTTTTATTTCATTGTAATTTGCTTTTAATTTTATTTTGTAATTTAGGAGAGCCTATATAAAGGCCTTAGTTTTTACATTCAATATTCTAGAACGGAGAATTGAAGGAAGGGGGAGAGAGTGAAGACCAATTCGAACTTCTGTGAATTGGCACACTCTAAGGGGAGTGGGTCTTCGGACCCCTCCCCTCCTACACTCTTCTCCCTTTTCTCTTCTTTTCTTCCTTAGGAGTAGTTTCGTTTTCTTTGTACTTTTCATTTATGAATTTTGAAGTTTTATTTTTAATTTTAATCTTCGTCTTTACTTTTTTGCACCTTCTTTCTTTTCTATTTTGGTAGAGCAATGATCAACTAACTCTTTTCATTGGGTTAGGGAGCTCTATTGTAATTTGATGGATCGATATTAGTTTTCATTATTCTTCTTCTATCTTTTCTCTTGATTTTACTAGAAAGCTTTCAATCTTCATTCAATTGGGTAGTTATCTTGGAAAAGAAGCTATTCATACTTGGATCTCTTCGAAACTTTGGAAGAGGAATGAAGAGATCATGCTAGAAATGCTTTCTCATGTTGGACCAAATTGGGGTTTGGATGCGTATGGTGACTATAATCCTACCAACACTTGATTTGGAAATACATGTGGTATAATCAGTGACCATACTTCATCTCTTCTCATGAGCAATTGACCAAGGAATTGGCTATTGATCAAGATTTGAGAGATTGAATTCTAATGAATTGGAATTTAATCACTTAAGATTGCCAAGGAGATCAATGAATGCATTGATTGAGGAAGAGATGAGAATGAACTTGATCCAGAGGATTGCAATATCTCTTGATCCCAATGTTCATTTTATTTTTAGTTCTTACATTTACTTTTCTTGCCATTTTACTTTTCTACACTTTATTGCTTTCTTTACTTTTGTGCCATTTACATTTCCTGTTGCTTATCACTCCAATATGAATCGTCTGACTAGGATAATTAATCAACCATTGATTTCTTAATCCGTTAATCTCTGTGGAATTCGACCTCACTCTTTTGTGAGTTATTACTTGACAACAATTCGGTATACTTGCCGAAGGAAAATTATTGAGAGACAAGTTTTCCGAGCATCACTATCCGAGACAGCAAACTCCCCGAGTTTGCCAAAATTATTTGAGAACCTATGAAAGCTAAAAGATAAAGATCGCTAGAGTGGGAAGGATGCAATCCCAAGATGGTAAGAAAAACACAGCAGGAGAGTCCGAAAACTGACCCAACAATCATCTTGAACATTATCACCGAGAAAGATGCAGCAAAAATCCAAATCAGCATTAAAAAAGGATCTACGAGTGTAGTCCGTAAAAGACAAAGAAAAAAGACCCTCTCCGCTTCCGACGACAATCACATTCTCCCCTGATGATTGCTAGAACAGCACCTCACCAGAAGATGCCCCCTTCATCATATCTGCTAAAGTCGGGACCGGCTTGGTAAAACGCATACTGGTAGACACCGGAGCCAACTCAAACATCCTTTTTAGGGGAGCTTTCGACAAGTTAGGATTCTGAAATAAAAACCTACAGAGTGATTGCAACGGAGTAATCGGATTCGGAGATAACTTCCTCAAGCCAGACAGTTCCATCGTGCTACCAATCATTATCAAAATTAGAAGCCAGAAAAGACCATACTCGCCGAGTTTGTGGTCTTGAAAGACTTCACGGCATATAATATCATGTGGGCAGAAAGACAATTATCGACCTCTCTGCCACCATATTTACCAAGTTCCTAATCATAAAGTTCCAAGCCGACAACAACACCATAGGAACGATACACGGTGACCAGGAGGTTGCAATAGAATGCGACAACACTAGCCTGGCCCTTCGAAAGAGATCCCAGGATGCGGTAGAAATCTTCCTTGCTGACCTAGACACACAGCAAGACGATCAACTTAGACCGGAATCCAAGAGAGACATGGAAAAGATATAGATAGGGAAGACCAAAGACGGATTCACCTTCATCAACAAGAATCTACCCTTCGGCCTAAAAAGCAAACTCATGGAACTTCTAAAAAAAATCAGAGACCTCTTCGTATTCACCCCAAGTGACATGCTGGGAATAGACCCAGAACTGATGTGTCACTAGTTATCCGTGGACCCCAAAGCCAAACCAATAGCCCAAAGAAGGAGAAAAATGTCCACAGAACAAGCAACCGAAGTCAAAAAGCAAGTCAGAGGCCTGCTCAAAGCAGGCTTGATGACAAGTCATCTTAGCCTAGTTTCACTAGCCTTTTTCTTTGTTTTTATTAGGTTTTATCTACTTTCTTGCATTCTAAGAAAGTAATTTGGATTAAAAATGCATGACTTCTTTGAATCAATCAACCACCATGTAATTGATGTTAAATCATGAGGTTTAAGCTAAATTTAATTGAATTTTAATGATTTATAAACCTTGTGAATTTAGTGATACTTTGATTGGTTGTTTTGATTGCTTGTAGGTGAAGAAAGAAGAAAATAAGAAAAGCGTGGCCTAAGGAATGTGCCCAAAGGAAGCAACAAGCGTGCCAAGAGAAGAAAAGCGTGGCAAAAATCAAGGAAGAATGGAAGCTAAGTTGGAAAAGTAAAGCACTAAAGAAAGCAAGGAAATGGCATAAAGCTCAGTTAACTAAGGGCCCGTTTGGGAAACACCAAAAAGTTACTTTTTTCAACTTTTGACTTATAGAAAGTTACATTAATATGTTTGGTACAAATTTTTAGATAAACTTTTAACTTTTTAAAAAGTTATTTAAGAGCTTTTGAAGAAGTTAAAAAATGTGACTTCTCCTATTTTCAAAAGCTATTTTATCACTCTTATTTAATGCACAACTTTAAAACAATGACTTCCATAATAACTTTTCAAACTCAAAATAACTTATTTAAAAGTTAATATTAATAAAAGTCCTTATATTTTAAGATCCTTTTTCAAAAGAACTTATTTAAGAAGTTTAGCCAAACTGGCCCTAAGTGAGCTTTATCGGGGGCTCTCAAAAATTAATTCAAAGAAAAAATCCCATAAATGAGGCCACCAAGACTTGAACCTTGCACCTAAGGGATGACAAGAAGGCGCTACTCAATCGAGGCAAAGGCACTCAATTGCTTCACTTAATGGAGCGCTACATTATATTGCTAGGCATAAGGAAAATCATGAAAAATAAGCCAAAATGCTTCCTCTAGAATTCGAACTTGGAACCACACGCTACTCCTTGCAAGGAAAAATCAAGAGAAATAGCTAAATTGCTTCCCCCAGGATTCAAACTTGGGAATTCCTTGAAACATAAGGAAGGAGTGCCACCAAGCTTGCAAGGAAAATCAAGAGGAAATAGCTTAAATGCTTGAGCCAAGTTTCGAACTTGGGAATTCTTTAAAACGTAAGGAGGAGTGCCCACTCATCCAAGGAAATTAGCTTCAAAGATTTCCTCCACTTGCTCCCACCAGGATTTGAACCTGGGACCTTGAGGCTGAAGGCAAGGCGCCACCAAGGAAAGCTCAGTTGGTTTTTCCAACTGAGCATTACTCTCCCCAAGCCTTCCACTCTTTGGCACAACAAATGCTCACAAGGGAGCTTGTCATGCGCATCATGACACGGCCAAGCAGCAACTTGGCACAACAAGGAAGCAAGCAAGGCGCTGCACAAGGGGGAGCTCAGTTGGTTTTTCCAACTGAGCACTACCTCCCCTTCCTCCCCACAAATTGACACGGTCAAGACTGGGACGCACGCACCAAATGACACGGGCAGCAACAATGGAGTGCTCAGTTGGTTTTTCCAACTGAGCTTATCCCTGGGAGGTGCATTTGGGCTAAAAATTGAATTAAAAATCCAACTTAATTCATTTCTTCACCAAATCAAAAGCCCATCCAAATTCCAAAATCCAAGAATA
Source organism: Arachis ipaensis (assembly GCF_000816755.2). Taxonomy (NCBI): domain Eukaryota; kingdom Viridiplantae; phylum Streptophyta; class Magnoliopsida; order Fabales; family Fabaceae; genus Arachis; species Arachis ipaensis. The sequence continues at coordinate 43,005,683 of NC_029789.2, read as the reverse complement.
GAAAGTGTATAAATAGGAGTTAGTTTGATGTAATTAGGACCTCTTTTTGCTACCTCTAGACTTTACTTGAATTTTCCTTTTACTTTCATTTTCATTTTGAGCTTTTACTTTTGAATTTGGATCCTAGAGAATTTGGAAGGAGAATTGATCTCCCTTTTTTCTTGTTCTTGCTTGAGTACTCTTTTATTTTATTGCTTTGGATCTTGGGTGGAGAATTGAAGAACTTCTGTTTTAATCTCACCTTGAGATCTTGTTTAACTTTTCTGCATAATTGAATTCCAATTTCCATTTACTGCTTCATCTTCTACTTTTTCTGCAATTTACTTTTTAGTTTCTTTTGCAATTATTCTTGTTGGATCAAGGAAGGATTTGAGATCTAGACTTGTTATCTAGTCTCTTCCACCCTGAGATCTTCAACCTCTTTTACTTTGCTATAAATTAAGCATTGCTTTCTCTGTTTCTAAATTCTCAAAGCATTTTACTCTTCTGTTTAAGATCTACTTCACTGCAATTCAATTTTCTCTTTTATGTTTAATGCAATTTACTTGTTCTTGTTTAATTTCTGCAATCCAAACTCCCAATCCCTTTTACAATTCAAGCAATTTACGTTTCTTGCACTTTAAGCTTCTGCCATTTACATTACTTGCAATCTAGGTTTCTGCAATTTAATTTACTTGCACTTTAAGATTCAGCTCCTTTATTTTCCTGCTCTTTAGTTTATTGCAAATTTCCCCTTCCCCTTTTACTTTCCATGCAATTTAGCTTCTGCAAATCACAAATCACACAACCAAATCTTGATTCGCTTGACTAAATCAACCACTAAACTAAAATTTCTCAATCCTTCAATCCTGTGGGATCGACCTCACTCATGTGAGTTATTATTACTTGATGCGACTCGGTACACTTGCCGGTGAGTTTTGTGTTGGATCGTTTTCCACACATCAAGTTTTTGGCGCCGTTGCCGGGGATTGATTAGATTGACAATGATTAAGTGAAGTGGAGATCTAGATCAAGCACTTTTTCTTTTCTGTTTCTTTAATTTTTAACTAACACACTAACTGTTTGAATTTTTGCTTAAGCTAACACTAACTTCACTCTAGCAATAGAGTGTTTAATTTTGGTTCCTAGTTCTGTGTTTATGTCAGGAGGAAGAAGTGATGAATCCATACCTTTTGATCCTGAAACACTTTGGAGGTTGAGAAGAGAACCAAGAAATAGAGGAAAATCCAACAAATCCACAAGTGGGAGTGGCCAACGACAATGGTCAGCCCCAAAGGAGAGTATTGGCTTCATATACATTTGCTAATCCAAGGCATTGTTAAACATAAGATGGGGAGATAACCACACTCAAAACCAGCAACCATGGCAAAGAAATTCAAACCAAAACAACTCAAGAAACAACCAAAATTACAACCAGCAAAACACTAACCCCAATCCATATAGAAAACCCCAAAACAACCACCCAAATTCCAGTTACTATCCACCCAATAACCAAACCACTAACCAAAACACCTACCATCAACCTTTAATATCTCACAACCAGCCACAAGCGTCACAAGACACTCAAAGAATCTCCAATTTGGAGATATTGATGGAAAAGATGATGAAGCACCAAGAGATAATGATTGAAAAACTCATGAAAAATCAAGAGATGGCCAGACAAGATCAAGAAACAGCAAGAAAATATCAAGAAGCAGCAAGAAAAGATCAAGCCATAACAAGCAAAAACCAAGAAGCTTCAATCAGAAATCTTGAGATGCAAATGAAACAAGTAGCTAAACAAATTACAGAGATGGGTGAGAAGCAACCAAATGCATCCCCTAGTGCCACTCAAAACCACCCAAGGGACAAAGGAAAAGCTACAAAGTGGGAGGAGTGCAAAGCAATCATAGTGGGAAGTGAGAAGACTGGGGAGAAGGAAGCCATCAATCAGGAAGAACACAACAAATAAGTTCCACAAGAAGAGACAGAAGAGAGAAGTGAAGAGGATAGAAAGACCGAGAATGCAAAAAGCTCAAAGAGAGATAAGGACATCCCTGAAACACAACTACAAGAGAAGAAGGAAGGGATGAAGCCATATATCCCCAAACTTCCATATCCTCAAAGATTCAAAAAAGAAAACGAGGATAAGCAATACTCAAAGTTCCTGAACATATTCAAGACACTCAGCATCAATATTCCTTTCTTAGAAGCACTTGAACAGATGCCATTATATGCCAAATTTATGAAAGAAGTGCTAACAAAGAAAAGACCCTTGAAGGAAGGACAAATTGTTGAAATGACAATGGAGTGTAGTGCCATTCTCCAAAGAGGTCTACTAAAGAAGAAGGATGATCCTGGAAGGTTTTATATACCTTGTACCATAGGAAACATAACTATTGAGAAATCATTCTGTGACCTTGGTGCAAGTATAAAATTGATGCCTCTATCTCTTATGAGGAAGCTTAAAATTTTTGAGCTGAAACCCACTCGAATAACTCTTCAAATGGCTGACAAGTCCATTCAACAAGCACTTGGAGTTGTAGAGAATGTGCTGGTAAAAGTGG